>NW_023425529.1:121678925-122283384 GCF_014108245.1 Pipistrellus kuhlii
TCTCTATTGTTTTGATAATTAGATAATTTATAAATTCTTTTTTAAGCATGCTTTAGCTTGTCTTTTTATTTTGGACACAAATTTTAATTTACTGCTATAACATCTAGTACTTCCCTTATGAATGGAACAAAGGATATAATTGTCTTAGTCCACTTGGGCTACTATAAAAATACTGTAGACTGGATGGATTATAAATAACAGACATGTATTTTGCACAGTTCTGGAGTCTGGTAAGTACAAGATCAAGGTGCTGGCAGTTTCATTGTCTAGTGCTCTGCTGTCACCATCTTAAAAGTTTATTGTTTTTTTTAATCCTCATCCTGGTTCATAGATGGCTGTCTTTGTGGCATGTTCTCTCATGACAGAAAGGGGGAGGGAGCTTTTTTAGGCCTCTTTTATAAGGGTGCTAATCCCATTCACCCTTATGACCTACTTGGAAAAATCCCCATGTTCTAATATCATCACTTTAGGGGTTAGGATTTAAATAGATGAATTTTGTGGGGACCCAAACATTCAGTCGATAGGATTCTGCCTGTAACCCTCCAAAATTCATGTCCTTTTCATGTGCAAAAGATACTTGTTCCATACCATAACCTCCAAAGTCTTGTTCCAGAACCAACTTTTACATTGAACTTCAAAGTGTCATTTAAAAGTTATCTAAATCAGATATGGGTAATACTCAAGGTAAAATTTATACTGAGGCAAACTTTCTTAGCTGTGAACTTGTGAAATCAAATGTGTTATACACTTCATAGTTCGAGATGGGTCAGGTAGAGAGTAGACACTCTCCTTCCAAAAAGAGAAATAGAAAAGAAAAAGGTAATAGGCCCTGAGCAAGTCCAAAATGAATTGACTCCACCTTTGTGACCTAATTGTCTTCTAAAGGCCCGGTCCCCTAATATCATCACAATATATGAATTCTGGGGCAGGGAGTGGGGATAGGGACACAAACATTTAGTCCATAACAGTAGTTATTAGAAATATTGCTGCTATTCAACTAGTCTAGCTATATGATTCACTTGTTCACACATAGATCATTGGTACAATGGTAACAAAAGAATAGGATGCATTTGAGAAGCAAGAGGGAAACTATATGGGACATAATATATTATATTGATGTTTCAGAAACAGTGAAATTGAGTATTATTTTGAGATTCAAGGCCTGGAATTTCTGTGCTCCAAGTAACTTCAATCAGAATTGAGGAAGTCCTTTGGGGATTCATACATGAGGGGGATCTTGTTCACAGCTGTCTGGGCAACATCTCTTTCTTTTCCACAGTTTTCTTGAATTTGATAATGCTATTGCCTTATGTCATCCTGCATTTCTTTATGAGGGAAACAGCCACAAGGTAGTTCATTTAAGTGCAAGGGATTTTGAGTCTTCCAATTCTGAGCCAAGTGGCTCAATCCCTTTGAGGAATCCTGGAAAAGTTAGCTTCTCTAAGCTTCAGTTTTCCTGCTCTGCAAATAGGAAAGCATTACAATCTATATAAATGAACGTGTTATTGATTTATTGCATGCAAGATGCCTCACACAGTCCTGGGAGTATATTATGTTTTCCATAAATATTTTTTTCTCCTTATTATCCAACCTAAATATGTTAAAGCTTCTTTTATTTTATTTTATTTTTGAGCTTTAAAATTCTAAGATTTTTATGATCTATTCACATATATATACATGGCTTCCTGATAGAGAAGAAAACTGATGCAAACTGTTAGATGAGAGTTAAATGCTGAGAGCATATAATGAGAAGAAAAGAAGCAACCTTTCAGCAGGAGGAGATGTGTGAAAGTTTAGCATGTAAACTGAACTGAAATTATTTAAGAGGTTTATTTCCTATTTAATAAACTATGTAAATTTGCTCAAAAAATACATCTATCAAGGCAATAAAAAAAAACAAACCCTCTATGAATTCATGATTTACTGCCCATGAGGTAACAGAGTATCTCTGACAAAATCCTGTAAATACTACAAATCACTTTAGAGTCTTAGGGTTACTCAAAGAGTTCTGTTTCCGAAGAGTTAAATTTTTTGTCACATTTTTGACAAAAGTGATATCATTAATCACATGGGGGATATAAGGACTGTGTGAATTTAGTCATCACTGAATTATATGATATCTTGTGTAGAACAAAATATGGATATGACAAATAACAAAACTGAAGACTTGGTTAGTGATAGGAAAGTTATATTTTCAATATAAAATTGACAGTTATTACCTAAATAATATTATTTAAAGCTATGGAAATATTGAGGAAAACTACTGAAAAACTATTTTTTAAAGCAAATGATCAAGGCAGCAACCTGGGAGAAGTTTTTTGTTTGTTTGTTTGTTTCATGTTGATTTTTTAATCAGTGAAGGTGACTCTGGAGTTAGTTGAAAAGAAAGAAGGAATCAGGAATATGCACTGCTACTAAGAAAAAAAAAGAGCTTTTGAAGGAAAGTATGACATGTGCAGAGGTCAAATAGAAGCAGAGATTAAAATGTTAAAATTTTGTGACTTTAGTATTATATGGTCAATGATCTTTCAGAAGAACCAAATTTTAGTAGATTAGCCAATAAATAGTGAGATTGCAAAGTCATAATCAGAAAATAGAGGCAATAAATATAGATCACTCTTGAAAAATCTATATTTTGGGATTTTAAACCTAGGAAATGTTGTTTCTGGACAATATTTCTTTTTTCACAGGAAGAAAAAAAAAGTCTGTTAATTAATAGCAGGAAATACAGACTTTTTTTCCCTTCTGTTATTTAGCAGATTGTCATTCACACATTGCATTAAAAATAAGTAAAACTAGAGGTAAATGCTTAAATGAAAATTAGGTAGTAGAGGAAATCCTAATGAACATCTATAAGAATTCTAAATAAAAATTATAAAATATAATTGTAAAACTTTAAAAAAGATTTAAGACGGAGACATATAAAGTGTTCAGTGATTAGAAAACACAATTTGTGAAGATGTTAGCTTTCCTTACAAGGGTAAAGTGTAATTTCAATACAAATTGTCATTAGAACAAGTTATAAAATAAAGGAAAATCATTAATTTATTAATAAGCAAATTAGCCCTGCTGGAGTGGCTCAGTGGTTGAATGTCTACCTATGAACCAGGAGATCATAGTTCTATTCCCTGTCAGGGCGCATGCCCAGGTTGAGGGCCTGATTCTTAGTGTGGGGCATGCAGGAGGAAGCCACTCAATGATTTCCTCTCATCATTGATGTTTTTATCTCAGTCTTTCTCTTTGAAAGCAAAGGAGTTTTAATTATATATCATTAAGTATAAAATAGATTGATAATGACGTGGAAAAAAAGAAAAATCTGCCAAACCGGTTTGGCTCAATGGATAGAGCGTCGGCTTGGGGACTGAAAGGTCCCGGGTTCGATCCCGGTCAAGGGCATGTACCTTGGTTGCGGGCACATCCCCAGTAGGGGGTGTGCAAGAGGCAGCTGATCGGTGACTCTCATTGATGTTTCTAACTCTCTATCTCTCTCCCTTCCTCTCTGTACAAAATCAATAAAATATATTAAAAAAATAAAAAGAAAAAAAGAAAAATCTGTATTGAAAATGTAACTTGTACTAAACATTCTGCTGAATAGCCCTCCATTAACTACTAAATTTAAAAAATGCCTAACCTTTAAACAGTAAAAAGGCTGGTATACATGTAACAGAGTAACTTCTGAATCTATGTCCCAGAAGAAATTTAGCAGGATTTTGTAGCAGCTGTATTGTTAACTAAAAAGGAAGAAAAACAAAAATAAAACAGCAATGACCTACATGTAAATCACTGAGAGAATCAAGAATGGCTTCATGGGCATGTGATCTATGTAGTCTTATAGGACTTCACACTTAAAATATCCCTATGATTGGTTTAATACTCTGCTGTCACCATCTTAAAGTTGCTGGGGGTATTTTTGTTCTTTTTTATCCTCACCTGAGGATATGTTTATTGAGTTTTAGAGGGAGAGGAAGAAAGGCAGCTAGAGAGAGAGAGAGGGAGAGACCGAGAGAGAGAGAGAGAGAGAGAGAGAGAGAGAGAGAGAGAGAGAGAGAGAGAGAGAGAGATTTGTTGCCTTCATTATGTGCCCTTGAACCTGCTACCTTTTGGTGTACCTGAGGACTCTCAGACAAACTGAGCCAACTAGCCAGATCATCTTAAAGTTTTTAATACTTTTTCAAATAGGTGCCTCACATTTTCATTTTGATCTGGGCCTCACAAATTACATAGCCATTCCCTAATAGAACTGTACAATAAATCAATTGTTTATACAGTAGATATTATTGCTATGAAAATGAATGAACTATAACATCATGCATTAACTTGGATGTAGTCCTTACATTAAAATATCCACTACAATTCCATTTTAGCAGGAAATATTAAACTATGTTTATTCAATGTTGCATAAATAGGTAAAGAAGCTATACTTTAATTTTATCAGATAAGTCAGTATACTATTTATAGTTAAGCAGGTTCTTACTGATTCTCCATACATACATGATTTATAGTCTCTTCTATATGTATGATTTCTTTAAAAAAAACAAAAAACAAAAAAAAAAACAATTAAAATGTGTTGACTAGCCGAAACCGGTTTGACTGAAGGGTCCCAGTTTTGATTCCAGTCAGGGGCATGTACATTGGTTGCGGGCACATCCCCCATGGGGGGTGTGCAAGAAGCAGCTGGCCGATGTTTCTCTCTCATTGACGTTTCTAGCTCTCTATCTCTCTCCCTTCCTCTCTGTAAAAAAATCAATAAAATATATTTTTAAAAAATGTGTTGACTAGAGTTAAATGACATCTATCCATGAATTTGAACTGTAGCTTTATATCTCTGAAAAAGAAGTTGACTGAATGGGGACGGGGGAGCAGTGAATTTGCAAGATAGAAGAAGCAAGATTTAAGAGGCTCATTGAAGTTGAATACAGAATTTCAAGTGATTCTCTAGAACTGGATTCCTCAATTAGTGCATTTTAAATGATGCATTAGGAAATTACTTACTAGTATAACTGTACTTCGGGGAGAAAGAATATGAGAGGAACTTTTTAATTTAGTTTTGTTTAGTTTTTAGAATGGAGAGATTTCAGCAAACTTTAGGCACAAGACAAGAGGTAACAAAGTCACCATGAAGCACACCTGCCAATGTGCCCCGGTCTGTGGTTGCCGACTTTACCTTTCTTCAGTGATGGGTGAGAGAGACTTCTTTTCCTATCTGTGATGCTGAAATTGCCAAAGCTGTCCAAGTGATGAAATGTTGGAAGACACTCTAAGAGTCAGCACAGAACAGGAGTAAAAAATGTCGCTAACTATAGGACCATTAGTTAGAATCCCTCCATGCCACAGATTATCTCAAGTTGGAGCTATTGGGATGCAAATCATGTCTTGATTACCAGGCACATAATGACAGATATAAACCGAAACTTCCAATGTGTCAACAGTCCCAGAGAGGAACTTAAGTAATTTAATGCTGCTTTCAATATTTTCTACCATGAGGGTCCTATTTAAATGTGCTGGCTAAATAAGTGAACATTTTGGGGTTGTCAAATAAATTAGCATTGTGATAGTTTAAATTACTGCTTATCATCCTAGCTATAGGGTCTTTTGATTAGCAGCCCCAGTTATCTTAACTTATTGTAACTGGTACATGGTGGCAAAAAGACCCCGTTACCAAATGTTCTCAAGCTGCACTTCTTCCTACAGCACCATTAGGGATAACTGACCAAAAGGGTAAAGATGTTGGAGGTGATCTGATTTTCAAAGGAGTCATTCTGTAAATTGAATTCACTGGTGGAATTTCATTAATGGAAATATTTTAGCTCCAAATCCTTCAGGGAGAAGCAAGCAACTAATTAAAAACAGCATATTGTGACTACTCCCAGAATACTCCAGTAGTAAATTGTGCTGCTCTGGTGGGGATAAATCATTGTTTTCCTCTAAAAGCTGCCACACAATTTTCAAAATTACTTTCAGAAAGTAACATTTGCATTCATCTGACAGTGGCATTTATAATGTGTGAACACCTTGAGCAAAATTTTCTATCTTCCAACTTAATAATTTACTTTTTTTATAAACTTAGTTTCACATCAGATATTCTAATGAATTTTGCTATGCATAATGCCAACATGTCTAGAGGCATATGCTTTTCTGGAATTTGTCAAACAGCTCAGCATTCTTATTTAACCTAAATATACTATTCCACTATATTATAACAAAGCATAATTTTGAGGTTATCAGGACCATAATTGCCTCTAAATACCTTCCCCTCAACTTCCTTTAGATAAGTTGGTCTAAAAATACTTATCTTTAAGGTCTCACTACGGGACTGAAAACAAATGTAAGTACATTATCTGGGATCTGATTTTCAAAGGAGTCATTCTGTAAATTGAATTCACTGTTTCCTTTCCCACGTCCTTTATGCTGTCATTGTCACAAGTCATATCTTTATCTATTGTATGAACAATAATATAAATGTATACTTATTTATTTATTTGTCTTTTAAATTCTGTAGGACATAACATGGAGTTATCAATCCAAAATACAATAACACTTGATTATCTTTATATCTTTGAAAATGTCAAAATGTTTATATGTAGTTACATGTGAGCCTTAATTAGTATACCTCACACACACACACACACACACACACACACACACAAACCATGGTGTTTTGAATGCTATACAGATGAGTACCCTGACTTATTTGGGAAGTTTTATTTTGAATGTTTATGCTTGATGCATGTTTGGAACTTTGAGAGCTCAACATACTGCTTGGAAATAGAGTTCTCAGTATATTAAAAAATTGAATAAATAATCAAATATAGAACAAGGTGTGTAGAAAATGCTATAAGACTTCTGATGGCCATGCTTCAATCAGAAAAAAACTATGACTAGCCATAATGGAAGTAAGTTTGAGGTCCACATATGGGGTCAATGGACGATAACCAGTAAGCATCCTGGAAACCCAGCAGGAAAAACTATCATTCCATATAATAAAACCCTAATATGTAAATCAACCGAACTGAGGAAAGACCAGTGGAATGAGTGATTGCTATAACTCATGCTGACCACCAGGGGGCAGATGCTCAATGGAGGAGCTGCCCCAGGTGTGTGTGTGTGGGGGGGGGGGGGGATGCGAGGGCAGCTCTTGCATTAAGCTTCTGCCCCCTGAGAGGGAGGGAACCTGTGGCAGCATATTATCCTTTTATTAGTATAGATTCTTAATGAATTGACCCCTTTGCTATTATGACCCTCCTTCCCCCACTCCCCCATTTTTTATCCCTTACCTGAGATATATTTCCCGATTTTTAGATTTTTAGGATTTTTAGAGAGAGTGAAGAGAGAGGTAAAGGCATAAAGAAATATTAATGTGAGAGAAACACATTGATTGGTTATCTCCTGCATTAGCCTGGGCCAGGGAGGAGCCTTCAACTGAGATATGGGTCCTTGACCGAATCAAACCCAGGACCCTTTAGTCTGCAGGCCTATGCTCTATCTGCTGAGCCAAACCCACTAGGGCTCTTTTTCTCTTTTTGCTACTTTTAGTTTAAAGTCTATTTGTCTGATAGAACTGTAGGTACCTCTGCATTTTTTTAAGTTATCATTTGCTTGAAATGACTTCTTACATTCCTTTCCTCTCAGGCTATTTATATCTTTAAGACTAAAATTGCTTGTGGGTAGCATATCTTTGGATTTTATTTTATTTTGTAAACCTATTCAGCCATTCTGCCTTTGATTAGAGAATTTAATAAATTTTTATTTAAAGTAACTTTATAAGAAAGAACTTACTATTTTGTTAATTTTTTTTATACCGCTGTCTTTTTTATGTTTTTTTTTAAAGTATATTTTATTGACTTTTTACAGAGAGGAAGAGAGAGAGATAGAGAGTTAGAAACATCGATGAGAGAGAGTCATTGATCAGCTGCCTCTTGCACACCCCCTACTGGGGATATGCCCGCAACAAGGTACATGCCCTTGACTGGAATCGAACCCGGGACCCTTCTATCCATTGAGCAAACTGGTTTCAGCATTGAGCCAAACCGGTTTCGGCTCTTTTTTATGTTTTGATGTCTTTCGTTGTCACTATGCTTTGACTTCTTAATCATTTTCTTGTGTGTAAATGTTACAAATTTTCTCTTTGTGGTTACTATGTGGGTGGGCCATCTTGCTGCAAGGAGAGGCAGAGAGTTTTCAAAACTATGAAGTCATGGCTCCTTTTACTTACTAGCCCTTCCTTTAGTTTTTCTCCATCCTCATGCATTTTGTTAAAAGCAGCAAAAAAGAAACCAGGTGGCACATTTAACATTATGTTTAGGATCTTACAGATTAGATCATCCAACTCATTACATGAATTTTCTACTTTATTCATGATTTTGGAGAACAAGGTTGTTAATTTTGAGCAAATCTCTCCCTTCTTCCAATAATGGTGGTATTACCTCCTTTTACTTAAAACTGTCACTCATAAACCCTTACCCATAGTCTTATCAAAGGCCATGAGTCTTCAAGTAGCAGCTTCTTCAAGAAACTTTGCCTTTTCCCTAAGTCTGCAAAACCTTCTTCTCAGTCCAAAGCAGTCCTATAAGTTTTTTTTATAGCAACATGCCACTTCCAGATACCCAAGTATTAATTACTTATTGCTGCATAAAAGTTACCCACATGTAGCAGATTAAAATGAGAAACATTCATTTTAAATTTCTCTGGGTTTTTAAGTGTCTAAAAAACTGCTTCGTCTGTTAATTCTGGCTCTGTCTTGCATGAAGCTACAATCAAGGCATCAGCTGTTGAGTTGACCATCAGCACAAAGCTTGTGTGGGTCTGGAGGACCTACTTCCAAGCTCACACTGATGGCTATTGGGAAGATGCTTCAGTTTCTTATCATCTAAGCCTACGCATACGACTGTTGATATTATGTCTTTTACTGGAGCAAATAATGCAAAAGAAACAATGGATTCAGGACAGAAGGCACTGTGTTTTATAACTTTCTCTTGAAGTAACATATCCTAACTTCTACACTATCTGTTCATCATGCAGGGCACTGCTGGACGATGTGGTGGGAATGAATGACAGGAGGCATGGTAGACGTTGTCTGTTCCATCAGAAGAGGGGGAGGTAGAATGGAAGAAACATTACACTCCTAGAACCCAGAATGTAGGAGACTTCAAATAAATGTTACTTGAATCATTGATGACAAAATTCACTGGGGATTGTCGCTTGCTTTAGTTTTTCTGAGCACCTTTAGATAAAACAATGTTAAAAGACATTTCCAAGGACCTTTGCCTGAATGACTACTTTATTCTTGCTACATCTCACAATAGTAATCATAATAAATCTGTAAGGCATGATTTCTTTGAAAGATAATCAGTTATTTATTTTATAAAGTTAGTAATTTTGTATATTTTTGCCTTTTCCATTTCCCCCCCGCATTTATATACTCAAATAAATTCCTTTTTTTTTTGGTATCTATTGAAGTTATTTTCAGTGGCCTAGATGACATCAATTATAAATTATCTGACTCGTTTGCATTTATATGTATTTGCCTTATCTCTTCAAATATTTCCAACTTTTTGAAGGTATGATGACTGTTATTTTTATAATATTTCTTCATGCTTTTATATCCAAATGAGTTTAAGTCAGCAATCTATAAGTCCATTGACAGACGAATGGATAAAGAAAAAGTAATATATATGGCAAAAGGAAATCCTGTCATATATGACAACATGGAAGAACTGAAGGATGTTATGCTAAGTGTCAGTCACAGAAAGACACATTCTGCATGACTAATCTAATATAAGGAATCAGAAAGAGTAAACTCATTCAAGCAGAGTGTAGAATGGTGGCTTACAGGGCTTGGGGTTTAGGGTGGAGATAGGGGAAATAGAAAGTTGCTGTTTAATGAATGGGTATGTAATCAGTTATCTACGCTAATAAAAGAGAAAGATGCTAATTGACCATAGCTCTGCTATACCCACAGCAAATCAGGAGTGATATGCAAATTAACCCAACAAAAATGGTGGGTAAATTTGCATATGCAGGTGGCACTGGCAGTGCCTGATGCTGCCCTCAGGGTTCAGGCCATGATCAGGGACCCGGGCAGGCGGCACAGGCAGTGCCTGACACAGCCCACAGGGTCCAGGTGAAAACTGGAGACCTAGGTAGGTGGGAGTGGCCAGGTCTCTAGGATCATTGTCTGCCCCTGGGCCACCTGTGGACACCAGTAGAGCAGGCCCAGGTTGAACATTTTAATGAAAATGGGATGCCTGTGCCCTGCCCTACCACATCCTGTCCCTGGCGAGGAGAGGGAAGTGGGCAGTTAGTAGGCACCTGGGATCAGTAGGGGCTGGGAGCAATCTACAGGCTTGCTACCAGGAGGAGGTGCTGAACCATGAGGATGCAGGGGGCTGTCTGATGGTGGCGTGCAAAGGTGCAGATGAGGCGGCTCTCACCAGCATGGAGCTTGAAAAGCACACCAATAGCCTGATGGATAAAATCTCCTTTCTGAAGAAGGTGCATGAAGAAGAGATCACCTAGCTGCAAGTGCAGATCCAGTAGCTCAGATCTCCATGGAGATGGATGTGTTCTCTAAGACCTCTGTGCCACACTCAAGGACATCCACGCCCAGTATGAGAATCTGACTGCCAAGAACATGCAGAATGCCGAGGGATGGTACAAAAGCTGATTCTCCATACTGACTGAGAGTGCTGCCAAGAACACCTACACGTTGTGTGCCACTAAGGACGAGGTGTCCGAGCGCTGCTGCCTGCTCAAGGCCAAGACCCTGGAGATGGAAGCAAGCTGGGGCATGAACGAAATGCTGGGAAAGCAGTTGCAAGAGCGCCAACATTAGTGATATGCAGACACAATCAACTAATTAGAGAATGAGTTGAGAACTACAAAGAGTGAAATGGCAGGATATTTAAAAGAATTCCACGACCTCCTCAATGTGAAGATGGCTTTGGACATTGACATTGCAGCTTACAGACAGAAAACCATTGGAAGGTGAGGAGACCTTGCTTATTTTCACCATCATGGGAAGCATAGCCAGTGGCTACTCCCAGAGTTCCCAGGTATTTGGCCGATCTGCCTACAATGGTTTACAGACCAGCTCCTACTTGATGTCCACTGGCTCCTTCCCTTCTTAATACACCAGCCAAGTCCAGGAGGAGCAGATTGAGGTGGAGGGAATCATTGAGGCTGAAAAGCTGATGAAGCTAAAGATGACCCCCCCCCCCCCTCTGAAGGAGAAGCTGAGGAAGAGAAGGAGAAAGAAGAGGCTTATGAAAAGCAAGGAGAGGAAGAGGAAGAAGGTGCCAAGGAAGAATTTGAGGATGCAAAGGAGGAAGAAGGAGGTGAAGGTAAAGGAGAAGATGCCCAAGAAGCTGAAGATGCGAAGAAAGATGAAGGTGCTAGGGAGGAGCAAGCAACCAAGAAGAAAGAGTGATCCCCCCTTTCCTTAATTATTTCAGGAATAATCTTCCTGAAACCAGATCAACCCCATCACCAACCAAGCATTTTAGTTCCCAATATTATATGAATTAAGAAATCTATATGTGTAGCATTCTGAGGTGACTCAGGTTGGACATTAAATGTTGTGCTATGACTTTTCTCCTTATGCAGAGTATCTGTTTGCTTTCAGAGTGGCTTCCTGGCTTGCTGCCAGCCTGTGCATGGTCCACTCTTATGAGTTCAGAATCTGTGAATAATTCAGATGTTTATAATAAAAACACATGAATACATGAACTCTCTAATGTTAATGTTAATGTTAATGTTAATGTTAAATTTCATGGAAAAATAGTCCTTTGAATCTTTGGTGATTAGAAATTAAAGACCTCAAATCAAGTGCAATAAACAGTAAATAATGTTACATTAAATGACAAAAAAATAATACATTAGTGGCCAGGAGACATTCAAAGAACTAGGGAACCTTTCCCAAATCAGAAAGGGAAGTCACAGGGTGTATATTATAGCTACAAATGCAGTATTTCCTACTAATTACAACATATGAAATGTAATATATTAGATTCCTTCCTATTGCATGAAGTATACATTTTCATAGAGTAATACTGGTAGATATGTTATAGTTATGGCAATATGTCATATCCTATTTATATTAATAAAAGGGTAATATGCTTATTAGATCATGAGACCTTCTAGACATCCTTTTGTACAGAGCCATGGTGGCAGGGCCAAGGCAGAGGAGGTTAGAGGTGATCAGGCCAAGAGGGGAAGGCAATTAGGGGTGATCAGGATGGCAGAGGGGGTGGCAGCTGGGGGCGAGCAGGCCAGCAGAGGGGAACCAGTTGGAGGAAGCAGTCCAGTAGGCAAAGCATTTAGGGGCAATCAAGTTGGCAGGTAGGTGAGTGATTAGGAGCCAGAAGTCCCGGATTGAGAGGGGGTTGTCCAACTGCCAGTTTAGGCCTGATCCCACAGGAATCCCAGATTGGAGAGTGTCAGGCCAGGCTGAGGGACACCCTCTCCCCTCCCAATCCTGTGCACAAAGATAAATTTTAGAGTTCTGTTGTATAACACTGTACCTATAATTAACAGTACTGTGTTGTTGTAACTTAAAAATGTCAAGAGGTTAGATCTAATGTCATGTGTTCTTATTAAACACACACACAAGAATAGGTGTGGATGTAAAATACAAATATAAGCATGTTTCTTGTTTGCTAGAATTCAAAATGTGTGTGAGATTTTTTCCTGAGGTATACAAATATTTGCCTGTATTGTTTGAGAAGCTGAGTTCATAAAGGATTTATAAAAATGAGGATATTAAAGATAATTTCACAAAGAACCTAGGATCCTTATTCAAATTTATCTATATAAAATCAAAGAAAATCTAGTTAAATAAATAACTTTGGAAAGAATAACATAAAAATATACTTACATATTCAAGAAAAACAATTTTTGATAAAGGTAATGTTTAATAAATGAGTCCACCCCAAGAAAGAAAGAGAGAAAGAAAGAAAGAAAGAAAGAATAGAAAGAGAAAGAAAAGAAGAAAAGAAAGAACCAGGACAAAGACCCAGGAAAGAAAGAAAGAAGAAAAAGAAAGAAAGAAAGAAAGAAAAAAGAAAGAAAGAAGAAAGAAAGAAAAGAAAGAAAAGAAAGAAGAAAGAAGAAATGAAGAGGAGAAGGAAAGAAAGAAAGAAAGAACGAAAAGAAAAGAAAAAGAGAAAGAAAGAAAGAAAGAACGAAAGAAAAGAAAGAAAAGAAAAGAAAAAACGAAACGAAGAAGACGAAGAAAAGAAAAATAAAAAAGAAAAGACAAGAAGAAAAGAAGGAAAGAAAGAAAGAAAAAAAGACGAAAGAAAGAACGAGAAGAAAAAAAAGAAAAGAAAGAAAGAAAAGAAGAAAAAAGAAAGAAAAGAAAAAAGAAAGAAAGAAAGAAAGAAGAAAGAAAAAGAAAAAAAGAAAGAAAGAAAGAAAGAAAGAAAGAAAGAAAGAAAGAAAAAGAAAGAAAAGAAAGAAAGAAAAGAAAGAAAGAAATCTGGACTCTGCTTCTGGTGAAATGTTACAAAAGAGTCCTTAAGAAAAATATAGCATAGTTTAGTGATTTAAAAAAAAAAAAAAAAAACCCACAAAATTTCTAGATTTCCACCTATTTACAGTTTATATACCAGTAGTAAAATTGTGACTTATACTTCTTGTCATCTTATCAATTGCTGCATTGATCATAAAAATGTTCCCCATTTTTATTTAAAGATAGTTATACTAAACTCTCTGATCAAATAAAAACCAGACAACCTTGAAGGTGGAAGGAACAGAATTCTTTTTAATGCAGGACCATGAAAATTGGACTCAACCTAATGGACCAAGAAAACACTTACTAAAACTAAAACGGTATTGAAAGATGCTCTCACAAAGGGATTGGCGAGATTATTCAGAGGACACCTCACTTTGAGCTAGCAACTCTATAGATTACCATCTTCTCCTAACTTACTTCTCTAATAAAATCTCATTTTATTGTGACCAGTTATGCGTATAAAATTAGGATGAAAAATGATAAATTGTAAATTAAATTAGACTAATACAAAATATTGAATCTATATTTACCTATACAATTCAAAAATTATATAAGTTCATGTGTAATATATAATTAAATTTTTAAAATGTGCCAATTATTATAAATAAGGATTTCACTTTTGATTGTTTCCCAAGTAAGATGAATTTTATTTTCCCATATATTTGATGACACAAGATAGCTATATCTTTTCCTATCAGTGTACCAAACCTTGAAAACATGATTCAATAGAAAAAGCAATAAAAAAAAAATAGTTCATGTGTATGCCAAAATAATACACCTACTGAGACATGGAGAAAAAAAGTGAATTTTTTCCTATTATTTGTAAATAAATGTCAGTTTCTTACACATTTTATTAGATCACATTTTTTCAATACAATATTTTGGGAAATAAAATGTCTTTTTACTCAAAAAATGTTTGTTTGATTTTTTTCTTTGGTATATTTTATATTCACCACAATGGTTTGGATTATCATTTAAACATTTATAAGTTGTAAAAGAAGTGGCTTATAAAAGTGATGAAATGCATGCTTGTCTATAAAGATCAAATCTGAATAGAATCATGCTAATTAATTCACTCTCTCTTCAGATGAGAAGAACTGAAATTATAAATCAGTTTCCCACATAAGTCAGTAAATAAGTAGAGCTGATGTGGCTCAAGGTTGAGCGTTGGCCCATGAACCAGGAGGTCATGGTTTAATTCCTGGTCAGGGCACATGCCTGGGCTGTGGACTTGATCCCCAGTAGAGGCTGTGCAGGAGGCAGCTAATCAGTATTTCTATCCCTCTCCCTTCATATCTCTAAAATCAAAGAAAATACATTTTTTTAAAAATAATCTTTTGGTACTGATGTTAGACATTTTATAGTGCAAAATACGCATACAATATTTTTACTCACCCCTTTAATAACACTGTCAGTAACCCGTAAATGATGATTTAACAGCTCTGCAGATCCTCATTCATAAGGAGCAGGAGAAATGCACTAATAAGAGATTGCTCTTTTAACAGAATGAATTAAATGGCAGTGTCTGTGATTATAGCATAATGATTAACTTAAGTGAATATAATGAAGCATGTAGTGAATTCTCAATATCCATTTCAGAGCAAGTATACTTTCATCTCACTGTGTTTAAAGTCTATTCTGCTAAAAATGTGTGTGGTTTCAGAGATCTGAATAATCAGGCATCATGTGGAACAAAAATGAAAACTGTAAAATAAATGGGTGCTGGCATATTCATTACTGTTTCCAAGGTAGACAGTTTTCTTATTCTCCACAGTTCTTTCCCACAAATTGTCTCATTTAGCCATCTTTCTTGTGCAAAGGCACATTTGTCCACATAAAGTGAATGGACACAGAGCATCTTAGCTATTCATTTCAGCTGTTACAATGACTGCCACCCATTGCTGTGTGGCTAATTTGGTCATGGTAACTGGTAACCACTGGGAAGATTTTAAAGGAGCAGATCACCTGGCAGGATTGCAACCTGATGCACTTTCTATGGAAGACATTGCCTTAATATCATATTGACTTTACTAAAGACATACAGCACTTCGGAGGTTTATGTTTTAAGTAAATAAAAATGTGGCAAGTAATTTGCATTATGCATAGATGCATACGTTTAATGCTTAACAAAATTTTATGATAATCAAAATATGCAAAATAATTAAAGATTTTTATTCTAATTCTTTCATTTTTCAGTAGCTGTATTTACTTCTGGAGTACAGATTTTCATTGCTCCAGACTTGGCAAAATTTTTCATGAGATGGTAAATTAAGTCCTGCTGTTTCTAACTTCATAAACAGAAACTGTACAAGAAAATTCTCTATTATCTTTTATTTTCTTATTAAATTGTAACCTATCTTTTCTGAAAAGAAAAAAAAAAGACCAAGAAGTAAAAACAGTCCTAATACTAGATTGGATTTTAATTTTAGGTGTGTGGGGTGAGTGTAGCTGTGTATATGGTTTGTTTGGCCAACACAGTGTTTATAAAAACATTGAATGCATTAATGGAGGACATGCATACACCAATTCCATTCTCCATACTTGCATTTCATCTGGCCCTAAAAATTTGCTGTGCATCATGTGAGCTGCAACTAGCTACATTTCAGACAGTGAGTGCATCATAGTCATTAAATATCCTACTCAAATTTTACTCTTAATTACTGTCAAGGAATGTGTAGAGGCTGATAGCTGTACCAAGTGATTTTCCACTTTAAATGAGCATGGAATCCAGATGGGAACAAAAGTAAGTTTTAATTCATTTTTATTATGTTGAGGATATATGTTATTTAGTTGTTGTGCAGTTAGTCCTTTCATAAAAAATAAAAGCAATTTTAAAACAATACAGATGCGTGGTAAGAATATAAAATAGTACAAACATGTTGGAGTAAAATGTGCCTTCTTTATACATTCCTTTCTTCTACACTCTAAAATAGATATAATTCTATAGAAATACACAGATAATCATGTGTATATATTAATTTAAAAACACATTAATTATGTTATGCATAATTGTATGCACCATACTTTACCTTACTTACCAATGTCCTAGAGATCCTTCCTTAGCAATACATATAGTTCTTGCTAGTTTTCATTACACTGTTTAGAAGCAGTCTGTTACATGGCTGTACTGAAAATAAATCTTTCTGGATTCCATAGGATTCTGTTTACTCTCTCTCAGCATCAGAATCCTGCTCATCCTCCTTCTGCTGTTCTTACTTCTCCAAAAGGGCAGTCTCAAGTCCTAAATCCCATTAATGCACTGTGATAGTAAGTGAAAAATAAGTTATTTAATTTTAATCAGTACACAGATTATGTTGAAAGATATTTATTTTGTCCAAGTGAATAATTACAGGATATTTTACATGATGTGTATTTTTGTGTATGTACACAATCACGTGACAAAGAGAGAGAGGGATTGTAAGTGTAACACAATGAGCGTGTTTTAAAGATGCTTCCTAGAGCAAGGCAGTGATGCTTTTGTAAATCAGAGTAAATGAAGGGTATGGGGGGGGGGGGCCAAGCAGATATTACCTTCATGGTCACAGGGTGATGCTCACAGTTTCTACAGAAGAGCAGCCATGTGGTATACGGTGTTTGGATGATCTGGACAATGGAAGGAAAACACATGATCTTGACAGAGGCATTGTAGCTTATAGAGTCTGTAACATCTCTTAGGAGTCATCAATGCTGTGAAAACAGCTTTATAGTGAGAGGAATGATGATCCACAAAAGAAGTAGTTTAGGGACATTGAATATCATGTAAGACAGGGTTTGTAAAACTTCTACTCTAGGCAAAAATAAAAAGTTACATTAAAGCAGATTTTATCCCAAGAAAAATCACTTGGATAGCTCATTTTTGCTATTCAAAATGAAGATTAATAAAAGTTATCTTGCTTGAAAGGAAAGAGAAAGAATGTTTTCTGACTTAAATCAATACAGTTTAGGAGATTAAATGAACCAATTTGGAATCTTCAAATCTTCGCTTATCCTAGAGTCATGCTAGTCTTCTATATGTTATTCTAAAAGTTTCATAGTTTAAGATTTTAGAATAGGCTAAGATCTTTTTTATTTGATATTTGTGTATGGAGTACAATTGATCAACATAAAGCCTTATGCCTTTAGAGGCAGTTATAACTTCTAGTGAGGGAGCTATTAGTGTGCCATAGCTAAGTAGAAAGAACCATGTGTTCTTAGTTGCCTGAAACAGTCTTGATTTATGCCTGCTGTTTGTGCAGATTTATTGATATTCACTTTTTAGCTCTAATGTACTTCCATTTGGTGCTAAGTAGTCATCACTAGCTACAGACCACATTTTGACAGAAAGCTACTGAATGATATTTAGATTAAATAGTAGTTTGGGTTTAACAAGATTCATCCCAAAACACACACAAAATCCTTTTTTGATATTATAATTTTTTTCTGTACTCCTCTATATCTACTCTTCATGACCACCTTTTAATTACCTTTTTTATTTTATTTATTGAGCAATTTGAAAGACAGAGAAAAGCATTAATTTGTTGTCCTACTAATTTTTGCATTCATTGGTTGATTCTTGTAGGTGTCCTGACTTGGGATCAAACCTGCAACCTTGGTGTATCAAGACAGTGCTCTAACTGAGCTACTCAGTCAGGGCCTCGATTTTCATTTTTTAATGGGGTTTAAATGGTGACAGTATAATCAGGTTTCATACCATTGTCAACATCAACATAATGAAAAGGTCTAAAACACAATTGAATCAGTAGAATTAGAATCTATTATTGGTTGCATGTTTGTTTATTAACAAAAATAGACTTTGATTTTTCTCTCCCCTGAATGTGACTATGTCTAATTAAAAATAAATGATAGCTGAAACTGGTTTGGCTCAGTGGATAGAGCGTCAGCCTGTGGACTGAAAGGTCCCAGATTCGATTCTGGTCAAGGGCATATACTTTGGTTGTGGGCACATCCTTATATTTAAAAAATAAAATAAATGGTAGTTTAATGAGATAGACTTTATTACTAATAAGTCAAAAATATTATGAATTTTAGTGTTTAATTCACAAGTAGAAAGCTGGGTCAAATATTTGATAAAGTTTTTAAAAATTTATTGTAGTTATACTCATATTCACATCTGAATTATGAGTAGTCAAACTACAACCTAAGGATGTTTGTTTAACCTTGGAAAAGACCCTGAATCAATTTAAATTTCTATGCAATGGTAGTGAGATAGCACAAGACTTATAAGTACTTCTAATGATTGGTCAAAATATTAGAAAATGTAAAATGTATACCAGTATGTGATTGAAGTTTTTAATTCATTTATTTTTAATGTCATTTAGATGAGATAGGATTTAACTACCATTTTTTTGTATAAGATTTGCATCATCTTTGTTTCTCTGTTTCTTTAATACTGCCTTCTTTTGTGATAATATACATTTTCTTATACTTTTATTTCTCTTATTTAAATATTAGAAGCCTGATGCATGAAATTCATGCAAGGGGCTAGGCTCTTACAGCCAGGCTGCCCTGGCCCTCCTTTGCCAGAAGGTCATCCAGATGGTCATTCCTATGTTTGACTATTTGTCCATTTGCATATTACACTTTTATTATTATAGATTTTTTGGAATTATTATCTTAGTAGTTACCCTGGGAATTAAAATTAATACCTTAATTTAAAACAATCTAGTTTAATTAATTACCAAGTTAATTTCAATACTATACAAAACTTTGCACTAAAATAGCTCATCTGCACTGCTAACTTTTATGCTATTCTTATCATACATATTACATCTTTATACATTGCTAAAGGCCTGATGCACAAAATTCGTGCAAGGGGTTTGGCCCCTGCAGCCATGGCAGCTGCCTCGGGCTGGGCCTTCACCCCCAGGGCTTCATCTGGAATGTCGCCCAGTCAAATTAGCATTTTATGCTTTTATTATTATAGATAACCCATTAAGGCCATTAATGCTTTTGCATTTTTCTATTAAAAGAGGTTTGAAAAAGTTACAAGAATGCATATTATTTGATATTTAGCCATATAGCTAATTTCATCAGTGCTCTGTATTCCTGTGGATTTGAGTTAGTGTCTAGTGTACCTATAGAAGTACTACTTTTGGTGCTTGTTGCAGGGCAAATTTGAAAACAATAGGCCCTCAGTTTATTTTATTTGAGAATTTCTGTGCTCTCTCTTCATTTTTTATTGTAATCTCACCTGAGGATATTTTTTCATTGATTTTTTTTTTTTTTTTTTTTTTTTTTTTTTTTTTTTTTTTTTTTAGAGAGAGTGCAAGAGCAGGAGGGAGGGGAGAAAAAGAGAGACAGAGAAAAATCAATGTGAGAGAGACACAATTGGTTGCCTCCCACATGCACCCCAGCCAGGGCCTGAATCAAACCAGCAGCACAGATATTCACCCTTGACTGGGAATCAAACCCAGGACCCTTGTAAATGCTCTAAAAAATGAATCATACCAGCCAGGGTCTATCTTCATTGTTAATATTTAAAAAAAAACATTTTTATTGATTTCAAAGAGAGGAAGGGAGAGGGAGAGAGAGATAGAAACAGCAATGGTGAGAGCGAATCTATGAAGGCTGACTCCTGAAGGACCCCCATTGGGAACTGAGGCTGCAACTGGGGCAAGTACTCTGACAGTAATGGAACCATGACATTCAACCACTAAGCCACATTGGCAGTCCTATCTTCATCTTTAAAGGACAGTTTTGCTTTATATAAGATTCTTAGTTGACCTTTTATATTTCTTTCAGCAATTTGAATATGCCTTCTGTACTAGTTAACATTGCGTGCCAACTTGGAGGATGTTTTTAGATTAGGTAAATCTTTAAGTAGGTGAACTTCAAGTAAAGCATATTGCTGTCTGTGATGCAGGTGGACATCATCCAACCAGTTGCAGGCCTAAATAGCACAAAAGGTGCAGCCATCTTAAGCAAGATAAAAATATATCTAGAAGACTATCTTCAGACTTCATCTGCTCTCTAGCTCTTCTTGGTCTCCATCTGCTGGCCTTCAAACAGGAACTGCACCATCAGCCTTCCTGAGTCTTGAGCCTGCCAGCCCACACTGGAGTTCCTGAGCCAATTTCTTATAATCTCTTCACATACTTTTGTGTCACACACACACACACACACACACACACACACACACACTCACATACTATAGTCTTTTTCTTTGGAGAACCCTGGCCAACACATATTTTGGTACTGAGAGTAATTCTAGAGGAACAGGATCTTAAGCATGAATTTTGTGAATTTGTTCTGCAGTTTCTAGAATTGGCTTCCTACTCTGATTAGATTTAAAGACACCAATGACTCTATTCCCAAAAGCAGAGAGACACTGCTAAAGTGGCATAGGAGGCAATAGCAATACCTAAAATATCACCATGGGACACTCCTAATCAAACATTTACTAGTATAAGGTTAAAGGTGACTATGTATATGACACTCTCAAACATTTTTTTTCAAACTAATCAGTATAATGAGTTTGGGGTCTTGTTACTAATGTCAGTAGACAATGTGGGGAAAGACATGGATGAGTTTAGGGATTCAAATTCCCAGCTCCCGGGTGCTGCATAAATGACCTGAAAGCTTCTTTTAGCCACAGGAATGAAATTGCTGAAAACCAAATCTAAATCTCATCTTGTAATTGGCTGACTGACAATGCAAATTGAATTCTCAGCCTCATGGGTTATGTCCTGTTTAAATGAGAACATGGATTGGAGATGAGTGGGACCCTAAAAGTTAGGAATGCAATGTGTAGAAAGATGCTGATGAAATGAGGAAGCAGCATCTCCACCTTTAATATGAACCTACTCACCATGCCTTAATGAAGATATTAATAACCATGTGTTGCCTAAGAAAACTGTAATGGCCTCCCCTGGGGCAGTTAGCAAGACAATGCTGATTCTCCTCAGGAACCACCCTCAGAAAACCTCTTTGCTTCTAGTCTTATAACTAGACTCAATTCCCAGTAGACCACCAAAAAAGTTGCAAAGGGTGATAGACAAGGCAGTGAGTTATACTCCAAAATTATTAATTGCATTTTCTCATTTATAGAGATAGAAATATGAGGAATATATGTGGTTGTGGATATTAAGGTATTGACCAATGATGAAAGAAACATAAAATTGGATCAGGGCAAATTTGTTGATAAGGGCCCACTAAGTGAAGATTCTAAATTGAATAGTGGGAATTACTAAATTAACTAGTACAGTTTGGGTTGCTTATTTGGCCGAAACAAGGACTAAAGGTAGCCCAGAATGAGTGAGCTATAAATTCAAAACCTCCATACTTTACTGTAGAGGAAGGTATTCCAAGGCTTGAAGATGTTAGAATGTTAGAGATGATTTGTCATTTAAGATTTACTCATCCTTCCTGAAGGGTCCAGAAGACACAACTTTCATCATGACTGTAAGAAATTATCAATAGTTTATGTGGGGAGCCCTGCTATCTGTGAGGAGTTCCATGATTGCCATTTTCTGAAAGCTGGCCTTACAGTGGAAGCTGTGATCACTGAAAAGAAACCTAAATGTAATGCAATTGGGTCCTGCGGTGATGGTGGTCAAATGGTGGTACTCAGTTCTCAAAGGCAAGGTGGGCATGGTTACTGTAAAGGACAGTAGAGTCAAAGCAGTTAGAATCCTCTGACTCACACAGATTTATGGGTTTAGCTAGTTGATCAAGGTGTTCCTAGAAATGAAATAGATTGGAAGCTACTCAAATCTTACCTGATCTCTATAAGCAGAATTCTAGGTCAAGTGAACAAAAATTTAGCCTGAATCATAAAAAAACAGAAAGTCATATGCATCAAACAGTTCCCATACCTGAGCCAGCTTGTAGTCCCAGGATTCTTTGAATGAAGGTGATGCCAGTTTCTCTTGAGAAAGGGTTTTGGTACAATGGCAGAAATGTGTACTATTAATCCTTCTCCCAGTCTTGCCCAAAGGAATTTAAGAATTCATACCAGGTTAACTGTGCATTGGGAGGAAAGGGAATAATCAACCCTTGGGCAAGGTTGATTATGAAGTTGCTACATAATTATTGTGAGCTTAATTATGTAGCAACTTCAATTTCAGTTTCTGTATCAGCTGTGGTTTCATTGCTTAAGCACATGAACACATCCCTTCGTACCTGGCACACAGCTATTAATTTAGCAAATGCTTCCCTCCCAATCCCTGTCAATAAAGACCACCATAACATTAGCTTTCAGCTTGCAAGGCCAGCAATACCCCTTCACTGTCTCCTACCTCAGGCATACGTCAGCTCTCCAGAGCAGGTCATAATTTACTCTACAAAGGTCTTATTTACCTTTCTATTCTACAAGGTCCCATACTTGTCTATTACATTGATGACATTACACTGACTGAACATAATGAGGAAGAAGTAGCAATTACGTCTAGACTTATTAATAAAACATTTACGTACCAGAAGGTGAGAAATAGTCTACAGAAACTCAGGAGCCTTCTACTTTAGTAAAATGAATAGGCAACCAGGGGTGTGGGGCATATTGAGATATCCCTTTTAAAGGAAAAGGTATGTTGTTGAAGCTGGCCGTTCCTACAGCCAAAAAAAAAAAAAGGAGGCACAAGCCGGTGGGCCATTCTGGATTTTAGAAGCAACTTATTTCTCATTACTTTGGCCCATTTATCAAGTCTCCTGAAATGGGGCCCAGGACAAAAGGCAGCAGACTGCCTTTGGTCTTATCTGCACTATTATTGCTTCTACGTCTGTGTCAGCATTCAGGCTGGAGCTGCAACATCAGCGCTTCTTGGCCTTGAGCCTCTGCTCACTGCAGATGTTAAACTTGTCAGCTTCTATAATCGTGTGACCAATTCCTTATTGTATCAAATGTATTGTGAGTATGTGAAACAGTTTATTTTTCTATTATTTTTTATTATTCATTGTATTATTTTCCATACTCACAACCATAAACCCTACTTTGTCCCACCCTGTATATCTCCTATTGATTCTGTTTCTCTGGAGGACCCTGATTATAACAAACCATCTCTTTTTCTTTGTCCTTTATTGTTTCCTTTCTTTTTATAAATTAAAATAATTTGGGATGACTTTGATTAATAGGATTATATAGGCTTAAGGTATAGATTTCTATAATATAAGATCTATATATTGCACTGTATGCCCACCATACAAAGCAAATCTTCTTCCATCACCATATATTATGCCCTCTTTACCCACCCCCACCCATTCATCCTCTTCCCTCCAGCAATCACCACACTGCTGTTTGTGTCCAGTTGTTTCAGGTTTATATCCCACATGTGACTGAAAATCTTATGGCTCTTAGCTATTTTTGACTGGCTTGGATATTTAGACTCATATTTTTCAAACTATTTGGGTAGTGATTGACCATTATATGTTTAAATAATCTTTCTGACACTTTCTTTTCTCTCTATATAAGCCTCATAATATGTTTATGTTGAATACTTGATGATGTTACACTGGTTTCTGAGGTTCTGTTCATTTTTTTCTCATTGTTTTCCTTTCTTTTTCTGGGACTAGATGATCTCAATTAGCCTGTCTTCATTTTCACTGATTCTTTCTTCAGTCATTTTAAATCTGTAGTTGTATTACTTCAATGAACTATTTTATTTACAATACTTTTCAACTTCCAGAATTTATTTGATTATATATGTGATTTCTACCCATTTGTTGATGTTTTGTAAACCATTATGTTCATACTTTCCTTTAATTTTTTAAATATGTCTTAAAAGTTCTTTGAACATTTAAAGTTGGCTTAAAGTGTCTATTAGTTCTATCATCTAGTTTTCCTCAAGGACAGCTTCCATTGACTGCTTTGTGTATAGATAATACTTTTTCTTTGGGTATCTTATAATGTTTGATGAAAAATCAGCATTTTAAATAATATAATGTTACAACTCTAGAAATCAGATCACCCTTCCAGCTTCCTCAGAGTGATTTTCCTGGACTAATTTTTTAAAGTGTGTGTTTATGTACCTGTATAGCCACTGATGTATATGCTTAATTAGCCTTGTGATTGGTTAATGATTGAACAGAGGTTTCTTTAAAATGCCTTGAACCATTTTGCCACCTAGCTTTTATTGAGGGGGATGTTTGTGTGTTTGGAGCATATTTTCCACATTCCAGTAGACAGCTTCAAATCTACCTTAGCCTTTACTTCTTGCAGAGCCTCAAGGTTTTTCAGAATTGAGAGATTAAGATTTTGTTGGCTATACACGGAGCTCTGGATATGTTTTTGAAAGTATAAGATTCTCAAAATATGATGGAGCTTTATAAAGCTCCTCGTGACCATCTTATTCCATAATTTCTTCTTTGTGGTGAGCTGAGAAAGTGGTAATTGTAGTTGAGGTAGCTGCAAAATTAAACAATTGCTCCTGACTGTATTTATCAAGCACTCAGGTCGTAGGCCAATTCATATAGAGCAAACTCCGAATAAGGTAAAATAAGCCCTGCAGAAGAGCTTTACAGCAAGCTATCATGTAACTTAAATAGTAATAATTCTCAGGATACCTAACTTTTGGGATAGCTCCAGACCTTTGCCTTCTCCACTGGATTCCAGGCTCCAGATTTTAACAGCTAATGCAATTACTAGCTTGTAGGTATTTAAAACTATAATAGAACTGGAAAGAAGAAAATGCAATTAAAGCAAATTATAAAATGTTATTAAGCTTACTGTGGTTACCTAGATTTAAATGTGTATTTTTGAATAAATAATCCTTATATTGTTGGGATCCATTAATTAATTTCCAGTATTCCAGAAATTTTTATTTAAATAAAGTTTGTTAGTATATTGTTGCTTTTATTGTGAAGTGGATTTTCAGAGGTGTTTTCTCTAATTCTGGAAGTCTTTTTCCTCCTTTACCAATTTTTATTTCCTCTAGCAATATTTCATATTTTTCTGTGTATAAGATGCTATTTTTTAAAAAATCGTTAGACTGAAAATCTAGGTATGTCTTATACATGGAAGTCAACTGTGGAGGAAGCCTAGAGGGTGCATAGCTGACCATACCTTGTCAAGCAGGCTTCTTCCAATCAGGAGCCTTCTTGTTACTGATGTCAGCTGATGCCATAATTGGAGGTGGAGGTTGATGTGGAGTGTGCACAGATGCAACAGGCACCAGAGTGTTCTAAACCCATAAAGATGTCAAAAAATAAAAATGATAAATACCAGTAAGCGATTGTCATACTTTGTAAAATTCAAACTGAATGTAGTCAGTGCAAAAGAGCATGGAAATAGAGCTTCAGGGAGACAATTTGGACCTCCTCTCACTAAGTGTATGATCAGACAATGTAGAGAACAGGAAGAACTTCTTAAGGTGCCAAAAAAAGAAGAAAGCCTTAAGAGGAAAACCAGCAAAATGTTTATAATATTGATTTATTAATTTGGGGTTGGAAAAATGGGGGGTAGGGGACATCTTATACATGGAAAAATATGGTAGTTATCCATTTAGTTCTTTTTTTAAACATGATATATAATTATGAACTTTTTTTATTTTCATTACCACTAGTTGAAATCTGTCAAATACACTACAAATTATCTACACATTTTACATAACATTGTTTCCTAAAATATTATTTTGTATACTCTTACTATAAGTATATAGTTATTTTTCTCTACTTAAGGATATAACAGAAAAATAATAGGCCTGGAATTGAAAGCTGTCATATTCATATAAACTGACCCTACTCATCCCTCAGTGCATTTACTACTACTTATCTCAAGACTTCATAAATAAATGATGAACTTGATTTCTGATTTGAAATTAGTAAAATAACATAATTAGTTTCTACTAGCCATGTTCTGTCATTGTGAACTACTAAAGTAAACATTAAGTGTGAGTTCAACAAATGGGTGGACATTCAAACATTGGAAATATTTTGAAATCTCTGGTCCTATTTTCTGAGAATTAGTGTATATAGAAATAGTTATGAGGGCCAAGGATTGAACAAGATTAGCTATAAAACACAATTCAAATATCAGTTAGTGTTATTTGTTGAATGTTGTATATTCAAGAAAAGATCTATAAGCAAAATTTTGATGAAAACTCATTTTTGCCTAAATCAAATAAGATAGCCAAGGGAATTATTACAGTTATATGCAATAACCTCATACAGTGTCCTTAGGAAAGAGTAATTGGAATATAAGTAAAGTAAAATGGCTTGCAACACATGATTATTTTTACTGTGCTCTCATCTAGCAGAGTGGTATATTGCATTCACCACTGAAAACAGAGAGTAAATGGGCAAAATTTATCAATGCCATTTTCCAATAAGAATGATAATGTTTCTGTCTACAAAATAAGAAGAATTCAACCCAATTTTACTTTAAAGTGGTTAATCAGGTTCCTTTATAGTTTAAATAAAATATCCTTTCAAAAATCTGATTGTGTTCATCCAATATCTAGTCTGGCCTTCTTTCGTTTAGTAATTGAATGTCTGCTATTTAGAGGAGCATATGGTCATGTAGATTAAAGTCTAAATTAGATTTATTAATAATCTCTTTCTCTGAATGTGGTTTACAACACAATACTTTGATTCTGATTTTATTTCCAAAATAGTTAGATGCTATATAGGATAATATCATTTCTGGGAAAAAGAAGATTCCCTAAAATAAGTAGTATTTATGTTACTAAAACCTGTATAGGTAATTGTGCTTTATTTAAGATCACTAGAGAATAAAAAAGTCACAATAATAATCTATTCAACACTTGAGTAGTTTACAGATACCTTAGTTGTAGTATATCAAACAAATTGAAAAACTCTACTTCCCCTAATCCCAGATTGCTCACCTTCCTACATTTCTTCATTATCATTATGTAACATTACCATTTACTCAATTGTGGAAGAAATTATCCATTACATCACATTTTCTTTCATCTCTTTATTCAATCCAGTGATGTTTCAGTATATATTATATTCTAAATAGTTATTATACATATTTACTTTGTTGTATCTTCACTGCAATCAGCCTAGCCTAAATCAATATTCTTAATCTCATAGGCTAGCCTCCTGGACTGAATTTCTCTGCAGGTATTAGTTCCTCATTTTAATTCATCCTCCCTACTACAGCTAGTGTGTGTGTGTGTGTGTGTGTGTGTGTGTGTGTGTGTGTTTTAAATTTCAATAAGAGCTTTCCTATTCTTTGAGTAAGGCCTAAAACACCAAACATAATGGTGAAGTGTTCTGAGTCCTTGCATATTATTGTCTTTTTTTTTAGGGCATCCAAACTAGTGATGTGTAAGAAAAAATGGTTAACACCAACTTTCTGAGGGAAATACAACTGGTATTTATTCAGCAACAAAAATAAAATCCTGTCATTTGGAACAACATGGTTGAATCTTATGGGCATTATGCTAAGTAAAATAAGTCAGGCAGAGAAACAGATATGGTGTATGATCTCACATGTGGAATCTAAAACATCACCAACTCATAGAAACAGAGAGCAGATTAGTAATTACCAGGAATGGTGGTTGTGATGGAAATAGGTGAACATGGTCAAAGAGTACAAACTTCCATTTATAAGATGAGTAATTTCTGGAGAAGTAATATACAAGTTGCTGACTAGTTAGAAATACTATATTGTATATTTGATAGTTGGTAAGAGATTAGATCTTAAAAGTTCCCACCACACCCATATACAAAATTCTAATGATGTGAGGGGATAAATGAGTTAACTAACCTTATTTTGGAAATAATTTGCAATATATACATATTTCATATCATTTTTTGTGTATCTTAAATTATACAATGTTATATGTTAATTATCCTATATAATAAAGAGGTAATATGTAAGTTGACTATCATTCTAACATACAAGATGGCTGCCCCCATGTGGTCAAAGATGGTTGCCCCCACGTGAACACAAGATGGCCAGCAGAGGAGGGCAGTTGTGGGTGACCAGGCCTGCAGGGGAGGACAGTTAGGGGTGACAAGGCTGGCACTTTTCTCTTTCCTTTCGAATTATAGGAGGTTCTGGATGATAGTCATTTTGTCTTTTGGTTGTAGTTTTGGTGTGATTGTGAGAGGCAGCACAAACAGGTGTATACCTTGGTTTCCTGTAATATTTTGTACATGGAAAGAATGTGAGAAATCTTTGGCTAGATAGAAGTCTCTGGCAGCTTAAAGATTAGTGCAAATTCACTCTCCCAAAAGGAGAAAATTCTTTCCCCTAGATTGTGTGTGGAAAGACAGAGTGACTTGCTTTGACTGATAAAACAATATCTAAGTGATTTGTGTCAACACTTGGTCAAGATATCAAGAGATGGGAAGCTTCTACTTTACTGCCTCTTGGTATACTCACTCTTAGAGCTCAGTCACAGATTTCTGAAGTCCAAGCATCCATGTTGAGCAACCAACATGGAAGAAGTGAAGCTGCTGAAAAACGTGCCTAAATGAGCTCATTACCACCCAGCATTGGCTTATTAACTGTGTGCTATGCCTTCTTGGGAATGGATTATCCAGGTTCATTTGAGCCTTCTCAGGTGATGTCTTCAGAGATGAGATGCACCAGAGGAGTGCTTATTGGCAGATTTTTGAGTCTAATAAAGTATATGATGTTTTTAAACCGATATATTTTGAGGTGGTTTGTATTTTAGCCTTAAAAAAACAAGAACACACAAACAAAAAAACCAGAATAATTTGATAATTATATGATTATAAGAATGCCAGATCAATTAGAAATGCTTCTTTGTTTTATTTTTGTCTTTTTTTGAAACCAGTTATACATTTTACATCTATCCCCAGATATTTTAGATATCCAAATGCTTGCTTTGGTAATAAAATAATAATTTAGTCAATAAAATAAGTATTGCCTTTACTTTGTACTAGGAAGTAGCAGTTAAAAGATAAATATGATGTTTTTCAAAGCAGTAATGTTTCACTTTCATAACTGTTGTTATAAGCATAGAAATAGTCCTTGCTCTTAGGAGAAGGCTCTTACCAAAGTATGTTTTTATACATATTGTCAAAATAGTTGAAAAATATAAAAATACTCAAATATGTATTTGGTATGACGTAGTAAAAAGCAACAGTTGTCACTTGATAAGCTGAATTTAATTGATTATTTTATTTAATTAGCAGATTAATTAATTGGCTTAGCCAAAGATTGGGTATAGACACAGACAAAGAAAATATCAACTCAGATAGGTATGCACTAAGGCCAAAATTATTTAGCAAACCAACAGATAATACTAGTGACTAGCACATAAATATGTACTGAAATTGCTAACATTTTAAAGTGTTTAATATTTATGTTTTATTGTAGACTTTATGAATGAGACAAAAATGGTAATTTTTCATCTAATTAAAATTTTTATTTTAATAAAATACAGATATTTTTTCTACAAAATGGCATAGAAAATAGAAAAAGAAAAGCTTTTGAAGTTAAAACTCAACTTTCAGATAGTATTCAAGGGATTATTTTGAATTACCTTATTTTTCACACAATTTTCTTGTTTCTTGTCTTTTTTTTATCAGCTTATGGGTTGATCAGAACAGGAACAGGAACAAAAATGTTCTAGTGGGCTCATAGATAATATGCGTAGAGAACTCCCAAACTGAGCTAGCATAGCAGTACAAAACTAGAACTTCAGAGAAATATGGAGCAGGCTATGACATCTATAGCACTAATCAGTCCTGGGTATTGAGGTTTGCACGATTTAGAATATAATATTGCCTAGATAATTTGAAAATACCTCTTAATGTTAATGAATATAATACCAACTTCTGTCTTCTATTTATAGCATGCAATATTTCAGTAAAACTGTGTTTGTGTTATGCTGGATGAGAATAAGAAGCAGCAATATTGAATAGTTCTTGGAAAATATGATGTCATTTGTTTTATAAGCTCTCCATATATTATCATAAGTAAGAAGTATAAATGAAGCAATGATGAAAGGATTTCACCACCCACAGGACTTTATGCCTTCCTTCCTTCCTTCCTTCCTTCCTTCCTTCCTTCCTTCCTTCCTTCCTTCCTTCCTTCCTTCCTTCCTTCCTCTCACAATTTTAATTTCTCATTCCAATCTTCTTCCATCTGCATACATTCTCCCTTCTTTACATCTATTTCTCCTTCCTCTTCTTCTTCTTCTTGCTAGATCTCTTTCTCCGATGTACCAGAAGAACTTAAACTGATATTTACAGTGAGCACGTGTTAGACAAGTACATATTCTATATACATAATTATAGCCTTGACATACATTTTTATGTGCTCTCCTATTCAATTTTCTGTAACCACTGTAGAAAAGTAGAATCCCCTTTAGTCCTAGGCTAAAGGAATTAAACAGCTCCAATTCTTGATTTATTTTATCTCATCATGCACCCTGAAAGTGGGACAGGCATTTTTCCTCACTTTCCAATTTTTCAGATAAAAGTTGTGTATAAAGTTTGTTCTGTTTTTCCTCAGCAGCATCCTGCTTGCCCATAAACTTTAAATGTGAGGCCTCCCTAGTCTCTGTTTTTATTCATGTGAGAGAGAAAAAAGACAGCATCCGATGGTATCATATGAAGAAGGAAGAAAAATATATGTTCAACTCCAGATATTTTTTTTACAATAGGTTCACCTTTCTCATTAAATCCTAAGTTCATCATAGAACATCTTATTTTTTCAATTATCAAATGTTCTGCATAGTCATAATTCTTTTTAAAAATCCATGGTAAGAGTGTAGCTAACAGATATATAGTTTTAACAAGGAAATGAGCATAGTTTTAAGCAAATTAAATACAGTGGTGCCTCACACAACGAACTTAATTCGTTCCAGGAGCAAGTTTGTTATGCGAAAAGTTCGTTATGTGAAACGTGTTTTCCCATAACAATACATGTTAAAAAAAATAATTCGTTCTGTAGCATAAAATATGCTAAGATGACATAAAAAAAGATAAATTTTTTGTTATTATTTTTATTTAGATACATCATGATATAAAAAAAATATTGAGTTTAACTTAAAAGGACGACTGCCGTGATACGTGCGTGATTTAATTCGTAATGAAGAACGATTGCCGCGATACGTGCTTAAATTAAGCGCAGTGACTAACGACTGCCTGCAGTGCCTGCGCGGAAGGATGCAATACATTGGCAGCGATCGTGGAAGCTCGGGCAAAGCGGTCGTGGAAGCTCGGGCTACTTCGTTGTGTGAAACGAAGTTCGTTGTATGAATCATGAAATGAAGTTCGTTGTGTGCAGCGTTCGCTGTGCGAGGCGTTCTTTATGCGAGGCACCACTGTATATATTAACTCGATCCATCATTTAGTTATTATAAGGGAAAGCTTAAAATAGCCATCCTATATAATAATAGGCTAATATGCAAGTAGACTGAACAGCAGAACAACTGAACAACTGAACAACTCTTTTAATGGTCACTATGATGTGTACTAATAATCAAGGTCCTATGCGGAACATGGTAGATGTCAGCAGCAGGCAGCAGGGTGTGGAACATGGTGGGCATCAGCCACAGCAGGATGGTAGAGCTGGTCAGCGGGGGCACCAGACCAAGGCAAGGCAGGGTACTGGTGACTGTCATCGGGTCACCTCTGGTGGCTACTGAAAATTCTTTGCTCCCGCACACTGCAATCCCACCCAGTGCTCACACCTGCTGCCACTGTGGGCCCTGCTTGCACCCACTGCTGGCACCCAGTGCCAGTCCCAATCACTTGGCATCACTAGCAGTTGCAGGCCCCAATCACACCTCAGGGCTTCTCTACCTTCTACCTCCCTGCTGCTCCTGAGGGGCAATCAGGGTAACAGCCACTGCTCATACTATCAATAGCTGACAGTGCTGGCCACACTTGCATCTGCTGCTGGCACCAGCTCAATCTCTCTGTGTCCTTAGAAGATGCAAGCAGGGCCAGTGCTGTCAACACTTGGAAGTGGCAGTAGCAGGAGCGGAGCTGCTGGCAGAGAGGGGACTGGGGGCTGCAGTAGGAGGGGCCACGCAGGGGCACAAGGATGGGCCAAGACCCAGGCCTGTGTCCACTGCAGCCTCCAGGCCCACAGTGCCTTTCAAGGTGCACAGATTTGGGCACTGGGCCTCTAGTACACATACAATTGTATATATTCAGATTCTCTCATGCACTGCAAACTTGAAGTCCACAGAAATTTAAAAATAAGTTAATTGCTCATTTGAAAATGATGCATGATAAATGATGCTAATTTGTTCATGTACTTATAAGGCTCAACTATTGTTAAACTTGAACAAAACGTGGTCACTTATACTTACCATGAAATACTCATATCTGACAAAATAGACTTCAAAATGCATGTCATCACAATGAACAATGAAGGTTACTACAGAATACTAAAGGGATGATCCAACAAGAAGATATAACCCTTGTTTACATATATGCACCCAATATAGGACACCTGAATATATTAATAAGCACGCACACACACACACCCCTTCTGGAGGACTTTAAGAGAGGTATATATTCCAAACAATTCAAGAGGAAGAAAATTTTCCAAGCTCTTTTTATGAGGCCAACATTATCCTAATTCCAAAACTAGATAAAGACACAATAAAGGTAAAGAATTATAGGCCAATATCCCTGATGAACATAAATGCCAAAATCTTCAACAAAATTCTAGCAAATTGGATCCAGCATTACATTAGAAATATCATACTCTATGATCAGATAGGATTTATTCCAGGGATGTAAGGCTGGTACAATATTCACAAATCACTAAATGTGATACATCACATAAACAAATTGAAAGACAAAAATCATTTGATCGTATCAATAGATTCAGAAAAAGCACTCAACAAAAATCCAGCACTTATTTTAATAAAAACTCTCAGCAAAGTGAGAATAGATGGATCATACCTCAACATAATAAAGGCCATCTATGACAAATCTACAGCCAACATTATACTGAATGAGACAAAACTAAAAGTGTTTCCTTTAAGATCAGGAACAAGACAAGGATATGTGCTTTTACTACTCTTATTCAACATAGTACTGGAAGTCTTAGCCACATCAATCAGAGAAGAAGAAAATAATAAAGGGCATTCATATTAGAAATGAAGAATTAAAATGTTATTTTTTGCATATGACATGATATTGTGCTTAAAAAAAACCCTAAAGACTCCTTCAAGAAGCTACTAGATTTAATAAATGAATTTGGCAAAGTAGCAGATACTAAAAGACAGCTAAAAATTAATAGCATTTTATAACCAATAATGAACTCTCAGAATGAGAAACTAAAAAATATTTTTATTTGCTATTTCAACAAAAAAATAAGATACCTTGAAATAAACTTAACCACAAAATTAAAAGACCTGTATTTGGAAAACTAAAGGATATCAGAAAAAAGAAATAGAGGAATATATAAGCACATGGAAGAATATACCTTATTCACAGATTAGAAGGATTAACATCACCAAAATGTCCATACTACCCAAAGCAATCTATAAGATCAATGCATTCTCTATTAAAATACCAACAGTATATTTCACAGATGTAGTACAAATACTCCAAAAATTTTATATGGAACCATAAAAAGATGACTGATTTCTGTAGCAATCTTGAGAAAGATGAACAAAGTAGGAGGGATCACAATGGATATCAAAGTAGTCTGGTACTGGCAGAAGAACAGGCATATATAGATCAGTGGAACAGAACAGATGATAGATCAGTGGAACAGAACAGATAACCCAGAAATGGACCCGAGCTATTATGATCAATTAATATTTAACAAAGCAATAGCATACAATGGAGTAAAGACAATCTCTTTAATTAATGTTGTTGGGAAAATTGGACAGTTCCATGCAAAAAAAAAAATGAAACTTAGCACTATGCACAAGAATAAACTCAAAATGAATAAAATACTTGGTCAGAAGCCATAGAAATCCTAGCAGAAATCATAGGCAGCAAAATCTCAGACTTCTCTCATAGCAATAAATTTAGGGATACATCTCCTAGGACCGTAGTCGGCAAACTGTAGCTTTTTGGCCCCTTGAATGTGGCTCTTCCACAAAATACCATAGCCTGGGCGAATCTATTTTGAAGAAGTGGCATTAGAAGAAATTTAAGTTTAAAAAATTTGGCTCTCAAAAGAAATTTCATTGTACTGTTGATATTTGGCTCTGTTGACTAATGAGTTTGCAGACCACTGTATGAAAACTAAGGAGAAAATTACCAAATAGTACTACCTCAAAATAATTTTTTTTCCCTGCCCAGCAAAAGAAACATCAACAAAGTGAAGAGGGTACCACCTTTTTGGGTGAACATATTTGCTAATGATACATCTGATAAAGGGCTGATTTCCAAAATATATGAAGAACTAATGCAACTTAACAAAAGGAAGACAAGCATATATGCATAGCCCATGGATGCAAATAATAGTTTTATGAAGGCCTGGGGGGATGTTTTTGAAGGGGTCAATGGGTTCACTCCCCCATGGGGCATGTACATATGGGAGATAATTGACCAATATTTCTCACATCAATGTTCCTCTCTTTCTCTTTTCTTCTCTCTCTAAAAAAACCCCACAATTAAAATATAGGGGAAAAAAATGCCTTCCTCAAATTCCAGTTCAGTTTTATCCTCTACTGAGGAAGAGGAGAAGGCCTGGGATACGAAGATGCCTAGGCTGTCACCAATTGAAGGACTTGTACTGTAATAGCAGACTTTGGGACAAAGATGATTGTTAAGGACTGAGTGAGAGATGACTAGCCATTCATATGTGAGAGGCCCTCAGAAGCAGAAGGTCCATGATAATTGAAACCTTAAATAGAGTTTCTAAGAATTGAATAATATACTCTACGAAGGAAATGTCACAAAACTGATATCACATAAATTTTAGTTGTTAGTTTTTGTGTTATTATTATTATTATTACTAGAGGCCGGGTGCACGAAATTAGTGCATGGGGGAGGAGGGATGTCCAACTGCCCATTAGGAATCGGACCTAAATGAGCGGTTGGACATCCCTCTCACAATCCAGGACTGCTAGTTCCCAACCACTCACTTGCCTTTGCCTGATTGTTCCTAACTGCTTCTGCCTGCCAGCCTGATTAAAACCTTACCACTCCCCTGCCAGCATGATCGCCGCCTAACTGCTCCCTAGCCTGCCAGATTACCCCTAACTGCCCTCCCCTGCAGGCCTGGTCACCATTAACTGCCCTCCCCTGTAGGCCTGGTCCCCCCCAACTACCCTCCCCTGTAGGCCTGGTCCCCCCCAACTACACTCCCTGCTGGCCTGATTGCCCACAATTGCCCTTCCCTATAGGCCTGGGTCCCTCCCAACTGTCTTCCTGTGCAGGGAGGCCTGATCACCCCACAACTGCCCTCCCCTGCTGGCCTTGTCCCCCGCAACAGTCCTCCCCTGCAAACCTGGTCCCCCCCGCAGCTGCCCTCCTCTGCTGGCCCAGTCACCCCTAACTGCCTCCCTGCTGGCCTGATCACCCACAACTGCCCTCCCCTTCAGGCCTAGTCCCCCCCAACTGCCCTCTCTTGCTGGCCTGGTCACCCCTAACTGGCCCAAATTGCCCTTTCCTGCATGCCATCTTGTGTCCACATGGGGGCAGACATCTTTGACCGAATGGGGTTGGTCATCTTGTCTCTTGGAATGATAGTCAATTTGCATATTACTCTTTTATTATATAGGATTTTACATTTCTCCATGTGGATTCTGCCAACAATATCATCCCTCCATACTACAGATATAATTTTATTAAAAGTACATTATATTCTGTGATAGATAGTAAACTTTCAGAATAGGTCCTTATTCTTCCTTTAAAATATCAGATTTCATTGAGTGGTGCATTTGAAGGACATCTTAATTATAAATAGCATACTCAAGATAATATTAAACGACATTTAAAAAAATTTAATGTTATAAAATATTCAGTAAGCTAGTGCTACATGACTGCACTATCTTCACTTATTCTACTCATACTTTTATTTCAACTTGTTAAATTAGCATATTTGAATATTGAGTGTTGATTATGATAAAAATTCTGACTTCAAGACTTTACAAAATGTTCTTTTATTAAACAAAGCTGAGGTGGTATGTTAATTAGCAAGGCTGGCATTACTAAGAGATCCAATAATACTGAGATTAAACCAGATATGATTTTATTCTCCCACCTGTAACAGACCAGAGGTAAACAGCTGGTCCAAGATGGATTGGTCATATTGATCAATCAGACATCCAGGCTAGCAGAATTTCCTTCCATTTTTATCACTTGGCTTCTGTGAGTGAACCTCAGGTGGGTGCTCTGATTATTACCTCTTTCTGGGGTAGGAAAGAGGAGAAAGAAGGTATTTTCCTCATACCAATATGAACCCAAATTTGTTCATATTATCTCTGCTCACATTCCACTGTTTAAAATGTATTCCTAGGGCTATAGCTAGTGAAAGGGAAACTGGGAAATGTCAAGTGTCCAGCTAAAACTCAAAGACAGGCCTTTTTATTATCTAATGAAAGAAGAGAGAGCCAAAACCGGTTTGGCTCAGTGGATAGAGCTTCGGTCTGTGGACTGAAAGGTCTCTGGTTCGATTCCAGTCAAGGGCATGTACCTTGGTTGCAGGCACATCCCCAGTAGGGAGAGTGCAGGAGACCCCTGATTGATGATTCTCTCTCATCGATGTTTCTAACTATCCCTCTCCTTTCCTCTCTATAAAAAAAAAATCAATAAAATATATATTTTAAAAAAAGAAGAAAGATGAATTCTTGGGGACAATTTGCTGTCTTTTCAACAAACAATATCCTTCATACCCCAATATTTTGTTTGCATCAATAAAGTTGCCATAGTAATCAGCATGTAAATCTTAAAGTATGGAATGAATACTCAACTGTAGGACACCACACATAGTTAAGATCTACTTAGTTTCCTGGATAAAAAAAATCGTACTAAGTCCCTGAAGACACATTGGCACTGAACACTCTTGCCCACTTTACTGATGAAGGCATTTCACTTTGTCAGAAGTTCAGTTATCCATGAAATATATTATACAAAACAAAACAAAACAAATAAACAAATACATCTAGTTTATCTATTTATGCCATCATAGCTTTCAAAAAGAATAAGGATGCATTATATAGCCATAGTGCTTCCTATTAGACTTATCAGCACAAATATAGAACAAGGAGTAAATATTAATATTAGTGAAAAAAGTTTTCTGAGAAACCCTTAAAATGAAGGAATGTAATGGCATTTTTTTCAGCATAATTTTCTTATGGTATCCAGAAAAATCATTAAATTATAGACACATTGTTAAAGGGAGAGTCTAACTTTTAGACAGAAGCCAACAGTTTATCTAAGTTGAGATTCTTAAGGACCACCCTGTAATAACTCAATTTTTTTGGAACAACTACATCTGTGACTAAATCACTTGGTTAACAGGCTCCTGCCCTTTGTCTTTGGTGCTCAGGTAAAAGGGCCATGGCTTGCCAACGCTGGCTCGGGGAGCCCTCTGCGCCCTGCTCACACTACTTGTCCTGGACCCTCACTCCACTGCAGACAGGAAGCTTGTAGTCAGGCTGTGTCTTATCATTGGCTTCAGGTTCTTCCTATTTGGCCTACGTACCACTGGGCATCTGCAGTGGTGTTCTAACTGCTCTTTGATATTATACATTATTTAACAGGCTATTAAAATTTGGGTTAAAAAGCTTTACTGCAAGAGTCTGTGCAAAATAGATGGTTTTTTTTTTTTTAATCCTGGAATACTTTTTTTATTTTACCTATTTTGTGAAAATGTGTGTGTGCGTGCGTGTGTGTGTGCGTGCGTGTGTGTGTGTGTGAGAGAGAGAGAGAAAGAGAGAGAGAGAGAGAGAGAGAGAGAGAGAGAGAGAGAGAGAGAGAGAGAGAGAGATTGTGCTTGGTTTTTATAATCAAATGCATATCAGTGATTTTTTCACATGATTATTGTGAAGAGAAAATAACTAAATTTATGTATATGAAGGTGCTTGCAAACTGTGAGGAGTCATTAGATTTAAGATTTATTATATTAAGGTATAATAAATTATGAAATCAGGTATAAATCAAATAATTCAGAGGGAGGTGATGTATAGTAATTCAAGATGATATGAAAAACAGCTGATTTACAACTTGGAATTAGGGCATGAATCAATGGCTTAAAAAAAAATCTTAGCATTATCATCATTGTAATTTTATCATATGCTGATGGTACATATTTTCTATCTTTGATTTGTGTCCTAAGCAATTTTTTTTGTATGTTACAATACAGATCAGATTTGGTAAATTTTTAATCAAAATTGTTTGCTTATAGTTACTGAATCAGAAGTGCCAAACATTCATAATAGATTTTGTTTTATTTAAAATAACTTCAAAATATACTCAATTCTGTGGCAGTGGGGTATATATACTCATGTAAATCTATGTCTATGAGAAGTATTTCTGTTCAAGTATACCACTTCTGCTTTTGCAGAACATAGAAGATAAGCAATCATGGAGTATAGCTGTAGTTTAATCACCTGCATGCCTTTAATTCTCTCATGGGTTTATATTCCATGATGGCATGCTTTAAATGCTTCATTGATAAGAGAAATAATTCCTTTATTAATATTAGTGACTATAAACTCCCTCTTAAATTTTTTATTTCTATGGTTGAATTAAAGAATAAATATCAAACCATCAATTCATATGCACTTGAATAGAAGCAGGCATACATGAATTGCATGGCTTTTTCGTGCTCTATAGAACACAGTGGTTCAGTGATGTATTTAATATAATAGCTGTAACTAGTTTCAGGTAAGAATTCAACACTTTTTAATGAGTCCTGTATAGTCTTGGAGAACTTTGTGAAGCAATAAGGCATTGCCTTAGACATTTAGGAAATATATTAATATGCAGATTCCAAATCAAAAGGCTTCTTATTTGACAATTAGATAAGAGCATTAGCTCTCTACCTCTTCTCCAAGCTCTAGGGAGGGGTATGAATTCTGTACTCATTTCTTAGAGAATGGCTAACTGTAGGACTTATAAGGTTTGCCTCTCACTGTGAATAGTCAATCAGACCAAAAGCTTGTACATGTCACCTTGTTATACTTCTCTCTGATAGCAAATGGTTACTGTATTTCAAAATTAAATATCTTGTATTCCATTAATAAGAATGTGTGGTATCCTAAACAGCATCTTGGCACTAATAAAAGATTGAAACTCAAAAACAAATTAGAATTATTTATATTTGTAGCCATGCCATTTTATTTTTTAATGAGAGAATTTTACCAAAGTCAACAATTAGTAGAGCATATGTACTTGAAGCATGCATAGCATTTAGGTAATAACCAATGTCACATGTTCTTTAATGAGCACTTTTTTTTCTCTTCACTGATATAATTTGTAACCTGAAAGCCTAATCAGCTTGCATTTTACTCTTTCTCAGAAGAAAAAGTCACTCACATGTTTGTAGTTATAACATTTAGTGTGTAAATATGCATTTAATGTAGAAAATTTCATTTATTGGGAAATAGCAAGAGACTGGCTTTAAAAGAAAATGTATTTGCTCAGGATTGTATATACATCTGAGACTGCACTAGCAACAATTCCCATGAAAGAAATTTCATTTCCCTCTGGCTACTCTCCCAGTGGCTTCATCCTGCAGCCATAACTTTTATGCGGCCACATTCTTCATTCTGAAGTATTAGGCAGCTACCAGCAAAATAGGCCCATATGTACAGTGACTTTGTCCATAAGAAAAAAAAAAATCTCTACAGAGCTTTGTAATGGTGCTTGACTCAGTACAACATGTCCAAGATGTCATGCTTTGGATTTTGGTTTGCCATTTATTTTCCCCTCTTTGAATTTATCTGGTCAGTGTTTTATAACCCTAGCTGTATAAGCCTAATGATAAAGCATAAGCAAAATGTCATTCTACTTCCTTTTTTGTAGCAAAGTTCACCCTCTGTTTTCAAAGAGAAGTAGTGGAAAATTTACAGCTAATCACCATGCACTTCTCCTGAAATTTGTGAAAATAATGTGAACATTCATTCATTAGTTCTTTCATTCACTAAAATTAAGAATCAATAACCCTGAGTAGGTAGCTCAGTTGGTAAGAGCATCATCCCCAAATGCCAAAGTTGTGGGTTCAATCCCCAGTCAGGACATACAAGTGGAACAACAAATGGATGTCTCTCTCTCTCTCTCTCTCTCTCTCTCTCTCTCTCTCTCTCTCTCTCTCTCTCTCTCTCTCTCTCTCTCTCTTTCTCTCACTCTCTCTCACCTCTCCACCTCTTTCTCAAATCAATAAATACAGTTTTATAAAAAAGAAGTACTGCCTTTTGAGAACTTAAACTTGAATAATTTAAATACAAAGAAAATACAAAAGAACAAATATATGCCAATATGGCTGATACAGATTATGCATTTTACTAATACCATACAAATTGAGTCTGTTTATGCCATGTTTAATAAGTTAAGTTAATAAGTAATTGACATTAATAGTTTTGGTTAATGACTGAGAGCATACCCAACATTGTTTTTAAGGTTTTGTGGCAGTTGTTTTTAAAGTTTTAGTATTATGATTTTATTAATTATGTACCATAATTTAAAAATATTATTGAACTATTATTTCCTTAAATATTAAATGTTTATTAGGACAATTTAAAAAAAATAATTGCATACTGGAAAATTTAATATAGTAGTGTAGCTTTCATTTTTGGCTTGTATGTTGGTACCTCCAGATAGCAACACTTTGTTGTGCCTCTAATCTCTTTTTTAGTCTGGGAGCACATTTGGAGGTCCTGTTGTGTTTGTTTTGAAAGTTATGAAGCAGAAAACATATTTTGACTTAATTCCTAAATGTGTTTCCCATTTTCTCCTCACTATGATTTCTGTGTTTCAAGACTAGGATTCTGAAGGGTTTGGCTTCTGATGATTCTGGATGCTTTCATGGTGACATCTAAATACTTGCTTTAAGCTTTCTAAAAAGTTTGAATAAGAATGACCCTGCATTTTTAGTGAGTGTTACCAAAATGCAGACCTTCCCATACAATGTATGTACATTGACATTCCTACACACACACACACACACACACACACATACACACACTGCTAGCTTTGAAAGTAAAAGGCTCAAACATTTATAAAAAGGTTAATAAGTCACATTTAAATATAATGACATCAGATTCTCTGGAATGCCCCATAAATATTATAAATAAACAATATTCATGTTTCAATAAGTTATAACATTAGTTTAAAAATAATGGATGTAATTGAAAGAACCATACCTGAAGCAAAAAAAGTTGGGTGCCTGAATAATGAGAAAAAATTAAATCAATACTTTTTAAATATTTCTATTTGTGAACCTTGGCAAGTTAGATAACCTTGTTGAGCCTTGAAATTTTTTGCATTTTATGAAATATATTAGGAGTCCAGCACGCAATTCGAAATTGCGCGGTGCTCTCCCCCCTCAAGTGGCCAGTCTGACTGTGCCTCGCTCCCCTGGCCTCGCAGCAGCCATGGACTCTGCTGATCAGGCCCTCCACAAGCACAGGGGTGCAGAGGCCCCTGCCACCCTTTCCCCAATGCTGCACACACAACCTCCTCCGCCCTGTTACAGTGTCCCCGTTAATTAGCATATTTCTCTATTTTATATATAGAGATACTTGAATTTGGTGTGAGGGTAGCTTTAATTAAAATACATAAGTAAATAAAAATCTATATTATGTTAATTATGGAAAAATTAACTCCAAATGATAAACTATGTTTTATAGCCAAAGAGTAATAAAAAACACAAACAAAAAAAGAATGGTAACCATGCTATTACTTCTAGTATTAAAAAAAAGAGGAATCTATTTGAATCTCAGATTTTCTTGTCATAGTTAATTGAATTTGTTAATTTAGAATGGTAAGATTTATTGAAAAAATGTAGAAATTCTGAGTTAATGTAAGAAGAGAAACTATGTATCCATATTATTTTAATAAGTTAACATTTGCTCTTAGTACCAAAGATGGTATTTCATGATTCCAATATTAGTTTCAGTGATGTGTTTCTTGAGAAATTCAACTATCTAATAACAAGTTATATTCACATATATAAACACTTTGTAACAGACAGCAAACATACAAAACAAGTTAAAAACACAAAATTAAAATATGTAGATCCTTCCCCAAATATTCCCCAATAATTTCTTTGCCTAAGACAGATTTGAAAATTGATGCATAGATCAGAACTTTATTAGACTTATAATGTATGAATTTTGGAATACAGTTTCTCTATGTAGTGATTAAATTGGGTATCTATGGAAACTACTGTGCTTTAACACTCGACATTTTTTTATTTATTTACTTAAATTTGCATGATCAAAATAATATAATTATATTGCTTCCTGCTATTGGTTTTTCCTGAAAAAAACTATAAAGCTACATAATCATCTTCAGATTTTAAGGCAAACTTTTAACTTTTACCTGTATTGGATATTTTGATATCTACAGTATACAACTTCCTAAAACAAAGGTATATATATATATATATATATATATATATATATGTAAAAGCCTAAGTTACTTTTATGACTGGATGACCAGACAACTGGACAACTGGCTGGTAGCTATGACATGCACTGTCCACCAGGGTCAGATGCTCAACAGAAGAGTTGCCTCATCGTGGTTTGTGCACTCCCACAGCTAACCTCCTGCGGTTCTTCCCCTTGACCAGCTGGCCCTGATTGGGGCCAATCAGGGCCAGCTAGCCAACCTCCCTTGGTCTCTCCCCCTGATCGGCCCCAATTGCAGATAAGCAAGGGACCCTACCCATGCACAAATTGGTGCACCAGCCTCTCTCTCTAAATATAAAATCCTTTTCCTGTCACCTAAATTTTGTATTTAATATTATTATAAATAATTTTGAGTGAATGAACCCATTACTTATTCTCTTACTCTTAAAATATTTCTATAGGAATATGTAGGTTAATATTCTTTCTGAGTTATGAAGAAACACACTAGATATTTAAGATAGACACATATGTGATGCTGTAATTCCACTTTTATTACAATAAATAAAGTCTAATATTATTTTAGTGCCTCAGTCATAAGTGATTACTTATTACTTATTACCCATAGTTTAAAAGATTGATCAATCTTTATAGAAAGTTTCATAATTCTATGATAATGCTAATACCCTATTAAAAAACAATGCATACATACTATATATAATTATATATTATGTATAACAATTATATAACCTATATTAATTCATTTTGTAGTAATTGGTACCTAGAATACCTGAGTTAGAAAATTTGCATGATTTTTAATTTAAGAAGCAAGATAACTCAGGCAATAAAATGATAACTGCTGAAAGAAAAAGCCAAATAATAAAAAATAATCTGTTATATTCAGATAGGATAGTGTGGCCAAATTAAATAGAATAACAAGACAAATAGTAACTTTATTAATTGTGAGCAAACTGTATTAAAGGTTGCCTGACCATACAATACTATCTATATTTGGTGTGTATTAGTATACCCATTTAAAATTTTACTCAGAAGGAACAGATATATTTTATTATTGGAGGAATAGATATCAAATTCAACAATCCTAAGTTTACTGAATGATGTATTTTATGGTAGGCAAGGCAAAGATGCAAAACCAAAACAAACTAAGAAATCCTAAAAAGTTGAAAACATGCAAAAATTTGAATGGCATATTTTTGTATCTTTAACTTATCAATGTTTAAAGTGTTTGGGTAGGAGGAGATATTTGTGAATGAGAAAAATTTTCAATCATTAATATTTGTTACAGAACAAGAATTCATTTATTAGTACTCTTTGGTACAAATATACAAGAAAATCATTAGTGATAGTTTAATAATCTTGATATGATTAGACAAAATTTTTAATGGCCATGTTAGACTTTGGTTCTTAGGTTTGGCTAAGAAAGAATTCAGAGGCAAGAACTGTAATACAAGAAGTTTATTTAGAAAGTCACAGAGGTAGAAGAAGTGAGCCAGCTGTGCTGCATGGACTCAGGAAACAAATTACAGAGGTGAAATCAGGTAACTTGGAGCTTAGGAGAAAGAAAGCTTAGGTAGGTGTCTGAGAAAAGAGGCATGGGTGTGCTCCTGGAAGAGAGAGCACATACTGAGTCTCTTGCCTCAGGAGTTCTTAGCTGCTTTCTAAAGGCAGGAATTTTAGGGCAGGTCTCAGGGGAAGATTTCAATAGAATATTCATCACCTTTCAAGGTGTGTCCTTTTAGGGTCTTGGTCTCTATTGATTGGTCTGCACTATGGTAGGTCATCATTTGTCATTGCATCTGATCCTCTTGTCAGCCATGGTATCCCTTCATCTGGGTTTGCTGCTTTTCTGGGCCTGGAACTGAAACACAACTGAGGCCAGATGTTTTCTCTAGTTTGATCAAAACTGTGTCTCCCTGGGCAATAGACCGAAGGCTCAGTTCCTAAAAATATTAGGCCAGGGTGTCTAAAGCACAAGGCTAGAGATATGCTAGAGAAGGAACAAGTGCAAGACCCTAGCCTATAATTGTTTCTCTGGTTTTACTATGGCTAGGCACCTAGGACATGCCACACCTGGTTTATCTTTCCTGCTCTGCTCATGCCTGCCTAACTGCCTACTCTAGCTAAATAAAACTATAACTTTCATATTACAAGAGACTTAAAAAATATGTCACAGAGATAAAGGATTCTCAGTATTTATCTCAATTTTATCATAGACGAAATCCACAAATGTGAAAACAAAAAACAAAAAAAGGTACTGAGAGGGCAGGGCGGGACAAGGATAAACTCCTGACTGCACTGTGGGACAGGGTGGAGTTATCCTCCGTTTTGTGTAACTGGACCCTGGCCCTCACCCAACCAATCGGGGTCAGCCAAAGCAGTGACATTACCACCGAAGTAAAACCCCAGGGCTTGGCAAAATTAGCGCTCTCTTCTGCCATGCTGTCGCGTGAGTGGGACAGAGCCCATGCTAGCATGGAAGAGGCTCTTTTGTTTATTGCATCGGACTCGTCTCCCTGGTGGTCCTTGGGGATCACAAAGTCTGGGTGTAACAGTACTTTACATTATTAATTTCACATTGCACATTACACTTATTATATAACTTTAATTTGTGCAAAGTAGATGTATTTTATATTTTATTTTTAGGGTTGTACAATAAATACTCAACAGAAAATCACTTGAAAGGACTGATCATTGTTAAAAACAGCACCACTGTAAAATTTTACAACAGTATATACATTTTGGTAATTGAGATATTTTTCTATTTTTAAGTACATAAAATTTAAGGTCCAAGTTTTTTTTTCCCAGATTTATATCATATCAAAACCTACACACAATTATGTTATTTTTTTTTAATATTTTAAATGTATTTGTATTGATTTCAGAGAGGAAGGGAGAGGAAGAGAGAGATAGAAACATCAGTGATGAGAGAGAATTATTGTTTGCCTGCCTTCTGCATGCCCAACACTTGGGACTGAGTCCACAAACTGGGAAAGTGCTCTGATAGGGAATCAAACCCAGATGACCTAGTTCATAGGTCAATGCTCAACCACTGAGCTATGACAGCTGCACTCATCTATGTTATTTTAAACTTCATCTTAAAATTATTTAATCCTCCTAAGTGATAAAGCAGGCAGTTAGACAGATGAGCAGAGCAGGAACAATAAGTCAGAATGGAAGGTCACCCAGGGCAGAAAGCTCAGGGTACCTTGCAATGGACAGTTAGAAGACGGGACCTCGCCCCCAGGCTGACCTTTCCTCCCCTAGCATATCTGATCATGCGGTTTAGACCCCCTGACCTTTCATAATGCTGGTCATGTAATTCAGAATCTCCTCTGACCTTCCCTCCCTGGCATTTCAGTGGTTATTTAGTTTAGATCCCCTTAGAGGAGGAACAAGGGGCCAGAGAAAAGTTTCATACAAGCCCCTGCATGACTACTCCCTTAAGCATTAAGCCCTTAGGTCCATGAGGTTCTGACTTCCATCAAATACTCTTAGGAACAAAGCCTCGGGTCTGTTGACCACACAGAGATTTGGACAAATTAGAGATAATAAATAGGCCCCAGTTGCGTTTATCTCCAGGCCCAGAAAAGATGCAAGGCCAATCAGGGCAACACCATGCTGACATTAGGACCACTTTCAATGAATAATTACCCAGGCTCTGGCAGTGACTAATTAGTGGAGACTACAACCCTCAGCCTCAGTATACACATCCGGAAAGCTGATGAATATTCTATTGATAGTCTACCTGAAACATCCAGAAAAAGCCTTTATTGTTGTTTGAACCCTGGGTTCAAAATAAGACCACCAGAGGCTGATGATTGATTTAAAAAGCAGGCAAAGATTTATTGGGGGGAAAAAAAAAAAAAAAAAAACTGGCCAGGAAGGTCATAAGAGCACCACAGTAGGTGGACACCACACACTACCTCACTGCTCCAGGAGTAGGCAGTCCTTTTTAAAGGTTCAAACGACAGGAATTTTCCTTTGTTCTAAATTCTAAAGGCTGGGAACATTGGAATGTGGCCCTATCTTGTGATAGCAGATAACACAGAAGCAGAGCTCAGAGATTATCTACAGTTTCTATCTCTGAAGGTTACTGAGTCAGTGGGAATCAATCTCATGTGGTCCTGGTTCCAGGCAAGGGAAAATTCCCTTAGCCTCCAGGTCTCCACCTGGAAGCTGAGGTAAACATTCTGTGTTTAATCAGGTGCAGGAGGTAGACAAGATGGGTTAAAATTCAAATAGCAGTTTTTACCTGAGATGTATATTCTTAATGTCTTATTTCACTTATGATGGACCTAACACATCTCTCTCTCTCTCTCTCTCTCTCTCTCTCTCTCTCTCTCTCTCTCAACCATGCCCATGCCTTTCTCCACCCCTTTGTTTTTTTCAAGTGTGCTCTTTCTAGAGCACACCTTTGCCTTTTCCCCTCCCTTCACCCAGGCATGTTCTCTTTGCCTCCCCCACACCCCCAAATTCCAAGTGCCCTTCTTTGACCTTTATAACATGTTTCCTGAGTCCTTGCAGCCCAACTGGCTCCCTCTCCCTTGTTCTATGGCTCTTCCTACCTCTCTGCCTTGCTAAATAAACTTTTGATTCTATTTGAGTCTTGTCTGTGAATTCTTTCTTAGCTAGGTGCAAGAACCAAGGTCTAACATCTGGTACAATGGTACAATCACAAGGAAGGTTTTTTTTTTTTCTTTCTAAACAAACAGTGAATTATCATATCCTTAACATAAATAAATGAATAATTGTCTGAGAAATCTGACTCAGAAGTGGGGATTCTAATTCCAATCATACTCTTCCAGCTTCAGATTTTCTGGAACAACTTTTATAATGCAGTGAAGGGCCTATGGTCTTGCAGTTCTTTCAAATCTACTCCTTAGGGAAGTATTTCAATCAGAAGTCCTAAAACTTGTAAGGCCTGAAAGACCCCCGGTCCAAAGGATGAGCGGCGACCCCAAATCAAACGCAGAGCCCGAGTCTTGATGCAAAGAGCAGGAGGTTTATTCCAAGCGCTGCGCAGGGACCCACAAGCAGCAGTCCAGAAAAAGACTGCCGCTTGAGAGCCCTGAACAGAGGTTAGTTACAAGCTTTTATAGGCAGAAACCACACCCAGGTGGCCTGGGGAAATTGGCCTGGGGAAATGCAAACATAAGGTTGAGATTGCAATCTCTTGGCCGTTTCCCGGGCAGTTAGAAACAGGCCTGACCTTACATTCCCTCCTCTTCTCAGGACTGAGTTTCAACCCTGGAACTCATATTCTGTTTCCCCTTGCCCAGTTACGATACAGGGCCCGAGGGTTAGAAGTAATCAAAGGCCCCATGAGGTGGAGATTAGGGTGGTGAGCCACGGGGAACGATTAAACCAATTTTCAAACCACCCCTGTTGAGCTTCTCTATCTCTTTGCCTCCTGTCTAGTCTCTCTCTCAGTTTGGCCATAGAGTCCTTCACCATGCCTGAATGATCTATAAAAACAACACTCCTCTTTCAAAGCTGCACACAGGCCACCGTCCTTACTACCTCAGACAGCGAGGTCAGGGATAGTGATGGATTGTTCAATGGCTCGTATTGCCACTCTGAGCCCTTCTATACTGTGGGGTTTGGATTAAAGCTGCTGTCCCAGTCCCCACCCCGGCGGTTACCCCTAGCCCCAGCAAGACAGCTAGGGTTATTGAAACCAGCTCTTACAAAAGAAAACCTCAGCCCCTCCACACCGCCGGGCCTCACTCCTTGTTCTCCCATAAAAGGGGAACTGATTGGGCGGGGCATCATCAAGACCCGCCGCGAGTAGGAGTCAGTGGCAGCCACCATCCCCAAAGAGTGTCTATAAGCAGTCTCCACAGTCCATCCATTGTCAGGCGGTGGTGCAGGTTTGGCATGAGAGGCATGGATCCAGGAGGCGATGCCGTCTACCTTGATGGCGGTGGGTGTCCCTTCCACCGGGGTTCCAAGTTGGCTGTCCAGTGACGATGAACGTAGACAAAGTCCCCAACCTGGAACTGGTGTGGTCAGCCAAAGGGACCCACACGTCCTTTTGGACCGTCTCCAACGCCTTCAACCTAGCGAGCAGGGATTGAGGGGCGTGAGTTTCTGTCCACGGGTCAGCAGTGAGTGGTGGTGGGGCCCCGAAAAGGATTTCAAAAGGGGTTACTCCCAGGGGCCCGGACGTATTCCGGGCACGGAATAGGGCAAAGGGAAGGAGGACTGTCCAGTCTGTCACGCCAGTTTCTAAGGATAATTTAGTCATAGCCTCTTTTAACGTTCTATTCATCCTTTCTACCTGTCCTGAACTTTGGGGTCTACATGAACAATGCAATTTTCAATTAATCCCCAGCACCTTGGCAATTCCCTGACTTACCTGGGCGATGAATGCCAGCCCATTATCTGAACCAATTACCTCTGGAACTCCAAACCGGGGAAAGATGTCTTCAATCTTGGCTACTGTGGTTGCCGTTTCGCTAAAGACTACCGGGCCGGCTTGACTTCCTTCCGTAAAGTCAACTTCCCAATAGCTGCCCGGCCTATTTCCCCTTTCCTTTTCGAGGGGTGGGAATTTCATGCCTTGCAGCTAGCGACAGTTCTCTCGGCTAGGGAGGTGAGCTTTCGGATTTTGGACCCAGATGGGTGAGGCGGTGTTGCCATTTCTTCAGGGACGATTATCTTCTCACCTGCCTTATCCTTTCAGACCCCGTACTTATCCTTGACGTATTTGCCAGGCTTTCTGGCCATCTCCCCCTCCTCTTCTGGGGAGTAAGAGAAGGACCTAGGAGGGTCCAAAGAGACTTTTGCTAGCGGCAGGATGTTTAGTCCCAAGGCAGCCTGTTTTGCTTCAACATCTGCCTTCCTGTTCCCTTCCGCCACCTCAGACGTCCCCTGTTGGTGCCCTGGGCAACTTCTTTGGGGGCATGTATGGCCTCTGCTGTCAGTGTAGATGTTGACTCTTCAGCCAACCTGAGGGCTTGTGTTCTGCCTTCCGTGCTGAGGTGCCTTCTGGCAGACTGCTAGACCAGATTACCTCATCCGTGCTGACTACCGCGGTTCCTGCCCTCCTCTTCCTGTCCGAGAGGTAGCTGCTGCCATCTGTGAACCAAGTGAGGGGGGACCCGGGTAGGGGTGTGTCTCTGAGATCCCGCCTGGCCCCCGTTTCTTCAGCCAATATCTTCTGACAGGAATGCAGAATCTCTCTCTTTTCCAAGTCTGCTTCTGGTAGCAGAGAGGCAGGATTCAATGTCACGGGGGCCCCGAATTGGACTCTCCCCTCGTCCAACAAGAGACTTTGGTCACAAGGAAAGAGTGGGTGACCGTCCCAGTCCCAAGATCTACAGTCCGGTTAGTCATCCACGGGTATTGCTCATTACCGGTGGCCCCAATGACCCAAGAAGTTTTCTTAGATATCGGCCCCAAGGGAGCTTTTATTGTGCTCCTGTGTCCACCAGAAATTCTACTGGTTTCCCCTCCACTTGGATGGTTACCCTGGGCTCAGGGAGGGGTTCCGAGCCCCGTCCCCCTCAGTCACTGTCCTCATGAAAGGCCAAAATGGTCTTGGCTTCCTTCTCCTTCCTCTGCCTTCTTGGGCATTCTCTCTTCCAGTGTCCTTTTTCTTTACAGTAGGCACATTGATCTCGGTCGAGTGGGAGGCGATCGCCCAGGTTCTACCCTTACCTCTCCCTTATCACCTACCACTGCTGCCAAGATGCGCGTGAGATTCTTCTCCTGTCTACACCTTCTCTGCCTCCTTAACTAAGTCCTGCAAAGTATAAAGCAGATTGGCCAATAAAGGCCATAGCCACCGAAGCCCGCTGCCCCTCGGTCGCAGGGTACCGCCTGAATGCTTCCATTAGTCGCTCAAGAAAGACCGAGGGAGGCTCCGTGGGTCCCTGAAGGACATCCCTTACCTTAGCCAAATTGGTGGGCCAACAAGCGGCTCCTCTGAGGCCGGCCACTAGAATCTGGAGATAGACTGTCAGTCGCTCCCTACCTTCTCATCACATGTACAACTTTTATAAAAACTTTCACTATTTTACATTAGCTCTTAAACCTTCTTCCTATGTCCTTCAAAAATCTATAACCATTATTTTAGAATATTTAGGAAAGGCAGAGGGAAGAGAGAGCAGGTCTAGCACTCTGTTCCCAATAGCCGCTTGAATTTTAAACTGCCACATTCTTCCTACAGATAAAGATCTCAGATTCTGATAAGACTGAAAAGGGGCACAGGAGAATTTTAACTGTGCCTTTAAATCCCCTAATAGAACACGGTGAAAAGTGTCCAAGCAGTTACGGGGGGTTAAACCACGTTTTCACATTGTTTTAACACAATTCTAAATAAATTATAAACCTTTGTGATGAAGTCTACTTAAACCTATAAGGTAGATACACATGACTGAAACCAAAAATGATTCCCAAAGTTTAAACAACCGAATGTACAAAATACAAGATGCAGGTACAAGCCCAAATTGACAACAATGGCATATGAAAAAAGCAAAACAAAACAAATCAAATACAAAAGTTTCATGTTACATTAAACATTACTTCAGAAAACCCGACTTAGAATAATTTCTTAAGTGTAAGCATTACATACTTTTTCATCTGACAAATGAGAATCATTACTGCTTATTCTAAACACATATAATACAGTTTAGCCTGCCATATTCTAGGCATCTAGTTACTGCAATTAACTTTTCCTAATTCAATTTATACTTTGAACTTTTAAAGCTGGCAAGTTCAAACAAAGCACTGAATAATCTCTTTGTAGGAGAACTAATAGTCTTTCGCTCTCCGGCCACCCCTAGACCTCTCCACACCAGAGGCAGTTTACTAGGATTTAAGACAATGTCAGAAAATCATAGGTCAATCACAATTCATACTTAAGTAGCTATATGACTCTGCTTAGCTGATACCAATGACAAGGAAGACTAACCATTGTGGGCTGCTGGAGCAGCATTCAAATGCAAATGAACACATTCTTTACCTAAAGACACCTGGCCATTCAGGGCCATTCACCACCATTCACATAAACTTGTTACCATTACCATCTAGTTTCCGCCTCATGGCGGGGAATTTCAAGAGCTGCTTACAATGACTTGGGAAACCAGTTTTTAATTTATCTGCTGCCTCCAGCTACTCAACTCTTGGAGGTGAATGGAGGCAGGGAGCAAACGGGTCCCAGATGACGAAGGCGGTGCTGCCACCAGAGCACTCAGCTTTAAACAAATTAAAGGTTTCTTTCTTTCTCTCTGCTCGCCTGTGGCCGGGCGAGTAAGATGGACCTGGGAGGTCTCTTTCCCAATTTTCCTTTGTCAAGGAGACAACCACACTCCTTCAATCATTTGGGGTTATCAAAAAGAACATCAATCCAGATATCAGTGTATGGAATTTGGTCCGGATGCCCAGGGCTCCTATAGACTATCCGCCGGACTCCCGTGTAGGGCCCCATGTCTAGGGTCCCTGTTGAAGGCCAATCAACCCCAAATGTCGGCCACTCCAATTCACAGTCTCCGGAGAGTGAAGGCATCTACCGAAACACCATAGCCTTCACCTCGTTTTTTGAAGTCCGGAAAATTTTTAACCATGCATTCAAGGGGACTTAGGTGACTCTCCTTTGAGTTTCCTTGCCCCATTTTTCTCTTTCTTCCCAATTTGTTAGGCAACAAATAATTCCAAAACAAATCCAAAAGAGTAAAAACAAAAACACTGCACTTTTACCAATTCCCACACACTCGATTGCGGCCGCACTCTCTCAACACTCACAAAACACTCACTCAGACCAGAACCAGGGAATCTCCAGACTCCAAACCCAGACAGAGCCAAGGAGTCTCCACTTGAATCTCTTCCACAAACACACGATTGGGGCAGACGGTCGCGGCTGCCTCACTGTCTCAGTAACCAAACCTATCCGATCTTCGCCGGGACTCGAACCCGACACCTGATTGCCGGGACTCGAACCCGACACCTGATTGCCGGGACTCGAACCCGACACCTGATTGCCGGGACTCGAACCCGACACCTGATTGCCGGGACTCGAACCCGACACCTGATTGCCGGGACTCGAACCCGACACCTGATTGCCGGGACTCGAACCCGACACCTGATTGCCGGGACTCGAACCCGACACCTGATTGCCGGGACTCGAACCCGACACCTGATAGGAGACCGCCAGGCGCCCCTGGCTCTCCTGCACCCTTGGGGCGTCCCCCAGGGTTGCAGCCTGTGGCCCTCCGACACGTCTACCGACCACTGTTCGGCCACTCTCACGAGTTGCCGAACGGCTGCGAACTCAGAACCAGATCAGATAACAGAACACAAGACAAAGACAGACAACTTCGGGGTACCCCTTCTTACCTCCAAGATCGGTTCTGGGCTTGAGGGGGGGGCCGCTCGGTCCCGGACGAGCCCCCAGAATGTAAGGCCTGAAAGACCCCCGGTCCAAAGGATGAGCGGCGACCCCAAATCAAACGCAGAGCCCGAGTCTTGATGCAAAGAGCAGGAGGTTTATTCCAAGCGCTGCGCAGGGACCCACAAGCAGCAGTCCAGAAAAAGACTGCCGCTTGAGAGCCCTGAACAGAGGTTAGTTACAAGCTTTTATAGGCAGAAACCACACCCAGGTGGCCTGGGGAAATTGGCCTGGGGAAATGCAAACATAAGGTTGAGATTGCAATCTCTTGGCCGTTTCCCGGGCAGTTAGAAACAGGCCTGACCTTACAAACTTATTGGAATCAAAGTCAAGATATTAAAAATAATCTGGTCCAACAATCTCATACTTTTCACTGTAGCTCATAAATATTTATAATTAATTTTTATTAATGACATAAATTACCACAAATTTTGTGGCTTAAAACAACACAGATTTATTTTTACAGTTCTGTAAGTCAGAAATCTGAAAGGGAACTCAGTGGATTAAAATCCGTTTTGGCAAGACTGAATTCCCTTTCAGATCACTAAGAAATAATCCTTTTTTTTTTTTTTTTTTTTTTAAATTTTACTACTACTACTGGCTTCCCAGTTTCCTTGACTAATAGGCCCCTACTTCTGTCTTCAAAGACAGCAACATTGAATCTCTGTTCCCTTCTTGGAAGCATGGACACATCTCACTATCACTTTTTTATGCCCCTCTCTTAGTTTTAAGGACTTTAGTGATTACCTTGGACCCACCTGCATAATTGAAGATAATCTCTCTAAAGTCAGCTGATTAGCAATTTACTTCCATCTACAAAATCACTTCTGTCACATAAAATAACCTGTTTACATGTTCCAAGGGATTAAAATGTGGCCATTTTATTAGGGGATTTGGTTAGGGGACATTATTGTTCCTTACCACATGTACATAAAAGCAAATTGCCCTAGCAATGTTAGTTTTATTATCAGTTTTTAAAAAATATTTGTTTATTGATTTCAGAGAGGACGGAAGAAGGAAAGAGATCAATGACAAGAAAGCCATTGATTGGCTGCCTCCTGCATCCCCCCCGACTAGGAATAGCACCCACAACTCAGTCATGTGCCCTGACTGGGAATCAAACTGTGGCCTCTTGGTTCATAGGTGGATGGATGCTCAAGCACTGAGACTTGCCTACAGGGTAATTAGTAACCAACTCCAGACTCACCCCCAGATCACATGACAGAATAGGGGCTATATTTCAGCCTTCATTCATCTCCTTGACAAGGACCCTTATTCAGGGAACAATCTGTAAACTAAGTATTATCATATGTAAAAAAAAAAAAAAGCACACAACTTTTGGAACAGCATTATTCATAGAGATGAAGAACAAACAAACACAATTGGAAAACTTAGAGCAAAGTCAATGCTAAATACAAGGTTATGTTTGAATAAGTGATGGTAGATCCACAATATAGAATATTATGAAGCTTTAAAAATAATTTATTATATGTATACACCAGAAAATGGATAGTTTTCCAGAAATTATTCTTGAGTAAAATGATAGTAAGTCATAGAGAAGTATGCATAAAAATTATATTAAGTTAATTATATATGTAGTGTGTGAGTATATATATGCAAGTCATATATGTGTGTACACATATATTTATATTTACATGCATGTAATATTAATATATTTTTTCATGGGCTGGGGTGGCTGGTGACTAATAAAGTTTAGTGAAAGTGACACTGTGCTTGTTCCAGGCATTGCCTGTAAGATTAGTGGAACTCAATTCAGCCTTGATCATTTTTGGAAAGCAGCTACCAATAAGAAGTGTGACCTCCATGAAAACCACCATGTAATGAGGAAACTCAGAAAACTGTAAAGACTCCACAAAAAAACAAAGTTGCAGGATACAAAGTCAACATACAAAAATAAATTATGTTTCTATACACAGACAACAAACTAGCTGAACAATAAATGCAGAAAGGAATTGCAATAAAAATACAATAGCAGTATGAAAGAATACAATAGCATCAAAAAGAATAAATTACTTAGGTATAAACTTAACCAAGGAGGTGTAAGAGTTATATACTGAAAATATAAAACACTGAAGAAAGAAATGGAAGCAAATGCAAATAAATGGAGACAAATATTTCATGGATTGGAAGAACTGTGAAAACATCCACACTGCCCAGAATGATTTACAGATTAGGTGTAATCCATGCCAAATCTCCAAAGGCATTTTTTATGGAAATAGGAAAAAAACCTAAAATTCATATGAAATCACAAAAGACCCTAAATAGCACAAAAGTACTATAGCACTAATGGGAGAACTGGAAAATTTTTTGAATAATTCTTCTGTGCTTTATTACCCACTGTGTCACATTGATAGAATAAAATATTTTATTGGTTTTCTCTTGCTGAATAACAAATTACGAAAACATTGAAGCTTAGAACAGCACCATTTTTTTATTCCACAGTTTCTTAGGTATGAAGTCCAGGTGGGCTTAACTGGTGTCTCTACTTAGGGTTTCATAAGGCTGGTCTCACATCTGGAGACTCTCAGGAAAAATCTATTTCCAACTATCTACTTCATTCATTTTTTTGACAGAATCTCGTTAATTGCAATTGTAGGACTGTGGCTTCTATTTCTTTGCTGGCTATCTCAGAGGGTTGTTCCGAGTACCTACAGCCTAGTCTATGGTTTTTGCACATGACACCAATTGTCTTTAAAGCCAACAACACAACATCAAGTTCTTTCCGTGTTTGAAAGTCTTTGACTTTTGCTGCCACTTGGAGAAAATTCTGCTCGAAAAGAGCTTGAGTGATTAATCTCTAAAACAAATAATTTATTAGTAATTTTAATTACTTGGTAAAATTCTTCACAGCAGTATCTAGATTAGTGTTTGATTGTATAATCAGGGGCCAGGAATCTTAGAGAACTATTTTAAAATTCTGCCTACCACAGGTAGTATATATATTCTTTCAATTATATATTGTTTAAGCCTAGTGATTACACTTGACCAGAGAGAGAAGTGCCTTGAATTGGTCAGAAGGTGGATGTAGACAATAAAGCATTTATAATATGTAAATCTATAACAGTTTTGTTGACATTCTTCATGGATTCCTCAGAGTTATTAGTTTGGATGAAATAATTGCCTATGCTTTAAAACATTTTAATAAATTAATGCCATTAAATACTGTGAATCATTAAAACAAAGTGATTATTGACCCATAAGCAAGGGCATCCAAAGCTATGCATAGTAAAAATCAAGAGGAAATGTTTTCCTTCAGGTAATTCCTAAAACAAAAATTATAACCATGAATGATGAAAAGGAGATTTTCTGGTCAATAATAATTTGGTTAAAATTTCAGAATTCCTGATTTAGACTGACAAATTTTTAAAAAATACACTTGAGTTGTTGAGTTCATGTTATATTCCATGGTATTTTGTGAAATTTGTTTGGGTTTTACAAAGAAATAATACATGTAAATTATAAAATAATATATTATGGGAACTATTTCTCACATATGACATGCTTTAAGGCTGATGAAAATATCTAAGTTTTTCAAATAGCTCATTTGACCATGTTTTGCATATGAGTACTTAAGAAAAATGCAATCACTATAATGTTAAGAAGACACCTTAAGTTGGCATTTTCAAGAAAGAAGATAACATCTACACAGAGTGAAAGATCTCAAATAACCTTTAAAAGTGACATTTTTTGGACCGGAATTTACAAGGATGATAGTGGCATGACATTTTATTTGCAACAAGATATTGGAGGAAAAGAACTTAGGTACAAACTCTGCTATACATTCAATTAGTAGATGGAAGTGAGGTGAAATTAATGAATGCAGGCACACACAAATGCTTGAGGAGATTTTTGTTGACTGGTTAAATATTTGAACTTTGTAATGTTATTAAAGGGACAGAATCATAAAATGATAAAAATGCATTTATCTGACAAATGTATTTGAAATTTCTGAAATTATTCAGAAAATTATCTGAAATTTATCTTAAAATATAAATTTTTAACATAAGTACAACTTTTAAAAGATATATTACTTCCAGAAGTTAAAAAAAAAAAAAAAGGAAATAAGGTTCAATGTTATGGAACTGACTATGAAATGATTTATACATTTTGGTCAAGTAGAAAGTTGGTAGAGAAACTGATCTCAGGAATTACACTGCATGTGTTTATTGTGAATTCTGCCATGTACAAACCATGTGACACAAAAATATTTAGAATTGTTTCCTTCATTTGATAAGAAGCGTAAGACTTGGTGCATGAGTTAATATAAATGCTTATAACAGTGCCTGATATGGGGTAGGGACTCACTAAATGTGGAGAGTATCATAAGTAACCTTTATTTAGTAGTAATAGAAATGTCATTATAGTCTTTCTGAAAACATGTTCTAAGTTTTCTCTGATTTAAAACTCTGTTTGGGAGTGGGCTGAGTACTACTACTGGATAGAATGTATAAATTCATGCAAAGTCTCCATAAAATGAATAAAAATGGAATAAATTTTTAAAAATTAAATCTTTGAAACACAACGAAGAATAGAAATGGTAACCACATAAATAACACTCTAGGACCGGAGACCTAGAACTTATTTCATTGGCAAAGAGGAAAGAAGAAGACTATGCTGTGGATGGGAACAGGAGGAAAATAGCTCAACACCTAAGAAACATGTCAGCTGTCATTACAAATTAGGATCCAAAAGAGTTCATTCACTGAGAGGTTATACAACTACCTTCCAACTTCTTATGGGTATTTTCATTACATTGAGTAGCCTGAGGAAAGCAGGAAGTGGATAAGTGAAAAGAAAGGAAACCGAAAGTCAGGAGCAGATCTGGAGAGAAAACATTTCTTTGTACTTTCAAGGATCTTCCCATTGCTCTCTCCACCCTTAAGCTATACTTGGGGTATAAAACAGAAGGATTGCTCAGTGTTTATAAAGCTGGACTCCAAAGCATAAAGAGACCTTCAAAGTCTCACCATGCTTAGATAACAAAGACTACTACTTGAAGCACTCTCAAAAGATTCATACCAACGGGCCACATTCAGGTACACAAAAAGGAAAGAAGAAGCCAAAACCAGTTTGGCTCAGTGGATAGAGCATGGGCCTGTGGACTGAAAGGTCCCAGGTTCGATTCTGGTCAGCATGTACCTGGGTTGCAGGCACATCCCCAGTGGGGGGTGTGCAGGAGGCAGCTGATCGATGATTCTCTCTCATTGATGTTTCTGACTCTCTATCCCTCTCTCTTCCTCTCTGTAAAAAAAAGTCAATAAAAAAGCCAAAACCAGTTTGGCTCAGTGGATAGAGCGTCGGTCTGCGGACAGAAGGGTCCCAGGTTTTATTCCAGTCAAGGGCATCTGCATTGGTTGTGGGCACATCCCCAGTAGGAGGTGTGCAGTAGCCAGCTGGTTGATGTTTCTCTCTCATTGATATTTCTAGCTCTCTATCCCTCTCTCTTTCTCTCTGTAAAAAATCAATAAAATATATTTAGGAAAAAAAATCAATAAATATATATATATTAAAAAAAGAAAAGGAAAGAAGAAAACAAGGAAAGAAGTTCTCAGAGGCCACTCTCATTCCTTGGCACTTGGCTTTCTCCATCTTCAAGTCAGCAGCTGGTGGTAGAATTCTTTGCATACTTTAATTTTTTTACTTTCTCTTCCGCTGCCAGCCAGAAAAATTATTATTCTTTTAAAGGTCTCACCTGGTAAGGTTAAACACACAGAAGATAACCTATCTGTTTTAGAGTCAAAGGGCTGGAGACCTTAATTATATCTGCAACTATTTTGTCCAATAAATAATCACAGATGTAGCATGAGAGTCATCTTTGAATTCTGCCTTCAATAACAGAGTTTATTGCAAATGCATTCTTTCATTAATCATAAAAGTAACTTGGCAAGATAGATGAAAACTAATTTTAAAAGTACAAGGAAATGGATTCTAGAAATGAAAAGAATGAACTTGGAATCGAAACCCATCCGCACTCTCCCATCTTCCACCCCAGATCACCCAAAGCACACTCAAAAGTTCACCAGTTTCAGCAGAGTAGCCATCCAAGGATGTCCAACTTCTTACTCACAGAACTGTGAGCTAGTGCATGGAGTTGTTTTAAAATGTTTCTGTTAATTAGTAATATAGCAATAGAAAGCTTAAAAACTACCCTGTCAACTAAGAAGCGTTATACAAATATAGCAATGTATTTTAGTTTTGGGATTATTTATGGATAAAGACGAGTATTTTCCTTTAAAACATTGAAATTTTAAAAATTAAATCAAACATGTTTATATTATTTGGATTATATCATTCTGTTACCAGTAGCTTTGCACTTTTACTGTGCTACAATTCATAAGGCAGAATTAATCCATTTATTATACAATCTTACGAGTTTTGACAAACACATGCACTACTGTCATGTTATGACCACCACCACAGCTAAGATATTACAGCCTAGTCCCAGCAGGAAGCAGCCAATCAATATTTCCCTCTCATTGATGTTTCTATCTCTATATACCTCTCCCTTCCTATCTCTTTAAAATCATTAAAAACATATAGAATAGTTCTAAAATAAATAAAAAATATTTTTAAAATATATAGAATAATTCTATCTTGGACTCTCATTCACCACTTTCCATTAGCTCCAGACTCTGAAAACCAATCTGTTTTCTGTTCCTCCAGTTTTGCTTTTTTTAGAATATCATACAAATGAAATCATACAGAATAAAGCCTTAGTCTATCTTCGTTCAATTAGCATTATGCATTTGAGATTCATCTATTTTGTTGTATTACTACTTCATTAGTTTTATTGCTGAATAATATTTCATTGTCTGGATATACTAGTTTGTTTATCCATTCACTAGCTGAAGGACATTTGGGTTATTCCCATTTTTAGTGATTATGAATAAAAATTATCTAAAATTATTGTGTGGATTTTTGTGTAAATAAGCTTTTAATTCTCATGGCCTCATGCCTACAAGTGCAATTGCTGGATATATGGAATGTTTACATTATGAAAAATTAGCAAATTCTTTTACAAAAGAACTGTATCATTTTGTATTCTCAACAGCTGTGTAGAAATCTTGTTGCTAAGGGTCCTTATCATTACTTTACCTGATTTTTTTTTTTTTTAATTTTTACATTTTTGCCCACTTAAAAAAAATTTTTTTTATTACTGAGTATTGAGAATTCTTTGTATGTTATGGATACAATTGTTAGATATTCTGTTTTCAACTAGTCTGCAGCATGTCTTTTCATACTCTTAACAGTCTCTATCATAAATAATGCATTTTGAATTTTGGTAAAATCATATTTTTCTTTATTTCTTTTATAAAAGTATACTCTTGCCCAGCTGCATGGTTCAGTGGTTGAACATTGACCTATGAACCAGGAGGTCACAATTCGATTCCCAGTCAGGATACATGCTCAGTTTGTAGATTCAATTCCCAGTGTGAGGCATGCAGGAAGCAGCCAGTTGAAATTCTCTCTCATCGTGGATTTTTCTATCTCTCTTTCTTCCTTCCTCTCTGAAATCAATAAAAACATAAATAAACAAATAATACTCTTGTTGTAACTAAAGTTATGAAGATTCTCACCTATATTTTCTCCTATAAGTATTATATTTTTTAGGATTTAGTTAGGTCTGTGATTCATTTTGAGTCATTTTGTATATTAGATGATGTATGGGTAAAAGTTCAGTTTTATGTATGTACATATCTAATTGACCAAACACTCTTTGTTGAAGGGCCTATTATTTCTACACTGACTTTCCTTTTCATCATTTTCAAATATCAATTGGCCATGTGTATGCAGGCCAGTTTCTAGATGTATAATACATTAGTCTCTGTGTCTATCTGTTGCTAATACTACCCTGCAAGGATAACTGGAGTTTTATAGTAATTCTTGAGAACATACAGTGAGTGTTCTCTACTTGGAGCTATTTTTTTAAAATTATTTTGATTATTATATTTATTTTATCTTTCCATGGAAATCTTAGATTTATGAACATCATCAAAATATTGCTCCTTTGACTTATTTAGGTATATTTTAATTTGTTCAATAATTTTTGTGGTTTACAGCTTTTAGATTTTGCATATATTATCCTATACTAGAGGCCCGGTGCATGAAATTTGTGCACGGGTAGGTATGTTCCTCTGCCCAGACTGTACTGTCTCCAATCTGGGACCCCTTGAGGGATGCCCAACTGCCCTCTCACAATCCAGGACTGCTGGCTCTCAATCACTCACCTGCCTGCCTGCCTAATTGCCCCCTAACCTCTCCCCTGCCATCCTGATCAATGCCTAACTGCTCCCTGCCATCCCAATTGTCCCTAACTGTCCTCCCCAATAGGCCTGATCATCCCCAACTGCCCTCCTCTGCTGGCCTTGTCACCCTACCTGCTCTCCCCTGCTGGCCTTGTCACCCTACCTGCTCTCCCCTGCTGGCCTGGTCACCCACATCTGCCCTCCCCTATAGGCCTAGTCCCTCCAAAACTGCCCTCCCTGCAGGCCTGGTCCTTCCCAATTGCCCTCCCCTGCTGGCCTGGGTCCCTCTCAACTTCCCTTCCCTGCAGGCCTGATCCCTCCCAACTGCCCTCCCCTGCTGGCCTAATTGCCCACAATTGCCCTCACTTGCTGGCCATCTTGTGTTGGCCATCTTGTGTCCACATGGAGTGGCCATCTTTGACACCATGGGAGCAGACATCTTGTATGTTGCAGTTGCAGTCAATTTGCATATTCACATTTTATTAGATAGGATAATAAAAGGCTAATATGCAAATTGTCCCTATGGGGAGGAGTTCGACCAACTGGGAGTTAGATGTGTGCTGACTACCAGGGGGTGACACAGAAGATGGCAGGCATCAGCGATGCAGCATTGATAGCAGTGCCAGTGGAGGTACTGCAGGCCTAATGGGCACCAATGAGAGTGGGACTGTGGCAGGATGGTGGTACAAGTGAGTGGGTGGCAGCAGGCCAACGTGGGTGCAAAGGGAGGCCCCAGACAGCAGCTGGGGAAAGGGAGGCCCTAGCTGGCAGCCAGTAGGGATTCTACTTTTGCATGAACTGCGTGCACTGGTCCTCTAGTTAGATATATAACTATATATTTCATTGTTTTGATGCTACTATAAGCTGTACTTTCTAGTTTTACTTTCCAAGTTTTTATTTATAATACATTTTTTGTATCTTGCAACATTCAAATTCATTTATAAATTCAGGAGCTTCTAAAATATATTTTTAAGTTGTTTATTTTTTTATCCTCATTTGAAGATCATGTTTATTGATTTAGAGAAAGAGGAAGAGAAAGAGAGAGAAACATCTAGCAGTTGCCTCTTGTATGTACCCTGAAATGACCAGGGATTGAACCCACAACCTAGATATGTGCCCTGATTAGGAATCGAACTTGCACTCTTTTGGTGTATGAGGTGGTGCTCCAACCAACTGAGCCACCCAACCAGGATGCTTTTAAATCATTCTGAAGATTCTTCAGACATTCGCCATAATCATGTCATCTGAGGATAGAGACATTTTTATTTCTTCCCCTTCAACTTCTGTGCCCTTTATTTATATTTTTCTCCCTTATTCTACTACGTGGGACTTTCAGCACAGGTAGTAGAATAGGAGAGGTGAGAGTGGACACCTCTGTATGTGCCTATAATTTTAGGGGCAAACATTCAGGTTTTCACTTTTGTTTATTTTATGATCCACAATATTTTAGTAGATGCTTTACTACATGTTATTTCTAGTTTGCCATGCTTTTTTTTTTTCCTTTTTTTTTTTTTTTCTTGAGATTATTGCTTTTGTTGAGATTATTGCATGGTGTTTTGTTTTTTGTTTTGCTTTGCTTTTCTGTATTTACTTATTGTGATTTCTTAGATTGATTTTCTAATGGTGAACCATCTTGGCATTACTGGGACAACCTTATTGCATTGTCATTATCCTTTTTACATATTGCTGGATTCAATTTGGTAATTTTTTGTGAAGAATGTATCTGTGTTAATGAGACAGATTGTACATTAATTAACTATGCTTGTTATATCTTTGATATTGTTGTCAGTGTTATTCTGACTTGATAAAATGAGTTTGGATATGTTCATCTTTTTTTGTTTCCTGGAAGCCATTTCTTCTTATATGTATAGTAGAATTTCTAGAGCAATTATTATTTTAATGACTGTTGGATCTGTAATGTCCAAATCCCAGATTAGTAATCTGATATTCATTAGAATTCGTAAGGTATTAGTTAAGCCTCTCATAAATTATATGTGTATGTTGCCTGTATTTCTTACCATATGGTAGTTTTTATATTTTCTTTTTGTACTTCATTTTTAATTAAATATGAATCCATATTTATATTAGAATGTTGGATGCCCAGATAATAAGATAATATTTTCTGATATTTGCAATTTCTTTTTTCTCTTTCTCTCTCTTTTTTTCCTCTCAGCACCTAGAAGATGATTAATTTTATTGATTTTTTTAAAGAACCACTTTTTATCTCATTTTCAAAAATTGTTTTTCTCTTTTTAATTTTATTAATTTCTGGTCTCATCTTCACTTTGTTCTTCATTTCTAAATGAGACTAGATTATAAAAGGTAATATGCTTCCAAAGAGGTCTGATACCCCTCTAATACAATCACAATATTGTGAGAAAAATCAGGTTATAATAAATAGAGGCAAGAGTGTGAGTGTTTTCCCTGATAGGCCTGGGTAGGCCTACAGGTAGCAATCAACATTGTGTGTCAGACCTATGAATGAAGGAACTTATTTTATTCCCAGTTTTCATGTATTATAACGGATCCATAGACATCAAGTAAATATAATATATCCCCATATGACTTATGTGAAACATGGACTACACAAATTACAGATAATCAATGCTCATTATTGTTTCAGATGACTCTGCACTTTTTTGCAGGAATAGATGTCTAATTTATATGGAGTGAATAGTGTATGAAGATAATTTTTTTTTTCTTTTACACTTGATAAAATGTTGCTGGTTGATATATTAAGTGTTCAGCCAAGTATGCACTTCTAGATCAGAGTTTTATCGGATCTGAGTTCCAACCTTACATATTTGTTCTGTAATGAATATGTCTACTTTTATATTTGACAAGTGGAAGTTAATAATTCTAAAATTTAAGTCAATATGTTTACCCATATATCTAACATTTTTTTTAGTGCCAGAATTTCCTCTTAGTCATAATAACTAGAAACATTTATTTTAATTTATTTCTGTTCTAAAGTACACTCAGGTACAAAGTCAATTAAGTGGATTCTAAAGCTGAATATGTATCAAGACTTCCACTTTCTCTTCATTGCAATGGCAAATGCATAGTGTAAGGACTTTATCAGCTCTTACACAGATTTTGTTATAGTTCTGTCTACTTCTGTCTTGCCTCTTTGGCTTTGGTTTGGATTCTCTCTCGACCCATACATCAATCAAAATCTGAGGAGTCTTAAGGCACAAATTGTATCACATTGCTCATTTTGTTAAAGTTTTTTTTATAGTTTCCTTAGTATCTACAAAGCACATTCCAAAGTCCTTTATTTTAAAAACAAACAAACTAAATAGATTCTTTATTTCTCCTAAATTCTTTTCTACACCTCCAATTCCAGGGCATTCTTAATTTGTGTACCCAAATATAAAGCAAGCTTCTGATGGCAAATATTACTTATTTTTCCCAAACTTATACTAAAGTATTTTTGGTCAGTTGGTGATTGCTGGTTTTAGAATGCCAGTTTTGATTTTAATTTTTAATGTCATACTAAATAATACAATTTACTTGAGAGATTTAAGACTTTTCAATAATTTATATAATATAATTGCATTTTGAATTTATTTCCAATTAATTGATGAAATTTAATCCATTACACAGATTTTTATGAAGATGATGGATGAAATTAACAGATAGTTCGGGCTGCCATAGCAAAGTGGCATACACTGTATGGCTTAAACTAAAGAAATTCATTTTTTGTTTTTACAATTCTAGAAGCTAGAAGTCCATAATCAAGGGTATAGTTAATTTAGGTTTGGTGAGGGCTCTCTTCTTGGCTTCCAGATGTCCATCTTTTACCTGTGTCCTCACATGGTCTTTCTTGAGCTCTCTTATGTCTCTTCTTATGAAGACATTAGTCCTGTTGCATCAAGACACCATCTTTATGACCTTATTTAACTTTAATTATTTTCTCAGAGGTCCTATCTCCAAATACATCTACAATGGGGATTAGAGCTTTGGCATATGAATTTTAGAGGATATGGACATTTATTCCATTAAACAGGTTTACCATAATTTTATACAATGTGACTAGAATAAATCTCTCTATTATTATAATTGTTTTCTATATTTGTATCAATTTAATTCTTGCTGCTAAAGGCCTTGCTTTCACTTGATCCTTTTAGCAAAATCTACTATCACAGCTGTATGAGAGTTTGAATAGATGTTTTTGGATTGCTTAAAAAACCAGAGCAATTATACTCTTCATGTAAAATATTTTGAAATGTAACCATTGTTTGTCTTCTTTATGGATAGCAGTCTAAAATTCTACTTATAGATTTTTATGTTATCTAGACTTATGTGTTTACTATCTACTTAATAGGCTTATATATCATGCCAAATCTCAGAGTTATATTCTAGTGATTAAAAAAGAAATCATTTTGAACTCAATAGTACATAGTTCTTACCAATAATTATAACTCTAACCATTTGTCTTTATCTATCTGATATCACATATGCTAATTCAAAGGACTGAATGTTATAATTATCTAAAAGTAAGTTAGACTTGGAATAAAAGTTAATATTAATAGAGTATGAAATTTTTCTTTTTTAAAATTAAAATAACCATCAGCTACACTAATAAAAGAGAAAGGCAAATTGACCATATCTTCATGACACCCACCAGCCAATCAGGGGTGAGTATGCAAATTAACCCAGCAAAGATGGTAGGTTAATTTGCATACATGGCACAGAGTGGCTGGTTGTGGAGCGGGACACCCCAGCTGCTCAGGGCCTCTGGGCAGTGTGGGAAGGTGGGGCCAGAGCAGAAAGAGGTTGCTCGAGGGCCAGAGCAGAAAGGTGGTGCCTGAAGCCAAGGAAAGGAAGGCCCATTCTTGCATGCATCTACTTGCACCAGACTTCTAGTCCATATATATATATGAGCATAAGTGACCATTTTGACCAGGTCATCTGGTAGCTATGATGTGCAGTGACCACCCAGGGGCAGAAGCTCAACACAGGCGCTGCCTTCTAGTGGTCAGTGTGCTCCCTCAGCCAACCTCTCATGGCTGGCCAACCTCACTAAACTGACTTAGGAAGATTCTTGTTAAATGTGGTCAATGCAGAAAGATAAGGGAGTCTAAATGCAAGGTCTAGTCAAGCAGATAGCTCAAAGAAGCTTGACTAAAACTTTGTCAGGACAGAATCTTTGTCAATACCAAGATTTTTACATATTTTGGGAATCACATTTATCTTTAGGATATAAATATAGTCTCAAATACTTTCTTTCATTAGGTTTACAATTTTACTTTCCACTTTTTTCTTTTATTTATTTTGACTGGTAAGATTGGAATATTAATAGATTTCATTTAAAACAAAACAATAGCAAATAAAGAGTTCACTTATCCTTATTAATTTGCAATAAAATTTTGGTTATATCAAATTATTTTCTATGTAAAAATATCTCTAGGCTCTCTGTTCTTTACCATTGGTCTATTTGTCTATTATAATGCAGGTCTCATATTTTTAACATTACTGTAGCATTTTTAGTATTTCATTATACTTGATAAGCAAGAATCTACTCTTTAATTTCCCTTCTAAATATGTAAAATAATTTATTTTAATTCTTTTATGCACATTTAAAAAAACATAACTGTACAGTGTACAAATCATAGTATAGGGAGCTTTTAGTGTTCAGAAACTGAAAATTCTACTCTACAATTAGCTCAATGAAGTAATATTTCCTTGATCCCAGAAGCCCCCTTTAAATCTTCCTCCAGGTGCTTCTTGGTGCACCAATTGTAACCAATGTCTAGTCTCCTAATAGCATAGATTAATTTAGTATGTTTTTGAACTTTATAAAATATGGCATACAGTATGTAATCTCTGTGCCAGATATTTCCCCTTAAACTACTGTTTTTGAGATTTATCCAGTTTTGGTAGATACAGTTGAAATTTCTTTATATTTATTGTGAGAATCCCATATAATAAGAGCCTAATATGCAAAATAACCAAAAAGAGAAATGACCAGTTGGCAGGGGCAAAGCTGGCAAGTGGGCAGCACCAGGGCAGCCAAGGCAGGTACCAGCGAACAGAGGGAGGGGATGGCAACCAGGGTGTGATGGTGACCAGCAACAGTGAGTCCATGGGGGATGGGGCCAGCCCATTGCCACCTGGTGCTGTTCCCTGATTGGCCCACTGTTCACCTCCCACAGAGCTCAGAGGGATGCCACCTGTGGTGGCAGCAATTGCCCACCAGTTGCCTCCGACAGAGGGCACTGTGGGGCAATGGGGATTGGGGCCTGCCCCTCACCAGCTGTCACAGTTCTACTTGTCACCTCCTGCAGAAGGAGGCCACTAGTGGGATCCCTCTTGCAGTCTGGAACGACTGACTCCTGACCGCTCACCTGCCTGCCTGCCTGATCCCCCTAACTTCTCTCCCCTGGGGTGGGGGTGTGGGGGCGGGCTGGCTGCTTGTCAGTTGGCACTGTTTCCCAATTGGCCTGCCAATCACCTCCTGCAAAGAGAGGCTACTAGACTGTGGCTGAGGCCTGCAGGGAACGGGCTTAAGGCATCAGTTGGACATCCCCTGAAGGTTCCTAGATTGCAAGAGGGCGCAGGCCAGGCTGAGGTACCCCGCCCCCCAGTGCATACATTTTCTTACACCAATCTTCTAGAATATTATAATTTACTTATTATTTATTGTTCAGTTTATTGTACACTGGGTTTATTTATGAGCATTTAGGTAGTTTTTATGTTAACTATTATAAATAACACTAGTATGAATTTTTTTTGAATCTTTTAATACCTCTGTTTTTGTATAAATATATATGTACTATGTACTATTTTGTTGGATACATAGCTAAACTTAGAATTATTGATCATAGTGTAGGCACATTTTTTACCTATATTAGATAATCTGGAACTATTTTATACTAATTTATTGATCCACCAAAAGAATTTGAGACTTTCATTTGTTGTTTTTTGTTGCTAACAAGTGATATTTTCTGCATAGATGGTGCACTTACTATCTCATGGTGGTTTTAAACCACCAATAATGTTGAGAACATTTTCATATATTTAATTCCTCTTTGAATGTTCTCTCTCTCTTTTTTTTTATTTTAAAGTGTCTTTTCTAAGATTTGTCCAATTTGAGGGTGAAGGTTTTGTCTTCTGTTATTTATTTGAGTGCTTTGTTGTATATACATATTGCAAATATCTTTCCCAGCTGGTAGATTTAAAAATATATATATTTTATTGATTTTTTTACAGAGAGGAAGGGAGTGGGATAGAGAGTTAGAAAGAAACATTGATGAGAAAGAAACATCGATCAGCTGCCTCCTGCACACCCCTCACTGGAGATGTTCCCGCAACCAAAGTACATGCCATTGACCGGAATCGAATCCGGGACCCTTCAGTCCGCAGGTCAACTCTCTATCCACTGAGCCAAACCAGTTTGGGCCAGCTGGTAGATTTTTTTAGTCTTTTAACAGTATCTTCTTAATCTTGATTTAGTCAATTTTGATGTGGAAAAGCAATGGAAATGTAACATTTATAAAGCACTACATTTATAAAGCAATGGAAATGTAACATTTATTAAACACTTAAGTATGTCTAATGTTGCTAATGTGTTTGTGGATTTGGTACAATGAGTATATTATTTATGTGATATAGGGATTATTTACAGCTGTTTTAATTATGGGTTTTATCAATATTAATTTATATGGGTATCAATTTATATAGAGATTTAGAAAATTGTTGAATTTAGACCACTTATAAATGAATGAGAAAAAAATAAAGATGTCAGTCTATTTGTCTATGAGAATTTTAAAAAATAATTCTAGAAGCTTAAAAATGAGTTTATTTCTAAAACCTTTCCTTTATACACTGGGATTTCAGTTTAAGCCTAAGCTGAACTTACATTTGATTTATACATGTCTTGGCCTGTCTTAAATAAGCTCTATGTGTGCTTTATACTTGTAGTAGCCTTACAGATTTATTTATCAGGGAGTAGGTTATCACCAGTGGATAACTGAGATTAATGAATATCCCCAGTGACTTCTAGATATTGCTGTCGGATGGCATTATATTTACTGTGTGGTGTGCTCTAGGGGAAAATACAATTTCTAAAGTGGAATCTATACAGTTAATTAAATTCTCTTTAGAAGAATATGTTCTTTACTATAGCTTTAATCTAAATGCTTTCTGATTCTAGTGGATATAATGCGAATGAAACTATGAAAGATATTTGTATAGCCATGAACCCAAGATAGGCTTCTTCTATCTGTTTTGAACATATCAACCAAACTTACCCCTTTCTACATACATATTTATTTTTCATGCCTTGTAAATTTTGAAAAGTGAGTAGAAATTTTGTATTTTATTATATGTTTATATGACCCTTTTATATAAAATAGTGGTTTATAGTATTCACAAAATTAGAGAAGTCAAAACTATGTTGAATATAAGTCCAATAATTGCATGTTACATAATTGATATAAGCCAGAAAATATGAGTTATTGAGCTATAATTTAACCTTTGGGTCATGGTGAGTATATAAAAATAAAACATGCTTTTATGTTTTATGATATCACTAGAATTCCATGATAGATATATAGTTCTATAGCTCAGAGTAACCTATTACTTAGCCCATGTTTAATTTTATTCAACATATAAAGGCATTATTATTATAAGAAGTGTTCTCAAAGGCAGACAGGAAAAAAATGACAGTGCATATATCATGATTCATATTTCAGTGAAAAGAGAGCATAACTTAGATTAATTATTAAATAAAAACAGGAGGAAAACCATATAACATAGCCACTTACTTTATGGATAACAAAATTGGAATTCAAATTTTTCTCATATAAAATAAACTCCTAAGATCACACACAAACAAGACAGAACTAAGTGTAATTTTCTAGCTCATTCCTTCTGGTGGTCTTTAACATGAAGTTGGAAGAGGTGAGACTGAAGATATAATTACTTGAAATTCAGGGACATTTTGATATGCTAATATTTATATTATATGAATTAAACTCTGAAGGGTCAATAAGTTAACAAACTTAGATTTTAAAAAGTGCCAATTCAATCTTGCTACAAAAAATATTTTTTGAAATATGTGTATTGTTATAAGTTAAAAGGGTGGAAAATACATTTTTCCAGTAAAAGTGACAAAAATCATCAACTAGCTAATATTTGCCAGCAACTTCACCTTAACAGACTGCTACTAATTTAATTGAGTTTTAATCTAATGGCTTATTTTATAAATGATCACTGACTTTATTTAAAATAATAAAAAGAATTATAAACTCTGAGTGTATCATTTATTCTTAAAATTTGGACTGAAGTATTTTTGAAAGGACAAATAACATTAAAAAACTACATGATTAAGCATAATTTTATTTTATTCTACTACTAATACTCCACATTAATAAGAGCTATTTAAAGTTAGTATAGGTTAAAATTAAATACTTCTTGAATTTACAGTAAGTAATGGCTGACCAACAAAAGATAAGAGAAATGATTGCTTTGCTATGGATCTATTTCAAAATGTTGTCAAATAGTACAGCTATTTAAATTTAAGATTTATAACACAGACTGGAAATAATACAGGTGGAAATGTCATTTTTATGAAATGTATCTTAAAAGACAAGATAAATAAAAAACAACAACACCTAAAACACAGTATTTACTAGCATACATAATAGCAACTGACTTATAAAAAAGTAATATTTTCCCAAATATTGGCTAAAAGGTTCTGTTAGGAACATAGTGGTGCAGATATTCTTTCAAATTGTGGTTCATTTATACAATGGAATACTACAAGGCTATTTTAAAAGGAAGGAAATCTTACCTTTTTGTAACAGCATGTATGGACTTGGAATTATTATGCTAAGTGAAATAAGCCCGTAAGAGAAAGGCAAATACCATAGGATCTCACCTATAAGTGGAACCTAATGAACAAAATAAATTGACTAACCAAATAGAAGCAGAGTCATGGATACATGGAGCTGACTGATTGGCTGTCAAAAGGGAGATGGGGTGGGAGGATGAAAGAGAGTCAAGGGATTGTCCAAAGAATATATGTGCATAACCCATAGACATAGATGACAGTGTGATGAGGGCCAGAGGGAAGGGAGGGCAGAGGCTGGGTGGAGGTGTGCAAATGGGGGGAAAATGGGGACATTGGTAATAACAGTGCCAATAATAAAAATTAATAAATTAATTAATTAATTTGGTTTGTTTTAATAATGGCCTTATTTGTAGTGAAAATCTGATACTTTAGAAAACTGAAATTCCAAGATTATGTGGTGGTTTACAGTTTAATAATAAGGATATATTGACTCTCTTAGTGGTATGCACTACATATTTGCAAACCAAAATTATTAGAACAACACTTCCTATTTGGTTGTCATATTATCTTTATAAGAAAATAGGACAATATTTAATATATAGTAAACAAATTTACTCCTTCAATCATTTATATAATCCTTTGCTGAAGATCAATTCACAGCTCTCCTACCACTGCTTTTACTGATTTTTCTGTTAGGCTGTCCTTGCTGCAAATGTTGTTAGTATAGTAGACCCCTCTTATATATGGTTTTCCTTTTTGTAGTTTTAGTTACCCATGATCAACTGTGGTATGAAAATTTTTAATGGAAAATTCCAGATATTTTGAGAGAAATTACATTCACATGGCTTCTTACAATATACGGTTATAATTGTATTGTTAGTTATTGTTGATATATAAATGAAAGTTGAGGAATGTATGTATAGGAAACACATAATATATATTGGATTTGCCACTATCCATGGTTTCAGGCATCCACTGGGAGTCTTGGATAGTATCCTCCACAGATAATGGGTGATTACTGTAATTCATTCAATGGATAGTCTGATGGTCTCTCTCTCTCTCTAGAATAATATAATAATATTATATTATTATATTATGTATTATATATTATTGAATATATTAAATCATATATAATAAATTTTATATTATTTATGTAATATAAAACATATTTATATAATAAGGGAGAGTCTCTCTCTTCTGTTATATAAAACATATTTACTTACAAACTTATAAAAACATACTCCTAAATAATTTGATAAGAAAATCATGCATAAAAGTGCATAGTAAAAAAAAATAATAATAATCAATGCTGACTATTTAAAGATCAATTCAACATTTATATTTCAGGAAAAAGAACAATTTTAGTCATACATTATTCAGAAATATTTGAAAATCAAGACAAAATGATTTATTTTTATTCTAAGATGACAGCGAAAAGAGCTAAATTGAATAAGAGGGGAAAAATCCAAAGTCAGTGTATATGAAGTTAAGTTGGAAAATATAGAAAAGAAAGGCAAAAGTGCACATAAAATATCCTTGTGTTTTTATTTAGAGGAATATTTAAAAATATGATTTCCCCCAAAGTATTGAATTTTAAAACTAATTTTATAGTAAATATAAGCCATTATATTTATGTAAAATATAATGTATCTATATAAATTAATTAGAAAGGTTAATTAAAGGTGGTATTAGAGTTAGCTTTTAAGTGTGTTCTAAATGATCATAATGCCAGAGTTATGGAAAGGGTAGGCAACTATTTGATCTAATACGAGACCAGTGCTGATCATTGATAGGATTTGCTTGTCTGAAGCTAGAATGATGTCAAAATGAAACAAGGTGGAAAAGAAAGGGGAGAAACTGAAGGTGTTTTCTGATGGAAATTTAATGGAAATCTTAGAAAATTACACAATGGCAGTCTTACTTGTCTATATCTTTTTCTGCTGCTTATGATAAAGAAGGGTTTTCCTGCTGTGAATTCCACTCATAACAAAGATCAGTTCACAAAAAGTTTGGTCTACCTTTATTCTAAACTTTGCTAATATCTCCATGTATGTTACTTTATAGTGCTGTGCTGTTTTTGTTCTTCTCGGTTTAGCAATGACATACTTCATTGATTTGTGTAGATACAAATATATAGCCAGTATCATTTTCTTTCTGTGTAAGGAACTTCACAGAAGTTTTTTCATCATGCAGATTCAATAGTACGTTTTCTCTGCTGTTACATTAAAGATTCTTTACTTCATTTGCACTTTTTTTTTTTAAATTGCACTCAACATAAAATTTTATGTTGTAGTTTATTTTCCTTTTTCCCTTTCTGCTGTTCCAGTGATGGTTTGCATAAATTCTGACAAGAAGTATGAGGAAATTTTGAACAAGGTTGCTCACTATAAAATTTATTTTTCCCTTTACTTACTTTTAAAATTTTATTACTGATTTTCAGCAATTTAAGTATAAATTGTGCCTTGGTTTGATTTTCTTTGTGTTTATTTACCTGTAAAGGTTTTTGAATCTCTTGGATTTGGGGCATTTGATAAATTTAGAAAATATTCAACTATTTTTTTTCTTCAAATATTTTCTATTCCCTCCCTAACCAACCTCTTCTTCTAAATATTGCTTAATGTTATGCTTTACATCGCTAATGATCTGTTAAATATTTTCACTATTTTTCACTCTTTTTTCTTTCTATGTGTTTCATTTTTAATATCTCACCTGATATATTTCTCACAAATGATATTAATTTTTTTATCTTCAAGAATTTTATTTTTTAATAACATTTGTTGCTCGTCTCATTATATTCATGTTTTCCTTTAAAATATTTATGCATATTTATAATATTGAGAATAGTTGGTTTTAAACATTCTCTACTAATTTCATCATTATTTACTTTAATGATGTATTATTAAACTAGAGGCCTGGTGCACAAATTCTTGCATGCATAGGGTCCCTCAGGGTGGCCTGTGGGGGTCAGGCTGGAATCCACAGTCCAAACCTACCTGCAGCTCCTACCTGCCATTCCCGCTCATCCCAGCCCCATTGCACCTGCTGTGGGATTGTGCCCAATCAATCTTGATCAGGAGAGGCTCACACCACCATGACAGTACTTGCTAGATGTGAGCCCTGCATCTGGCAGCCTCCCACGCTAGTGGCCTGTGGGATTCGGGCATAAACTGGCTCTGTGACATCCTCTGATGGGTCCCAGATTGCAAGAGAATGAAGGCTAGGTCAAGGGACCCCACTGGTGCATAATAAAGGCTTGAAAGGGGCCCTGGGAGGGCTCTAGGGTGTGTCCACCTCTATCTTGCCCAGTCCTCTTTGGAGCTGGTCAGCCTGGGAGGGACTTGGGAGGTTGATCAGCCAGGGAGGGACTACGAGGGGGTTCCAGGGCATGTATGGCCCATCTTGCTCAGTCCCAATTTATCAGACCTAAGCAGCAAGCTAACCTACTGGTCAGAACATCTGCCCCCCTGGTGGTAAGTGCATGTCATAGCAAGCAGTTGAGCAGCCTTAGCATATCATTAGCATGTTACATTTTGATTGGTTGAACAGTCAACTGCTCACAGGATGACTGGACATTTAACATATTAGGTTTTTATTATAGAGGATATATTGGGGTTACATTGGTTAATTCATAATCTCTTTGCCTATTTTTATTGACATGTTGTTTACTTGATTATGGGACATATTTTATTGCTTCATAGCATATTTAGAAGTTTGGATGAAATGTTAAAAGCGAATTTTATGTTGTTTTAGCTGGATTTGATTAATTTTTTAAATAGACTTTTTGGAATTAATTTATATGAAGATCTAACCAATATTTGTTGAATAATTATTGTGCTGAATAAACTAGATTTATGAAAATGAAGCACATTTTTTTACTTCAACTAGACAGAAAAGAGTTGTGAAAATATGTGATTTAATACAGGGAAATGATTACTTTATTAAACATTTGACAGAGTACTGTAAGAGTATCTGAAAGAAATACTATGTTTCATAGTAAAAGGCAGGGAAGAATTTAAGATAGCAAATGCTGGAAATAATCCCTGACAAATTAAATATGAATTTTTCAAGTAGAAAAATTAGGAAACATAGTATGTATTTTGGAGACTAAAAACCAAATTGGCTTTATTCACTTAGAACTAAGACAAATAACAGATGTGAGGGAAGCAAAGTGGACAATGATTTGAAAGAGTAGAGTTGTGACCTAACCATATTTAAACTGAGCCAGGTACCTCGTAGAAGATATTTAGCAACTTGGGAAATATATGTCCAAGGCACCTTTATGTAATTACAGTGCCTTAGTCCATTCAGGCTGCTGTAACGAAATGACACAGAGTAGGTAGCTTATTAACAGAAATTGGTTTCTCACAGTTCAGGACACTGGAAGTCCAAAATCAAGGTGCCAGATGATAATGATCTGGTGAGAGTCCATTCCCTGGCTCAGAGCCAGCACCTCCTTTGCTATGTCCTCACAGGGTCGAAGGGATCTCTCTGGAGTCTCGTTTATAAGACACTACTCCCACTCATGAGCACCTCGCCTTCATGGCATAAGCCTCTTTCAAAGGCCTCTCTTCCTAATACCACCTTCTTTAGGGGTTATGATTACAACATATGAATATGGGAGACACAAACATTCAAACTGTAGCATATGATTAACTGGTAATCCTGACAAACGACTTAAGTGGAGCTAAATAATTTATTCACTTTGGGCCTCATTGGGAGGACTCTTAACTGAACTGCAAATAATTGACTCAGTTATGCAAATTACATTGACTGGACATGCTAGGTAAAAAAACGAAAACAAAAAAACCACACACATATTTTTTTTTTAAATGGCCTCAGATATAGAAATATTCTAAAGAGTTATATCTCAAGTTTCTCCACCCACAGTGTATTCTTTCATTCAATGGAGAATAAAAAGTAATTACTTGGTGACAACAGTATTCTACAGTTAGTGACCCATTGGTAAACAATGCAGGCATATCTCAAACCTTAAACTTGCATTTTGATTAGGGGTTATGGAATCACACAAACTAATAGATAAGTACAACTGTTAGGAGGTAGATGTATTATTCAGGATAGGCAGAGTATATTTTAGTAACACTTTTCTAATCTACCAGTGTTCAACATTACAGAAGCTTATTTCTAGCTCATGTTTTCTGTCCCATCTGTATTAGCAGGGAACTGTGCCCAAAGCCCCACAAAGTCAAACAGAGATCTCATTAATAGATGAGGGACAGCTTTTAATTTTAACTTTAATATTTGGTGTTGAGATTATTACAGATGTCCCCACTCCTTTCTTTTCCCCTCATTATCCTCCTTTAACCGAATCCTATCCCACCCCAGGTCTCACCACCTTATTGTCTGTGTCCATAGGTAATGTATATATGCATATAAATTCTTTGGTTAATCTTCCCTCTCCCCCTGTCCTTCCCCTCTGCCTCCCCTTGCCTTTTTCTCTCTGAGATTCATCATCAGTCTACTCCATGTTTCCATTCCTCTGGGTCTTTCTTATTCATCAGCTTATTAGGTTCCTTGTTCATTTTTTATTTTTTATTTTTATTCTTTTAGATTCAATTGTTGATGGATATGTTTTAATTGCCATTTTATTGTTCATATTTGTTATCTTTTTATTTTTTTCTTCTTAAAGAAGAGTTCCCTTATAGGTAACTAATTGCTTTTCTCCTGCTGCTTAAAAGATTCCTTCTTTGTCTATAATCTTTGGCATTTTGATTATGATGTATCTTGGTGTGGGGCTCTTTGGGTTCCTCTTGTGCTTCCTGAACTTGTAACTATTTCTTTCACCAGGTAGGGAAATTTTTCTGTCATGATTTCTTTAAATAGATTTTCAATTTCTTGCTTCCTCTCTTCACCTTTCAGCACTTCCATGATGTGAATGTTGGCCTTGAAATTGTCCCAGAGGTTCCTTACACTATCTTCATATTTTTGGGTTCTTTTTGCTTTTCTGATTTGGTGTTTTTTGTTTTCTTATATTCTAAATTGTTGATTCAGTTCTTAGCATCCTCTATTTCAGAGTTGATTACCTGCAAATTATTCTTCATTTCAATTAGTATATCCTTCATATTTGAATGGTCCTTTTTATGTTGTTGATATTCTCACTAATTTGTTGAGAAATTTTCACACATTTCTTTGAGCATCCTTACAACCATTGTTTTGAACTCTGATAGTTTTCTTGCTTCCATTTCATTTATTTTTTTCTCTGGAGATTTCTTCTCTTCTTTCATTTGTGACATATTTCTTGGTCTCCATATTTTGACTGCTTCCCTATGCTTGTTTCTATATAGTAGGTAGTGCTGCTATGTCTTGGAATCATAGAGTGTCCTTGTACAGTATGTATCCTGTAGGGTCCAGTGGCTCAGCCTCCCCAGTTACCTGAGCTGGGCACTCTAGGTGTGCTGCTGTGTGGGCTGTGTGTACTGTCCTATTTTAGTTGAGCCTTGATTGCTGTTGGTGTCACTGAGAAGAATTGGCCCCCAGGACAATTGGCTGTGAGGATCAGGTACAACTACAGCTGAAGAGATACAGTGTACGAGACACCCCAATGGAACAGGACTTGCTTCAATGGGGCATTGGTGCTCACCAAATCCACTCTTTGAGATATGTCACTCGTGTATGTGTTAGGGTTGTAACCTGGCATGGTCTGAAGTTATCCACAGGGTACACTTGCTCTGGAGCCTCCCACAAGTTGCAAAGTCTGCCACCCCCTGTGCAGCAGCCGCCACTTGCACCCACTGACGGCACTGGCACTGGCCCTGCTCACACCTGCTGCTGGTGCCAGTCCCATTTGTGGGTGTGAGTGAGGCCGGCACTGTCAGAACTATCAGCTCCTGGGAGCTGTGGAAGTGGAAGTGGAGCTGACTGCAGACAGAGTACCTGGGGCCATGGCAGGAGGGGTCAAGAGGGGCCAGGCGGGGCCAGAGGGTGTACCAAGGATGGACTGAGACCCGCCGCTGTGCCCACTGCAGCCTCGCTGCCCACATTTCCTTTCAAGATGCACACATTTGTGTACGGGGCCCCTAGTAGATATATACATGTTTATATCTATATATGTTTTAAAGAAGATTGCCAACATTTTATTGTTCTATGTTAGTAAATTAAAATATCATCACTTCTATTTAACAGAATTTCATGAAGCCAAGGACATTTTAACATAAAATTGGAAAACAAATAATTCATGTAGACTGAATACCTTTAGTTATTCAAACTCACCACATTTTCCTTTTTTGGAAGTCACCCTAATCCACAATTCTTCAAATAGTATGGCATTGTTGTGTTTAGTCTTTTATGTGATATCTAGTTCAGTGTTTTATGTACTAACATTTTATAAATTTTGTCTATTTCTCACACTAAAATATAAGTTTCTTGAACATATGGAACTTTATATTCTCATTACCAAACAATTGTGCCACCTAACATCCACTCATATGGTATTTTTTGAAAGAAGAATATGTGACTACAAATTAAAATAAAAATTTAGTTATCTAAATGACTATTTTGCTTTATCTTTTCTTTCAGAAACAGAGTATGATTCTGTCTCTGTATCATTTAGATGGACTTTGTTTTACATGCAGTTTTATATTAGAGTTACATGCAGTTTAAATATAGGGAAGGACAAAAGTAATTTTATAGTTTTAGTACAAATAAGTAATGCAATAATCAATAAATTTTAACACAAGAATAAAATAGCATACTCATAACTATAAACCTACTTTTGCCCACCCTGTATTTCCATGTTTCAATGTGTTGACCATATACCACATGTATTTGCACCTGTTATCTTCTATTGCCAGAATAAAATGTTTATAATTTTTGGCTCATGTTCAGACTTTATTACAAGAATATACAGTTGCAACTAGCATGATTTGCATTAGTGATTGTTAACAAAGATATAGTAAATTGTAAATTATCTGTTCTCAGAGTAGCACAGTCACTGCTTAAATACATTTGACAGTCTGCATGGCTAATTTCCACATTTTTCAAGGTGAGATAAAGATTTGATTTTTTGAAACAACAGGCCACTACTGTATTTATTACCTAATTGATGCTGAATTGTTATCATCATTGGGGTGGCGCATTATAAGTGGCTTACAGAAGCAGTCCTTATCTTTAGGGATCTGGGGTTTATAACTAAGCTAAGCTCTTGTCTAAACTTTTGCTTGAATCATAACAGAAAACAATTCAGTAACAGGATTTCACCTATTCACTACAGTTTTATCTGATATAAGAACATAAGCCAATTTCACACGTTTGTACTCAAGTCAATGGGGTAATATTCATATATGCTGTTTCAGTTGGTTCCATTGTATGTTTACTTCATTGTGTTTCTTGCCGGCTTTGTCAGTCTTCCTCCCTGACCTCTGTGCTATATGCCTCTGTCCTTCAACTTAGGCTGAGCCAGGGAAGCAGAGCACAAGTTACAGGCCTTCAGCACCTGACAGTCACACTGGTGTTTTGTGCCCAAGTTCCCAAGGTCCCACATGGGCAGTGGCTCAGCTCTACTTACTAGTCTACCTCAAGGACAGGATCTGCTAGGACCTAGGCCTCCCTACACTCTTTTTTCTCCTGCCTGGTGTCACGGCACAGCTACTGTCTCTGAATTCTAATACCACCCAGAGATTCAAGTTCTTCCCTGGAGCAGAAATTGAATCCCCAATCCAGGCTGAGGTATTTCAGGATATATATTTTATATATGGAAATGGACTTGAAGATTCTTGTTGGTTATAAGGTTTCTTTCTGGGGTCATGAAACTTTTAAAATTAGCTAGGGCAACTAAGAACTAATGTACTTTTTGAGTTAATCCTTTCAGTGTTAACTTGGGGAATATATTAAAGGAGTAAATTATTTCAGCATAGATGTCTTACATTTCATAATCTTACCATCTTTCATGTATTTTAGATTTTATACATAATAGTCTCATTCTGATAACTCTGTTAGGAAAAACTGCACAAAATTATGCTCTCCTACAAAGATACCAAAGAGGAACTAAGAGAGTATAACATTCTGAAGATTTTTGGACAGATTTAAGCAGACTTTCAAACATCAGTATCATAAATTCGATGTAGTTAAAGATAATTGTCCTTTGCTTCACTTGTTGATGTATTATTAGGTATTTTAGGGGGCAGTTAGTTCTCAAGATCTTTGATTATAAAATATATTTCAGGTTTCAGTTTTTCAAATGTCTGCCAATTATTTTAACATATATAACTAGTGGCTTCTGATGTTGGTAATATTTTATAAAATGAAATGAAATAAATTTTTGATGGGACACAGTACATAGTTGGCACATAACAACAGCATGCTGTTCTTCATATTGGTGTCACCATGACATTTTAAAAGAGAATCATGAAAAGAAAAATAACATGAAAATTTGTTTCTCTTTGCTATATCACATTTTTTTGCACTGGACTTTCAAAGACCCTCTATATTTTTAGTGTAGTTTATTTTCCCTACTTGTTTCATAAAAAGTGTCAAGAATGGATCTCAAAAACATTATGCTAAGTAACAAAGCCAGATTAAAAATACCACACATTGTACATTTTGTATGATTTATATAAATGTTCAAAAAGGAATGTTGATAGAGATAAAAAGATTTGTGGCTGCCTAGGGCTGGGAGAGGAAATGGACTTGAAGATTCTTGTTGGGTATAAGGTTTCTTTTTGGAGTTATGAAATTCTTTTAAAATTAGCTAGTTGTGATGTATTTTATAAATAGACTTAAAATCCATTGATTTATATACCTTAATAGATTTGTTTCATGACATGTAAAATATGTCTTAATAAAACTATTAAACATTCCAGTCATCAAAACTTATATATGCTATATATGAAAAAAATCATTTTAATTTAAAAATTAATTTATTATGGTGACATTGGTTAACAAAATTATGTAGGTTTCAAGTATACAATTCTATAATGCATAATTTGTATATTGCATTATGTGTTTGCCACCTACAGTAAAATATCTTTCTCTCAACATATATTTGATCCTCTTTATCCTTTACTACCTCCCTCCCATTAACCTCCCTTTTCCTTGTGGTAATTACCATATTGTTGTCTGTGTCTATCAGTTTATTAACTGTTGGTAGGAAAGCAAACTAGAACAACATTATGGTATATGGTATGTAGGCTCCTCAAAATTAAGAATAAAGTCACCATATAACCCAGCAATCGCTCTTCTGGGTACCTATTCCCCAAAATTTAAGAGCATTTATTGATCTACATATATGTACCTCTATGTTCATTGCAGCATTATTCACAGTGGCCGAGATATGGAAACAACTGAAGTGTTCTTTGATGACCAGATAAAAAATATGGGGTACTTATATACAGTGAAATACTACTCAGCCACAAGGAAAGACAAAATACTGACATTTGTGACAATGTGGATGGATCTTGAGAATATCATGCTAAGTGAAATAGATGGAAAAACTCAAGAACCATACGGTCTCACTTATAAGTGGCATATGAAACTAAAAACAATAAATGAACAAATAAGGCAAATGAAAATTCACAGACAACAGTATGGTGAAAACATTTATTAAAATCACTCTCATTTTTGTGATGGCTACCAGTTATTATTTTAAATTACTACAAGGTTATAAAAGTAAGGAAAACACATCAGTACAGTGCTAGTAAATTACATTTCGTTAATATAATAATCACATGAAACTGAAATTAGACACTCTTCTTCTCCTAATTCTGGCTCCTCCCTAATTAAGCATGAAACATTCTGGTGTGGGAAATAGGCCAATCTTAGAGGGACTTCCCATGCTGTATAAATAAGTATTATAACTTCTGGAAAATCATAGGCTATATTGACAGTGTACACCTCAAAATCTCCATTGTTACTAGGAATACATGGGACTGGAAAGTGGATATTGAAGGCTTAGGATTTAAGAAGTGGCAACAGCAAGGTGACAGAGCAGTGAGCTCCCTTGAGGGGACGAAAAGAGCTTAAGCACATCAAACAAATACTTATCACTCACACTGAGAAAAGGTATTTTCCATATATAGAGCAGACATAGGGCTAATTTATTTTATATACAGATATTAAAATTAGTTCTGTATGATAAAAGGTTAATATACAAATTGACCAGATGGCAGAACAACTGGTCACTATGACATGCATTGACCACCAGGGAGCAGATGCTCAATGCAGGAGCTGTCCCCTGGTGGTCAGTGAGCTCCCACAGAGGGAATGCCGCTCAGCCAGAAGCCAGGTTCACTGCTGGCAGTGGTGGCAGGAACCTGTCCTGCCTCCATGGCAGATGGACAACCCTCAAGGGTCCTGCACTGTGAGAGGGCACAGGCCGGGCTGAGGGACCCCCCCCAACCCTCAGTGCACAAATGTCATGCACTGTGCCTCTAGTTAAGAAATATAATATTTTAAAAAGCAACACTTCTCCTATTTTGGATTGTTTGCAAGGTATAGTTACCTAGATCCTTAATCAGTGGGGCTCTGAGTCCTCAATTTCCTGTCTTAATCAAGCTACAGTTGCTAACATTTTTCATTTTACTGAATAGAAAGGCACAAATAGGCACCCTAGTAGATTCCATTAATTCCAGACCTATTCATCTCTGCCTTTGTTACTTAGCATCTACCCCACCTTTGCATGACATTTAGGTCTATTTTCCCCACAAATTAATGAGTTGTATTCGTTGTTGTTATTTTAAAATTATTTCATATTGGCATGAGGAATTCAAAATTATTATGTAGCATCATTGCTACCTGATTGTAACCACAGGTGAAATCACCCCACCTTTGAAACTCCACTCCTGTAATTTTACCAAGTTTAAAATTTTATTTATTTTATTTATTTATTTTTACAGAGAGGAAGGACAAGGGATAGAGAGCTAGAAACTTCCGATGTGAGAGAAACATCGACCAGTTGCCTCCTGCACACCCCTTACCGGGAATGTGCCCGCAAACAATGTATATGCCCTTTACCGGAATCGAACCTGGGACCTTTCAGTCCGCAGACCAACGCTCTATCTACTGAGCCAAACTGATTTTGGCAAGTCTAAAATTTTAAAAGCATTAAATCACAGAGCAACAGTGACAAGGGCCACTGTTAATTGTACATCTGTTTCATGGGTCCAGTTTTTTAATACCTGGGGACTTGGTACTACACAATGACTACTGATTTAACTTACCTACTGATCTTAAATTATGAGGTCCTAACCCTGCAGGATGTCATTCCCAATATCTGACCCTTGAAGAGGCCTTTACAAAGTGCCATCAGGCCAGAAGTTTCCGAGTAAGGTGGTGGATGGTACATCAAGAGTATTATATGATCAAGGGCTCATTTTCACATCTCAATGTGGGTCTTTGATTTTAGCTGAGGTAATAGATACTTTATTTTGTTAAATCAGTTGTTTGTGTATCCTCAGATGGTAGTGCTGGTATAAGCTGCTTGAACATATTAGACAAATTCATTAAAATCACAAATCAATCCAGAAATTACTATCCCCTTCAATGTAAAAGTTTTCCAATCAATTTGCCAGTAATAGACTGGTTTGTCTCTGTGGGAGAGAGTGTTATATGAAGCACTCAGCCGTATTAGTCTCTGCTGCTGACAGGCTGCATAGTTAGCAACTGCAGATGGCAGATTGACCTTAAACAGAGCAGGCCCATGCTGCTGGGCCCATGTATGGCTTCTATCGCTGATACCATGACTATGATGTTCATGTGAACAAGCCATGTGTCATGTGAATATGCTGAGGTCAGAGTCTGGGGGATAACCATTGGAGAGGCATTATTTCTTTCGTTTCGCTGAATACTTCCTTTGCAGCATATGCTCTCTGGTGAGTATTGTACTTTATCCTAGTTTTTTCCACATTATTCTATCACAGAATTTTCTCTTTTTTGGTTGTCCTATCTTGTTCTTCCCAGATCCGGTTTAAATGGTGATTCATTCACCAAGGTAATGGCCAGGTATGTCTATGTCCACCGGAATAATTTTATTTTATTCTGTTTCAGTTAACCTCTTCATGGGCTGTCCATCTTTTGTTCACAGTAATATATTAAATTGAGTTTTCTATAAATCAGACAATGATTTTTTTTTTTTATCTCTTCCATCAGGTCATCAAAGGGAACTTTTGAAGCTGTATGGGTAAGTTAATGAAGAGGCATTGGTGTACTGGAGAAATGAAAGTCTTAATCATTCATTTGTGTGCCCTCACATCTTCTTGGACTTGATCACATATATACCATTTCCATTATATGATGGACTACTTTTGCAAATGCTTGACCAAATGACTTAGTGCTTTATAAAACACAACTCAGGATGAGCAATTCTGGGCACCCAATCACTTAATGTCTTAGGATAATACTCTTAGTTTCTACTCTTCATTCCAAGCTTCAAGGAATCCTGTATAATACAAGCTTAGGTGGCATCGTGCAACATTGTCACAAATGGCTGCTGTGATGTCTCCACAAGATGGCCGCCACAAGATGGCCATCACAAAATGGCTTACAAGTGTGGGCAGTTGGAGGTGACCAGGCCTGCAGGGGAGAGAAGTTGGGAGCAAACAGGCCTGTAGCAGAGGGCAGTTAGGGTGACCAGGCTGGCAGGGGAGGGCACTTGGGGGTCATCAGGCTGGCAGCAGAAGGCAGTTGGGAGTGAGATCAGGCCAGTAGGAGAGGGCAGTTGGGAGCAACCAGGCCTTCAGGGGAGGGCAATTGGGAGTGAAATCAGGCCTGCAGGGGAGGGCAGTTGGGGACAATCAAGCAGGCAGGGGAGCAATTAGACTTCAATCAGGCCAACAGTGAAAGTTAGGGGGTGATCAGGCTGGCAGGCAGGCAAGCAGTGAGGAGTCAGCAGTCCTGGATTGTGAGATTAGGCCCTGTGAGTCCCTGATCTCACAGGGCCTAAACTGGCAGTCAAACATTACCCAACGGGTCCCAGATTGGAGAGGTACAGGCCTGGCTGAGGACACCCCCTCAAGTGCACGAATTTTGTGCACCAAGCCTCTTGTCAATCTAAAAATGTATCAGAATTGCTAACATGATTTGCTTTATTATCTCAGACTCTTTCACTCACCCCTCCAGAAAAAAATAAATGAAGAGTATAATATATAAGCATGTATTTCATAGATATAGTTCCTGCACAAGTTTATATATGTATCTCATAAATGTATATATCCAAAGAAATAATAAAGTATCATTTTATATTTGCTATTAAATTTACTTAAACACTATGATATTTATTCAGTGTGGATTTAATAATGCATAATAACCTTCTCTGGATGGTTGAAAAACATTAGCAAGCAACACAGACCAAAAAAAAAATAATAAAATAAAACTCTTCTTTCATGTAGTGTACATTTAAGTGAATGAATAGCATATTAACAAATAATTAAAATAGGTACATATTGTATGGTGAAAAGTACTATAGAGAAAACTGCAAGAGAGTAGACTGATGTGTTGAAAGTGTTACCAGCGAAGATTTTAATGAAAAGGAGATAGTCATAGCAATAGTTGAATAAGTATTAGTTGAGGGATTGGTTCTTGTAATTATCTTGGGCAAAGTGTATACTAGTCAGTGGGATCAAAAAGTAGAATAACTCGAAGGAAGGAATGTGATATTCTGGTTCAAAGTTAATGAGACCAGTGCATCAGTCTTGGGATGGGCAGCAGGAAAGTGATGGGGATAAGAATCAGATATAATGCAAAACCATATTCTCTAATGCATTGCTAGTGATTGTAAGTATTTTGTATTTACCTTGAGTGACATGAAAAAACACAAAGATATTGTGTGAACAAGTGAAATGAATTTTTAAGAGGATTTCTCTGGCATTGTCTTGGTAGATTATAGAACAAAAGTGAGAAACTATTAAAAGTTGTTAAAGTAATCTACATATTGATCTTAGTCCTAACAGGGAGAGATGAATAAATCCACACTGGAGTTTCTGATAAGAAGGGACACCATTGAAGGTGTATTCCTGGTGCACAAAGTTAATGGCACCTTGTAGCATTGGTCAACATAGCAGCTGACTGTGGAGTGGTTTACCTAAATTGTTCCTTCTGCATCTTGCAAATTGATTTATTGCTCCATATTAAGTTTTTAAAATCTACTTATGTTGATTCATTTAACTTGAGTTCATTTTTATAATGGCTGAATTTTATTCCATTGGATGGAAATACACACACAGCACACAAGTTAGTATATATTATAGAAGAACTAGAGTCCCAGTGCATGAAAATTCATGCACTGGAGGGAGGATCCCTAAACCTGGCCTGCCCTCTCTCACAGTCCGGGAGCCCTCAGGGGTAGAAGGTGACCTGGAGATCAGGGGAAGGCAAAACCCCATCACACCTCTGCTGCTTCCACTGACAACAGCCCAAGCCTCGGTCAATCTTGGTTACTTGGGTCTAGGGTGGCCCTGGGTGCCTAGGGGGCTGAGGGGACTGGGGAATTCCAGAGACAGGTGTGCAGAGCGGCCAGGCCCTGCCGCCCCAGTGGGCCTGAGGGAACTGGGCACCATCATCTTGTGGCTGTGAGCACTGACATCTTTGAGGGCATGGCAGTAAATTAGCATATTCCCTCCTTATTGGCTGTGTGCCACCATCTTTGACAACGGGACAGTCAATTAGCATATTTTCTCCTTATTGGCTGTGTGTGCCACCACCTTAACAATGGTGTGAAGGTCAGTTAGCATATTCCCTTTTTATTAGACAGGATGATTGTTAAATTAGTGGCTTTAGAGCATATTGTATAATTTGGATCTTGGCCCTGCTTCTGACTAATTTTATGATCTTGATGTAATTAAATTGCATCAGTTTTGCTATCTTTGGAGTGGGATTAATGATAGCACTTTCTCTTTAGTGTTTTTATGAACATTAAATAACAATAAAAGTAAACTATTTAGAAAGGAAATTGCTCAATATAGACTAAATGCTATTATTGTTGTTGCTGCTATTGTTATTTATCAATACCTTCATAGATGGACATTTATGTTCTCAATTTTTCACTGTTATAAACAGTGCTGCCATAAATAGCCTGTATGAGTGGAAACATTTTACTCACTTTTGAATAAGATGTTCCTCTTGGGTATATATTTTATGTATTCTATATATTTCTATATATTCCATAACACAGGGTAAGTTTCATTTTTTGTATATTGTAAAATTGTTCAATGTGATTGTAAAAACTTATACTCCTACCAGCAGTGTGTAAGACTTAGAGTTTAAATATATTGTTTCCAACAATTGGTATTGTTACACATGGCTCCATAAAGTGGTGTCTCTATTGTTTTAATTCACATTTCCCTAACTAATAGGTTAAATATCTTTGCATGTGCTTTTGTCTTCTTAGAAATTTTTGTTTATATAATTAGCTTGTTTGAAAATTTTATTTATATTTATATATTACAATTTACTGTTTTTAAATTTATGTTGGAAATATTTACTCAGTCTCTGTGGTTTGTCATTTAACTTTGTTTACATTATCATTCTGAATAACTCATTTTAGTTATAAGTAATAAAATATAAAAAAAACAGGTTTTAAAAATATATTTTTTTATTGATTTTAAAGAGAGGAAGGGAAAGGGAGAGAGAGAAATATCAATGATGAGAGAGAATCAGCAGTCGGCTGCCTCCTGCACACGCCATAATGAAAATTGAGCCCACAATCAGGGCATGCGCCCTGACCAGGTATTGAACCGTAATCTTCTGTTTCATGGGTCAATGGTCAACCACTAAGCAACACTGGCTGGGCTAAACTTAGAGTTTTATTCTTTCTTTATATTTTCAGTTTTAGGCCACCTAAAATTCATACCTGTGAATAGCTTTATATGCATTTTTATTTTATTTTATTTTTTAATTTAGGTGGAAAGATAATTTTATATCCTATTTTATGGAATAGGTATTTTTCCATTAATATGGAAGGCGATGCTATCAAATTCCTCTTTGTATTTGGTTATATTTTTGTATTCTTAGTCTCCTTGATTTATTTAGTCATCTATTTACTCATTACTTAATATATCAATTCCCAATGTTTTAATTAGTATGGGCTAATCAAAGAGTTCTTATGGTAGGCCATTTCTTTTTTTTCAAAAAATGTCTCAAGTTTTCAGGTGACCTTAGCATCTCAAGTTTTTAGGTGACCTTTTATACTTCCTTCTTTATTTTATTTTTATTTTTATTACTGGATTTTTTACTTAGGGGCACTATCCATCCTTTCTTTTCTACATATAAGTTGGTTATTTCACTGTGAAAAAAAATGGCAGCAATAAAAATATCATGGCTAGTAAGTAAAAGCCAATTATACAAAAAGAATATTAATGGCTCAAATGTTTTGAGAAATGCAATAAGATGATACTGAGATCAAAGGGATCTCCAGGAAGTCATGACATCTGAAGCAGGAAGCCTGTGTCTGGGACAGCTTGGAAAACAAGCTGGGGTGGCATGCTCTTTTGCCACCCCTGTTGTTGATGTGAAGTGCTTGAAATCTAGTCCTGTGGAAGAGCATGTTCTTGATGGTCTAGATTAGGGGTGTCGAACTCAATCAGAGAAGGGGCCAAAATCTAAAATCCAGCCTAAATCGCAGGCCGAATGGTTTACTGAACAGTCATAAACTGTCATTGTGATGGAAACGCAGCGGAGTGCAGTGATGACAGTGCGGTGCGGGCCACATTGCAAGGCCTGGCGGGACGGATTTGGCCCGCGGGCCTTGTGTTTGACACATGTGGTCTAGATGGTTCTTCATTCTCTCCTTCTGGCTTTAAAGGAGCTGCTAGAGAAAGCGTCAGTGCCCTGGCTTCTGTAGCAGCTTCTGTAAGAGGGTGGATGAGGAAGACGAGCACAATTGGACCTTATATGCTCCTCTTGCAGCACTTGAGCTCCATTCTGTCTTCTGAAATTCAACATCTTATTTCAGGACCTATTCTCAGAGTCAGAAATGCATTTCCTATCCTTGGAGGCACAATCTGGGTTTCAGATTATATCTTATTCTTTTAACCTTTTACTCAGCCCATTCACGAACTAAGTTTCCCTACCCATCAACCACTTCCATAGACAGTACCAGTAATGTACCTACTGCCTATCATATTCTCTTTTTTAAAAAAAATATATTTTATTGATTTTGTACAGAGAGGAAGGGAGAGAGATGGAGAGTTAGAAACATCGATGAGAGAGAGTCATCGATCAGCTGCCTCTTGTACACCCCCTCCTGGGGATATGCCCACAACCAAGGTACATGCCCTTGACCGGAATCGAACCCGGGACCCTTCAGTCCCCAAGCCGACGCTCTATCCATTGAGCCAAACCAGTCCCGGCCTATCATGTTCTCTTAGGTTGACTTCTGGGATGGCCTTTAAACTGATATTTTTGTTGCTGTTTCATTTTATTTTGAACCCTGTTTTCCACACAGTCTCCAAGCCGGCCTTTCATAATACAAAACATATCCTATCACTCTCTAAGTTTAAATATGCCTGTGTCTTCCAATTCCACTTCAAATAAAATATCACCTCTCCTATAGTGTGCATGATCTGGCCTCTTTCCCCTCTTTAATCTTGTTCTTTGGCTTACACTTGCCTATTATCAATCTAGTCCGGAAACATGATGAACCAGTTTCCCCTCGGGGCCTTTGTTCTTCTTCTGTCCTCTCCTGGGACTGCTCTGTTTCCTAATCTTTGTTCCATCAGATATTTCAGGCAAGAGTTCAAATAGTGTCACCTCAGAGTGGCCCTGCCACCCTACCTGAAGGAGTCATTCTCTCATCCTAGTTACTCTCCATCACATTACCTTTAATGATTTAGTTCAATCAGTTATCATGGCATGAAATAATATATATTCTACAGTTTTATTCTGTATTTCTCTTACCAAATAGAATTTAAACTCCATGAGAATGGTGACCCCTGCTATCTCACTTTAGTCATGGTACTTTGTGGAGTAATTGCTATTACTTAGCTAGTACCCTGTGCAGGTATGTTAAATAGATGAATGAATGAGGGAATGTGAGCCACCTCATGCCTATGCTTCTGACAGGTGCAACCTTTATGTTTGTTCACATTGCCTGGTTGACATGACTCTTTTCAGCAGGTACTTTCATTAATAGTCCCCACAAGAACAGAATCCAGGACAAAAATCATAGAAAAAAATAGGATACTTTTTCATTATTTCTTTTCAGCATCTTGAATTCTACTTTTTTCAAAGTGGTGAGGAATTTCTGACAATTTTGAGGGTTTCTCTATTTACTTTACTTTCCCATTCAGTAATTTCTTTTCTTTTCAGGGCAAATTTTAGGAGCCTTGCTGATCTATGACAGAGTATATTATTTTGGCTGCTTTATTATTATTATTATTATTATTATTATTATTTTAATTTCACAGAATGCATTGTGTTGTTTTTTTGTTTGTTTGTTTTGTGTGTGTGTGTGTGTACGCGCACGTGTGTGTGTGTGTTTCTTCCCTGTTTATTTGGCTGGCTCATATGAACAGTTACTGGGAGGGGGGAAAAGAGACATGTCTATAATCAACATCACCATCTGTTGATAAAATCTCAAATTTTATTTCTAAGTTTAAAAGATTAGAAAACACATCATGATATTTCTGTGAGTGTGTAGGGGGTAAGGTTTTATACAGATGAAAATAAATCCAAGAGAACATAACCCAAAATAGTAGTTTGTTTTTTTCTGATAATAGTAAGGTCAAACACAAAATTAGATATCAACTGCAATAAAAACAATTAAGAAAATCAAACACTTGGAGGCCAAATAGCATGATATTAAACAATAATTGGGTTACTGAAGAGATCAAAAAGAAATAAAAAGCATCCTGGCAACAAAGGACAATGAAAATCACAACATTCCAAAAATCTATGGGACACAATGAAAGCAGTGTTGAGAAGAAAGTTCATAGCTCTACAGGTGTACCTCAAAAAAAAAAAAAATCAGAAAAAAATTGTAATAATTATCTAACTACACAACTCAGAAAGCAAACAGGAAGAAAGGATCAGCATAAGCAGAAGGAATGAAATAATAGAGATCAGAGCAGAAATAAATGACATAGAGGCAAAAAAAAAATACAAAAGATCAACAAAACCAAGAGCTGGTTCTTTGAAAGGACAAATGAAATTGTTGAACCTTGGTAGCCAGGCTCACCATGAAGCAAAGAGAGAGGACCCAAATAAACAAAATCAGAAATGAAAGTGGTGAAGTAAAAACCGCTCCCACAGGAATATAAAGGATAATGAAAAAATACTTTGAACAACTCTATTTCAACAAACTGGACAACCTAGATGAAATGGACATATTCTTAGAAAAATACAAGCTCCCAAAACTCAATCAGGAATAATAATAATAAAAATAAAAAAACAACCCTGAATAGGCTGATAACTACTGAAGAAATTGAAGCAGCGATAAAAAAACTTCCAGCACATAAAGTGCTGGTCTGTATGTCTTTACAGGGGAATTCAACCAAGAAAAACTAAAACCTATTCTCCTCAGAATATTCCAAAAAATTGAAGAGGAAGGCACACTTCCAAGCTTTTTCTATGAAGCCAGCATCACCCTAATTCCAAGACCAGATAAAGACACCATAATAAAGATACAGGCCAATATCCTTGATTAACATAGATGCTAAAATTCCCAACAAAATTCTAGCAAATTAGATCCAGCATTACATTAGAAAGATAATACACCATGACCAGGTGGGGTTTATTGCAGTGATGCAAGGATGGTACAATACCTGCAAATCAATAAATGTGATACATCACATAAACAAATAGAGAGATAAAAATCACATAATCATATCAATCAATGCAGAAAAAGCATTTGAAAAAAATCCAACACCCTTTCTTGATAAAAACTCTCAGCAAATTGTGAATAGAGGGATCATATATCAAAATAATAAAAGCCTTATCTGACAAATCTAGAGTCAACATCATACTCAATGGGCAAAAACTAAACCCATGACCCCTAAGAAAAGGAACAAGACAGAGATGCCCACTTTCACCACCCCTGTTTGATATAGTACTGGAAGTACTAGCCATTGCATTCAGACAAGAAGAAATAAAACGCTTCAAAATTGGAAAAGAAGTAAAACTGTTCTTTTTTACAGATGACATGACACTGTACATAGAAAACCCCAAAGACTCCATCAAAAAACTAATACTTAATAAATGATTTTGGCAATGTTCCAGGATACAAAATTAATACCCAGAAATCTATGGCATTTTTATACACCAATAATGAACTTACAGAAAGAGAAACTAAAGAAGTATTTACCTTTGTACCAAAAAAATTAAGATACCTAAGAATAAACTTAACTAATCAGGTAAAAGACATGTACTCAGAAAATTACAGGACACTGAAAAAAAAAAAGATAGAAGAAGACATAAACAAATGGAAAAACATTCCATGTTCATGGATTGATGGAATCAACATAATTAAAATCTACATATTACCTAAAGCAACCTACAAATTCAATGCAATCCCCATTAAAATACCAATGACATATATAAAAGATCTAGAACAAACTCTTTAAAAATTTATCTTGGATAAAATAAAGACCCCAAATAGCCATAGCAATCCTGAGAAAGAAGAACAAAGTTGGAGGGATCACAATACCAGATATCAAGCTATATTAAAAAGCCATGGTTCTCAAAACTGCTTGGTACTGGCACAAGAACAGACATATAGACCAATGGAACAGAACAGAGAACCCAGAAATTGACCCAAGCCATTATGCTCAATTAATATTTGACAAAGGAGGCAAGAGCATTCAATGGAGTCAAGACAGTCTCTTCAATAAATAGTGCTGGAGCCGAAGCCGGTTTGGCTCAGTGGTAGAGCGTCAGTCTGCAGACTGAAAGGTCCCAGGTTTGATTCCAGTCAAGGGCATGTACCTTGGTTACAGGCACATCCCCGGTAGGGGCTGTGCAAGAGGTAGCTGGTGGATGTTTCTCTCTCATCAATGTTTCTAGCTCTCTATCTCTCTCCCTTTCTCTCTGTTAAAAATCAATAAAATATATTTTAAAAAAATAAAAAATAAAGATAAATGGTGCTGGAAGTTTGTCAGATACATTAAAAAAAAGAAAGAAAGAAAGAAAGAAAGAAAGAAAGAAAGAAAGAAAGAAAGAAAGAAAGAACGAAAGAAAGAACGAAAGAAAGAAAGAACGAAAGAAAGAAAGAAACTAGATTGCCAGCTTACATCCTATGCAAAAACAAACTCAAAATGGCTAAAGGACTTAAGTGTAAGATGAGAAAGCATAAAAATCTTTGAAGACTTTATAGACAGCAAAATCTCAGACACATGCCAAAGGAACTTCTTCACTGATATTACTCCTAAGGCAATGAAAAATAAAGAGAAAATAAACAAATGGACTACATCAAAATAAAAAGCTTCTGCATAGCAGAAGAAACCATCAACAAAACAATAAGAAAGCCCACTGCATGGGATAACATATTTCCCTACGCTATTTCAGATAAGGGTTTAATCTCAAAATTTTATAGAGAACTCACACAACTTAACAAAAGGAAGATAACCAATCCAATCAAAAAATGGGCAAAGAACATAAATAGACACTTTTCAAAAGAGGATATACAGAAGGCCAAGAGACAAATGAAAATATATTCAACGTATGAGAGATGCAAATCAAAACAACAATGAGATACCATCTCACACCTGTCAGAATAGCTATCATAAACAAACCAACAAATGACAAGTGCTGGCAAGGATGTGAAGAAAAAGGAACCCTCATGCACTGCTGGTGGGCATGCAGACTGGTGCAGCCACTTGGAAGACCATACGGAGTTTCCTCAAAAAGTTAAAAATGGAACTCCCATTTGACAGAGTAATCCCACTTATAGGAATATATCCCAAGAAATCAGAAACACCAATCAGAAAGGGTATATGCACCCCTATGTTCATAGCAGCACAAGTTATCATAGCTGAGATTTGGAAACAGCCTAAGTGCCCATCAGCAGATGAATGGATTTAAAAAATGTGGTACATCTACAATGGAATACTAACCCGCTATAAAAAAGAAGGAACTTTTACAATTTGCAACAGCATGAATGGAACTGGAGAGCATTATGCTAAGCGAAATAAGACATATGGAAAAAAATAAATATCACATGACCTCACTCATATGTGGGATATAAACTGATGAACAAAAATTGATCTAGAGACAAATGGCAGGGGAGGGAGGGGAGGTTAGAGATCAACCAAAGGACTTGTATGCATGAATAATAGCATAACCAATGGACACAGACACTTAGGCAGTGGGGGCTTGCCCTCGGCGGTGAGAGTGGTGGGGGAGGGGCATCAATCGAGAAAAAGGAGACATGCATAAAACTTTTTTTTAATATATTTTATTGATTTTCTTATAGAGAGGAAGGGAGAGGAATAGAAAGTTAGAAACATCAATGAGAGAGTAACATCGATCAGTTGCCTCCTGCACACCCCCATTGGGAATGTGCCCGCAACCCAGGTACATGCCCTTGACCGGAATCGAACCCAGGACCCTTGAGTCCGCAGGCCGACGTTCTATCCATTGAGCCAAACAGGTCTTGGCAATGCATAAAACTTTAATCAATAAAAAAATGTTTAGCCTTGACCAGTTTGGCTCAGTGGGTAGAGCGTCGGCCTGTGGACTGAAGGGTCCCAGATTCGATTTCGGTCAAGGGCATATACCTTGGTTGCAGGCACACCACTAATGGTTGGTGTGCAGGAGACAGCTGATCATTGTTTCTCTCTCATCGATGTTCCTAACTCTCTATCCCTCTCCCTTCCTCTCTGTAAAAAAATTAATAAAAATATTTAAATAAAAAATCAAAAAAATGTTTAAAAAGAATAAAGGGCAAAAAAAATAGTGAGGCCAAATAATTTAAAAAATATATATATTTTATTGATTTTTATAGAAAGGAAGGGAGAGGGATAGAGAGTTAGAAACATTGATGAGATAGAAACGTCAATCAGCTGCCTCCTACACATCCCCTATTGCAGTGTTTCCCAACCTTCTCTCATGATGAGAATCACCTGGTGGAGTTGTTAAAACACAGATTCCTGAATCCCAACTAAGAAGTGCTAAACTAGAATTTTTGAGAACATATAGGTAAAATTGCATACCTAACTTAGTGTTCTGTATATAAAATCTGTCTTAGAGCACTAGTTAAGTATACAATTTTACCTATATGTTCCCAAAAATTGTAGTTTAGCACTTCTTAGTTGGTATTCAGGAATCTGTGTTTTAACAACTCCACCAGGTGATTCTCATCATGAGAGAAGGTTGGGAAACACTGCCCTATTGGGGATGTGACACAACCCTTAACTGAAATCGAACCCTGGAGCTTTCAGTCCACAGGCTGACTATCCACTGAGCCAAACTGGTTAGGGCAAGGCCAAATAATTTTTTTATTCTCTTATTAAAGTATCTCCTTATTTAAGATAATATATAAGTTTCATTTTTCTAAAATGAATTAGAAATACTATAAACATTATAGAAATCTAACAAAATGTTATTTAAATATTTATAAAGTTAAAAATCTTCCTCATTTGTTATCCCTAACTATTCATAGGAAAAAATGTTAGACTGAATATCTTAACTTAAGCACTTATGCATGTGAGATTTCTAATAATAACTCAATACAAAATAACCTTTTCAACATCTAGTCTTAGATATTCTGTGATAATTTCACAATTCTAGTTACTTTGGAAAAAGTATTTATCTTAAACATCTAAATAGTTTTAAAATGTGAAGTAGCTCTGATTGTGCATTTGAATTGCAGTCTCTAGGTATTATATTGTTCAAATTTATTGATGAGATATAATTTATAATACAGAGACTGTGAATGCTTTCTGAATCATATTTAAGATACTAGCACAGGAAAAATGAGTGAAGGACATTGAAATTGGTTGAGGACGTGTGGCCATGTAATGAAAGCACAATGAATGTCCCATTAATAATTTTACTGCAGAGCAGATAAAATTAACAATGGATACCCTTTTTAAAAGACTGTATTTGGAATGATCTTGATATAGTTACAAGAAATATTGCAATTAAAAAACTGTTCAACTACACCCTTCACTAAGTATAGTGAAATCAGCTATAATTATAACTTAATTTTAATTATATTATAATATAAAGGATCTGAATATTAAAGGATCTGAATAAAAATTTATAAAACAGAATAATAAAGCACATAAAGGAGAAAAAGTATAAAGGGGTAATTTGGGAAAGTTGAACAAAATGCATCTATAGATCTTCATTCAGCTGAACAAAAGTGCTATAGATAGGTTGGGTGGCTTTTAAACAATTTATTTCTCACAGTTCTGGAGGCAGGACTATAGGACTCTCTTTCAAGGCCTGCGTAGAAAGAGTTCCAATTCAGGGTTCAGCTTCTGGAGAAGGGCCGCACACAAATGAAGAGACTTGAAGAAATTCAATTTGACGATATGCGGGGCCAGAGGGTAGTCTAATTCTAGTGGGAGAACTACTACCTGCTCTGGCCCTGCCATCCCCTTTTATTAAGGCTTTGGGGAAAACATCTTAGGCAACATAAACAAAAATTTACATGTAGCCCTTAGGTAGGAAATAACAGAAACTTACACTGGACAAACAAGGTAGATTCTGCTTCAGCTAACAATATCTCAACTAAAGGTTAAAGCAATTAAGGCTGTTGACCAGCCTTCTTGGCTTTCTGTCAACATCTCTTTTTTAGTGAAACTGATTTATTTTCCAGCACAGGACATCCAAAATTAGGGCATCACCAATGATTGGGTTCTAATGACAGACCCATGTAGGTTTGCAGAAAACCATTTCTCTTCATGCATCCTCAGGTGGCAGAGAGCAGAAAGAGGAAGTTAGGTCTCTTGTGACTCCTATAGGGCAGAAATCCCATTCATGATGACTTCACTTTTAAGATCTCATGTAATTCTATTTGACTCCAAAGGCTCCATCTCCTAACGCTATCACATGATGGAGGTGAATATGGGGCATTTAGTGCAGAGTGCCATTTTATATGTTAAATAAATGATTTCAAAGAAAAAAAAAAGAAGATTTTACCAAAAAGTTTCATGAAAGAAAAGTTACAAATTATGAAAAAATTAGAATTTTATATTCTAATTTTGGGATCTTGCTATGTGATATTTGACAGTATGTCTTATATTGTAAACCATTTATAACATTAGTACAAAATTATAAAAATAGTAAAATGAATATTGAATATTGCCATATTTTCAATGGCCTTATTTTTGTATAAAGAACCTACAATGTGCCCTAACTGGTTTGGCTCAGTGGATAAGAGCATCAGCCTGTGAACTGAAAGGTCCCAGGTTTGATTCTGGTCAAGGGTTTGTACCTTCGTTGCGGGCACATCCCCAATAGGAGTTGTGCATCTCTCATCGATGTTTCTAACTCTCTATTCCTCTCCCTTCCTCTCTGAAAAAAATCAATAAAATATATATTTTTTAAAAGAACCTACAATAAACTGCAATATAAAAATTATACAATTTGAAAAATGTCTATGTTTATATACTTCCAGAAAGTCAAAACAAAAGTAACAAAATAATCGACAAGTTTATTACTGTGTTTCTTAACCCCCAAACAGATCTTTCCATCATTACCCCCTTTCTTGTTCCTAGGCAACTAGTTACTAGTTTGCATTTTCTAAAAGTGTATGTAAATGGGATAATAAATCAAGCATTATGAATATAAAAAATGAATAATAAATCAAGCTTAGTAATATTGTTTCTTCTACTCACAATTATTTTGCATTTTATCCATGTCATTGCATGTATCAAGGGAATATAATTTTTTAAATGCACTCTTAACCCAATTTTTAAAAATATATTTTTTATTGATTTCAGAGAGAGGAAGGGAGAGGCAGAGAGGGATAGAAGCATCAGTGATGAGAGAGAATCATTGATTGGCTGCCTCCTGAAGGCCCTCTACTGGAGATCAAGCCCACACCTGAGCATTTGAACCCTAACTTCCTGGTTCATAGATTGGCACTCAAACATGGAGCCATACCACCTAGGCACTCTTAACCCAACTTTAAGGTCCTGTCTAGAGGCTGGTCAGCACCTTTTTAAAAAATTGTTGACAATATTACCCTTTATTGAACAGTAGAAATCCTTACATCACTTCCCCTATAAAACTCTCACACTAAGGGTCACTGTTCACCTGCCCTAATGATCCTATTCACTGGAGGAGTCAGGTACCAGATTAAGTGGGAGACAGCCCCTCTGCCCTGAAGCTGGAAACTATATTCAAATTAGCCAACCCACAAAGAACCCTACAAACTCACCCTACTTGCTAAACATAATCAGCAAGCTCTAACTTACTATTACCCTGTTTTTGGTCCAATCACCTGTGTGGCCCTGCCTGTCAATCACGTCCCTTTTGGAACTATAAAACACAAAGCATTCTGAGTTTTATCTATCTAGTGTGTGGATGTTATATTTCACTATTAAAAAAAAAAGTCTTAAAAACAATCAGTTTCATGGTGTGTGTGTGTGTGTGTTTTGTTGTTGTTTTGTTTTGATGAATAGAATTACATTGCATAGACATAATTACAATTTGTCTATCCATTCCCCTTTTAATATATTTTTCCAATTTAGGGTAATAAATAAACAATCAAACAAACAAATAAATTAGTAAATTAAATAAGTAAACAAACAAATAAACATTTGAATAGACATGTGCTTTTATTCCTCTTGGGTTAATACCTAGAAGTGGAATAGCTAAGTCAGATGGCAGGTATATTTTTGCTTTTTTAAAAAACTACCAGTTTTAACAATTAGTTAAAAAAAATTAATCTCAAATGGCAGTGCATAAAATCTTTAGTTACACCACATTCTTGGCAACACTTATTTTTCACATTCTAACAGACTTGTAGTGGTATCTCATGAGGTTTTAATTTGCATTTCCCTAATGACTAATGATATGGAACATCTTTTTCATGCACTTAGTAATCAATCATCTATGTATTTTCTTCAGTGAATTATCTGCTCATTTAACAATTGTTTTAATGAGCCATTTGTTTTATTTCTTATATTAAGTTGAAAGAAACTGAAAAATTAAGTTTGAAGTCACTTTTATTCATTGTGGATATAAGCCTTTTATCAAACACACTAGAGGCTTGGTGCACAAAGTTTGTGAATGGGGCCTGGGGGGCGTCCCTCAGCCCAGCCTGCACCCTTTCCAATCTGGGGTCCCTTGAGGAATGTCCCTTTCACAATCCAGGACTTCTGGCTCCCAACTGCTCACCTGCCTGTCTTCCTGATTGCCCCTAACCACTTCTGCCTGCCAGCCTGATCACCCCCTAACTACTCCCCTCCCAGCCAGATTGATTTCTAACTGCTCCCCTATTAGCCTGTTTGCCCCCAACTTCCCTCCTCTGCCAGCCTGGTTACTCCTAACTGCCCTCCCTTGCAGGGTTAATCGCCCCCAACTGCCCTCCCCTACTTGCCTGATCACCCACAATTGCCCTCCCTTGCAGGCCTGGTCCTTCCCAACTGCTCTCCCCTGCTGGCCATCTTGTGTCCACATGGGGGCAGGGTCTTTGGACACATGGGGACAGCCATCTTATGTGTTGGAGTGATGGTCAATCTGCATATTACTCTTTTATTAGATAGGATAGAGGCCTGGTACATGGATGGGGACTGGCTGGTTTTCCCTGAAGGGTATCTTGGATCAGAGTGGGGGTTCCCTTGGGGCACAGAATGGCCTAGGTGAGTGTCCTGTTGTGGTTTGCAGGCCAGCCATGCCCCCTGGTGACCCAAGTGAAGATCCTGGTATCTGGAATTTATTTACCTTCTACAATTGAAAATTTGTAGCCTGGAGCAGAGCCAATCCTCCTGCTGGCTCTGTGGCTGAAGCCATTTCTGTTTGGATTTGTTTACCTTCTATAATTGAAACTTTGTAGCCTGTAGTGGAGTCCTAGGCTGGCAAGGGCTGCAGAAGCTTAGCTTCCTCTATTGCTGAGGGCAACCATAACCTCTTTCCTGCTCTTTATGGCCACAGCCATCTTGGTTGGGGTTAATTTGCATACTTGCTCTGATTGGCTGGTGGGTGTGGCTTGCGGGTACAGCAAAGTGATGCTTAATTTGCATATTACTCTTTTTTAGGTAGGATGATTTGTACAAGTTTTCTCTCAGTTTGTGGCTAATATTTTTAAGCATTTAACATTGTTTTTAAAGAAGACATAGTTCTTAATTTTGATTAAGTCCAATTTTTCACTTTTAAAATGGGTCTTTTTTTTGGGAATCAAAAAAATATTTTCTTAAATTAAAGTCACAAATATTATTTCCTACTAGATATTTTAAATTTAGATCTATAATACATTTGAGTTAATTTTTATTTCAAGGTATGGTCATGCTGTATTTTTCGCATATTGATATTGAATTTTGTTTGCATATGGATTTAAATTCTTAGTAGTATGTGTTGAAAATAGTGTTATTATTTCTCCAATAAATCACTATGCACTATTGTCAAAAATTATCTTTAAATCTTTATTATTTCCCCAACAATATGTATAATTTTTAATGAAGAAGTCTTACACATATTTTATCAGATTTATTTCTAAGATTTATTTGCTGCCATTACAGACAAACTTTTTAAAAGTAAAATTTCAAATCTTAACTGCTGTTATATAGAATTACAGTTGAATTTTATATTAATTGTTGATTGTGCAAATTCACTAGTTGTAGTGTGCATTTTGTAGATTTCATAGGACTTTGTACATAGCAATTTTGCCATCTTTGATTAAAGACAGTGTAACTTTTTCATTTATAATATGTATGCATTTCATTTCACTATCTTGCTTTACAGTAATGGCTAAAATCTTTAGCACAACATGGGGGGAGAGTGTAGAGTGAGAGGGCAGCCTTTCTGTGTACACTGGAAAAAATGTAGGTTGTGTTGTGTTGTTGTTTGGCAGATTATTTATCAACTAGAGACCTGATGCACAAAAATTCATACAAGATTAGGCCTTCCTTTTGTCTGGCTGTCAGCTCTGGCTTCCCTCCACCCCAGCTTTCATTAGGAAGGAAGTCCAGAATGACGTCCGGAAAATGTCTAGTCTAATTTGCATATTGCCCTTTTGTTATTATAGATTATTGGGAGATGTTGGAATTACATATTTCAAGGAATTGGTTCAATTTATATAGCTTATAGAATTTGTGAACACAGAGAGGTTATAGTGTTCTTTTATTATTCCTTTAATGTCTCTGTTCTCTTTGCTTTTCACTTTTTATGAAATCTATTGACATATCCTTTACTGTGGTGTTTCTCAAACTTCTCTCATGATGAGAATCACCTGGTGGAGTTGTCAAAATAATACAGATTCCTGAATCCTAACTAAGAAGTGCTAACTAAAATTTTTGGGAACATATAGGTAAAATTGTATAAGTATAAATTGTATACTTACCTAGTGCTCTAAAACGGACAACTAAGAGATAAACTAGACTTTTTGGGAACATATAGGTAAAATTGTATAAGTATTAATTGTATACTTAACTAGTGCTCTAAGACAGACAACTAAGCCAGAGCACTAAGTTAAGTATACAATTTTACCCATATGTTCCCAAAAAGTCTAGTTTAGCACTTCTTAGTTGGGATTCAGGAATCTGTATTTTTAACAACTCCACCAGGTGATTCTCATCATGAGAGAAGTTTGGGAAACACTGCATCTAGTGTAGCAATTCTTTTCTCAGCTGTGTCCTGTCTACTAACAAGCCCAGCAATGTTTTCATCTCTAGCATTTTTTGTTCTTATTAACAATGTTGCTGGTATATATATTTTTTAAATCTCTATCGTTCCTTTTTGTTTCTTCCTTAGGATTTCCATTTCTCTGCTTATTTGCCTACTTGTTCTTTCATGCTGTCTACCTAATTCATTACAGCCCTTAACATATTAATAATATCTGTTTTAAATTCCTGGTCTGATCACTTCAGCATTCCTGTTTTGTCTGGTTCTGGTGTGTGCTGTTTCTTCAAATTTGTGTGTGTTGGGGGAGGAGAGGTTGTTTGTTTGCTTGTTTTCTTTAGCTATGAGTTGTAATTTTTTTCTTCATGGTGTAATGTGATGTACTGGGTAAGAAAAACTCTGTAAATAGATCTTTAGTGATACAGTGGTGAGGTGTGGAGGGAGGGCTGCATTATGTAGTCTGATGATTAGTCTCAGTGTTTTAGTGAGCCTGGTCCTCTGGCCTGTGAGCTCCAAAGTGTTTGTTTCTCAGTTTTTCTCCCCCCATTAGCTCAGACAGGATGACTAGAAGGGGCTGAAAGTATACTTCTTTTCCCCAGGTGAGTTTGCTTCTGATAATACCTCTTTAGGTCAGGCTTTGGTTGACTACTTTCACCTGCAGGCGAGCCTTGATAAGAACAGAGTCTTCTGGTGTATTTCAAAATGGTTCCTTTCCTCTCTTTGAAGAAGAAAACCAAAAGGGGTTTTTGACTGTGTTTTCTGTAGAAACCTGTGGGTTCCAGAAGGTAACTCTCACAATATTTTTGGCTGGACCGCCCTGGAGTTTGAAAGACTCAGACTTGTCCACACTGAGCATCCAGCAATTCAGCTACAGGTAAGGGATGCTGATGCCCACACTGATTCCAGTTCCAGGGAGTCTGCTGGGTAAGCCCTGCTTCCCTGTGTGTCTCCATCCTGGGGCAGGGCTTTGCTCTGTGCCCCCCCTGTTTCACAAATGCAAGAAGACCTGCTGATTTTTCAGTCTGTTCAGTTTTTACTTGTTAGGAAAATTAGCAACTTCCAACCACAACTAAAAGTCCCAACTCCCGGTCTTAGCCTCTGCTATTAAAAACGTATTATTTTAAAAACATTCATTATTTTGTTTTTTCTTAATATACAGAGAAATGAGTGTGTATATTTACACTTTCCTGGAGACCTCAAAAATTTACTCATAATTCTAAAAGTTCATCCATATGTTATTTTGGACTCAATGTAAATATATCATCTGTATATAAGGATACTTTTATTTTCATTTTGAAATTTTATAATTCTGTTTAATTCCCTTTTTATTTTACCTCCTGAATAATTTGTAATAGAAGTGATAGTTGGAGGCATCTTTGTCATACTTTGGTTTCAAAATTTGAATAAATTTTTAACATTTATTCATCAAATTTATTAGGTAGACTTAACATTTTGTTTCTAGTTTTCAAAAACTTTTGTCAAAAATAAATTTTAGCAGGCACTTTAAATCTCTTGAAATATTATATATTTTTATCTCTTACTTAGAAAATATGTAACAGTATGTAGATGTTTAAATGATATATTAATCTTTCATTCCTGAAATATATCTAATTTAGACTTCTTAAATTATATTTTCACATATTACTAAATTGTTTCTAAAAATATCTTTTAAAAAAAATTTTACATCCATTTGAGAGCTTTATTCAATTGTAATTTTTCTTTTAATGTTATTTTCAAATTTTGTTACTGAGATTATTCTGGACTTTTGCATCTTTCTCTATTAATTTTGTTTGTGTAACTTTTAAAAACCATGAATTGATATTTTTCAATAGAAGTTTTTAAATTAAAGATAGAATTTATTAGAATATTCAAATATTTTATTGCTTTTTGTGTCAGTGTCACATTATGTGATTTTTCCAGGGTTTTATATAATTAAGTTTCAGATGTACTGGAATAGTTTTTAAAATATACTCTTAAAGTTATTAATATCGGTAGGTTGTATAGTGAATGTTCTTTTCATTCCTAGTATTGATTATTATACTGAACAATTTTATTTTTGATCAGTCTGACTAGGGGATTCATCAATTTGCACTAGTCTTTGGCAAAGAAACAACTTCGGCTTTATTTTCTCAATTGTGTATCAATAATTGTTTTTCTTTCATTTATATTTTCTTATGCTTACTTTGTTCTTCCTTCTTTCTCTGACTTTCTTAAAAATGTTTGTTGTTCTTTTACTTGTACATGGAGATAGGTTCTTAGCTCAGAGACTTGGAACTTTTCTTTGAATTTATGGTGATGGATTTTCTTCTAAGCAAGTTCTGGTTTAATGGAACAAAGATGAATTCTCAAAACCAGCTGTATGTTGCTTCATTTAAAGTATGTGAAGAATATTTGGTTTCACAATGACATAGTTAGAGAAGAGAGGCATGTTTTCATAGCTGTTTTGTTTTTTTCCTCAGGTAAATATGGCATTCTTCTTTAATACTATAACAAACTTGGATAATGGTAATATCGAAAAGGTCACTTGTCATACAGATTTGAATCCTTATCCATAAATTTCACACCCTATTGAATCAAATTATTTGCACTTGAGTAGAATTTTTAATGCCTGCTTAACTTTGTAACATCGGATATTATTCATTTGAAAATATTAATTCATGGTATTATGCAGAGCATTCAAATGCTGACAGTTTTTATTCTGCAGTGCCAAAATTTCATTCATAAGTACAATGATGAATCTTATCTGAATAGTCTTTAAATATTGGAAAACTGTCAGGCTCATGGTAGCAGATAGAAGCTTTCCAAAATTATGTTTCCACTTGAAAACTAGAATTTAATTATTGGCACCAAATGCCCTCAATTATTTTGAAAAGAGAAACTCACTTTATCCATTTTCAAGAAATTATCAGCCAAATGCCTGTCTTTATTACTATAAAATTTATGCTATCTATACTTTCAAGAGAAACCATGTGGGGTGAAGTAAAAAGCTATCTCAGCTCATTAGTTAAACAAGTACACAAGTCCTTTCATTTTAGACAGTCATTGAACATTGGTTTTTCAGCAAAAGTACTTGTTGCCTACTTCCCATTTTGTTGCATACAACAGGTGTAAAAATGAACATTTTTTACAGTTTCATTAGGATGTTTGTAAGTAAAGTTGTATTTCAGTGTGCATGTCTATTTCAAATACATAGCAGAGAAGAATTCAGTGAATTCTGGTATCAGTAATGCCACTGAATTGATTTGTGCTAAAGTGCCAGCATATTTATATGCTATTGCTTTTGCATCATCAAGGCAAATGCTAATGAAGTAAATATATGTATAGACGCACACACACATATTTCAGCATAAAAACTGTTTTAAGCAGGGGAAACATTGGATTTTGAGATTTACTGGTCTGGCCCCTTTGAGATTCATGGATATATTGGGTTCCCTGCGAGATGGAAATTGGCCAACATTCCATTTATCACATGACCTCCACAGGTCCTCACACTGACCCATGAATGGTAGCAACCTTCTGCCTCCAGGGGTTAAAGAAGACTCAGAGCCAGTGATTCATAATTGAACAAACATCTCAGACTGTCCCTCTCCCATATACTGTATGTATTAGTATGGATTCAGGGGTATGTATTTTATGCTTTGAGCTATAATTCAATAGACCATTTTTTGCGGGGAGGGGATAGTGTGGGGTGCTGCTACAGTGTTTGGACAAGTTCAAGCCTTGGACTGATGAAAAGGCACAGTCCTCTCATGGCTATGTGCAAGTCCCAACTTGGAGGGCAGAATCTTTCACCCCTCCCCCCCAGCACAATTATAGCCAACAGCTGTAGTTGTAAGCTTGAACCTAGGGTCTGAACACATGGTCCCATGTGCCTAAGTGATATAGGCTACAAGTAAACAAAGCTTGATTGGGTTCATGTAATTAAGCAGAATCCATACTCACCAGAATGTTTTAAACATCTTGATCAAGTCCTACCTTGCCTCCTAGAAATCTGGCTATAAAATAAAGACTTGGTTTGTGGGTATCAGTGCTATTTCTCCATGAGGAAGCAGCTTCCCACCAGGACCCAGCTTCCATTCTCTTGTCTGTCTTTTCTAAGCCTTTCAGCTGCCCCCTCTCAGGTCACTGAACCTGGCTGAGCTGGAGCAGCACATGAGGCACCCTGAGGCTGAGTACAATGGAAGTGCTGGCTCACCACAGGGTTGCTCAAATTGTTTCAACTTTTTTCATCAGAAGCTTTTGATTTCAGCTCCTGTATCTGTTCAACGTACCTTCATCAACATGCTTTTGTTGTTCTTGTTGCTATTATTGAAGTTACTTGTTTTTGAGCACTTCCTTTCTTTCTGACATCGTAAGATGCGCCAGACTCATCTCCCATTATTCCATCTTAAGTTGGTGAAGTTAAATCTTGCTGTAGGAATTTGGATGAATATAATTTAAATTGGATTCTAATTTTTTAAAATGTTTTTGGAATTATTTAAAAGCTTCAAATGCTGAGTTGTTCATCATTTTTACAATGTAAAGGAGTCTACCTAGGAACCTGAAAGTGTTGTTATTTGTATAGATCTTTTATGCCTTTCATGAAACGTTTATTTTTTGTGTGAGACTTTCATATTTTTCAGATGATATTACAACATTGTTGCCCCTTTCATAGATGAGTCATTTTCCACAGAGCCCTAGTTCTTTATATGAGAGAAAAATATTATAAACTAAGATGAGGCAATAGATGTGCCTTTTGCTAATAGGGTGTCTTTCTAAATGAACTCTCTGCTGACAAAGTATGTGTGTGTGTATACATTAACCTGTATATGTTCATTTGTATAAATATTTCTAAATGTTAGCATTTATATCTATATTAACCTTGGTCACAGTAAATACTTTAAAAATACTTTTTTGGGGGTGTAACTTGCTAATTTTTTATGAGAATCTTGTATCTATGTTCATGAGAGATCCTGATCTATAGTTCTCCTTTTAATGTCTTCATCTGTGATTTGTTTTTTGTTGTTTTTTTTGTTGTTGTTTGTTTGTTTGTTTGTTTAATGCTAGGGTAGTGTCTATATCTTAAAATGCATTAAAATATGTTGTTTCTGTTTTTATTTTATGGAATATTTTGTTAAGAATTCCTATCACCTTTTTAAAAAATGGTTAGAATTTGCCAATGATACCATCTGGGCCTGATGCTTCATTTTTTTGAAGATTATTAGTTGTTGATTCAATGTCCTCAATAGATGTTGGCTCTTCAGATTATACATACTTTTTCTATGGGTTTTGGTAGTTTGTGCCATTAAAAAAATGTCTCATTTCACCTAAGTTTTTGAATTTGTGGACAGAGTTGTTAATAGAATCTGTCTGCATAATTCAAAGTTTTATTAACTTATACATGCAAAACATATTGCCAATTGCATTAGTGAAATATCTATGAAAAACACTTCACAATCCTGCAACTGTCCATTAAAAATCTTGTTCTTTGAAATAATTGAAAAGTTCAATATTATGTTCTTCCTGTAAGCTGTACTAAATATTGTTCTAACTAACAATGAGTTTTCAGACACAAAGAAACATTTTAGGTACAGCAAAAGTAGAACAGTGTATCCATCTAGTTTAGATAAAGAATTGCAATGTTGGAAACACTATAATACAGTGATGTTAAGATTCATGTTTAAGACAGTGGTCGGCAAACTCATTAGTCAACAGAGCCAAATATCAACAGTTCAATGATTGAAATTTCTTTTGAGAGCCGAAAACCAACTTCTGTGCATGGGCCAGAAGTTTCAATCACAGTGTACATGCGCTCCCACATGTGGTATTTTGTGGAAAAGCCACACTCAATGGGCTAAATAGCCATATGTAGCTTGCGAGCTGCAGTTTGCAGACCACTGGTTTAAGAATTAAACATTTTATGAACTGTAAACCTGCAACACATGGGGTATATACCTACTTACTAGAGAACTAAGGAAAACATGTATTAACTTTGAATAAAGTAACATGAAAACAGGGATGCATATTTTTACTAATCTAAAAAAGGAGTTCTACATTATTAGAAATCTTATATAATAAATATGTAATATGCAAATTAACCCTCATACCCTCACAAGATGGCTGCCTATGATCAGGATGGCAGGGGGATTAGTGAGGGACAACCAAATGATGGAACAAGCAGTCTGTGTGGAGTGACCAGGCTGGCAGAAGGGTCATGAGGAGAACCAGGCTGGTAGAGGGGGCAGTTAGGGGCAACCAGGCCAGCAGGGTGGGGCAGTTAGGGGCAACCAGACAGGCAGGCAGGTGAGCAATTAGGAGCCAGTTTTCTAGGATTGTGAGAGGGGATTGGGCCTAAACTGTCAGTCACACATCCCCTGAGGGGTCCTGGATTGGAGAGGGTGCAGGCTGGGCTGTGGGGACCCCTCTTGTGAGCACAAATTTTGTGCACCATGCCTCTAGTATTTTATAATAAACAGAGACATTAAGAACCTGCTTCTTGCCAAAACTGGTTTGGCTCAATGGATAGAGTGTCAGCCTGGAGACTGAAGGGTCCCAGGTTTGATTCCAGTCAAGGGTATGTACTGTGATTGCAGGCACATCCCCAGTGGGGGGTGTGCAGGTGGCAGCTGATCGATGATTCCCTCTCATTAATGTTTCTAAATCTCTATCCCTCTCTCTTCCTCTCTGTAAAAAATCAATAAAATATATTAAAAAAAAAAAAAGAACCTGCTTCTTAATGAGAGGTTCTATATAAAAATCACTTACTATTGTAGATTAGCAGCTATAGGAGTCACCAGTTCAGTGTTGAAAAAAAGCTCAATTTGGGGAGAGATGACAGATATATTAAAAAAAAAAAAAAGTTTAAGGTAACAAGGTAAAAATGATAATACTGACTTTTCTTCATGTATTGCATTTGACAGAAACTTTTACCCATAACACTTTTATTCCGCTCAATTACTCCATGTATAGTGTAGTGTAAATTAATCTCCATTTCATATTTTGTCAAAATAACTGTCTTCATATTTTGATCATGTGTTTCACACTTGACACCCATGCCTAGGAGCATCATACCTTATTAGAGGAAACAGGAGTAAGATTTCTGATCAAAATTTTGGTAAAATTAGTGAACTATTTTAATTGGCTACAATTTTTTTAATTGAGTTGTGTACTTATTCCATAATGATATATAGTACAAATTATGTAATTGATATTGATTGATAAATTATTGAATGCATTAAAACTCAACAACTTATTAAGGAGGGTGTTTTTCTTTACATATCTGAAAACTAGTTAGAAAGTATATGAATTTCCTAATAGCGAAAGCTACAGTCTTCTTAAAGACAAAGTTCTGTAAAACAGTGTAGTCATGCACAATGCAACTTAGTGCAGAGGGTAGGTTGGCAACTCAATCTCAGCTAGAGAAGGAGATAGTGGAAAATGGGTCTTTAAGAAGGCTTATCACTTTAGGGCTAAATTTTTATAGAATGTAAATGTTTGAACACATACTTTAAACAAATAAAATGGAAAGTTCTCACTGGTTCAAAATGGTGTCATGGTTAAAAAAAAAATCCATACCAAAATCCATTCCCTCTGAGATTCAACAATCTGTTTATACTGTACTAGAGGCCCAGTGCACAATATTCATGCACTGAAGAGGGGGGAGGGTCCCTCATCCAGGTCTGTGCCCTCTCACGGGGAGTGGACCTAAGCTGGCAGGCAAACATCCCCTGAGGGGTCGTTAGTGCTGCTGCAGAGACAGGAGAAAGCTCCCACTACTACCACTATACTCGCCAGCTCTGACTCTGGCATCTGGCTGAGCAGCACTTACCACCCATGAGCCCAGCTTCTAAATGAACAGTGCCCCTCCTTTGGGAGCACACTGACCACCAGCTCCTGTATTGAACATCTTCCCCTGGTGGTTAGTGCGCATCATAGAGACTGGTCATTCTGCTGTTGTGCCAACAAAACTGGCTCTCCAACATCCCCCAAGGAGTCCTGGATTGCAAGAGGGTAAAGGCCAGGCCTAGGGACAACTGGTGCATGATCAGGGCCAGGAAGGGACACGGGAGGTTGGCCAGCCAGGGAGGAATTACAGGAGGGTTCCAGGGTGTATCCGGCCTGACTCACTCAGTCCTGATCGGCCAGACCCCAGCAGCAAGCTAACCTACCAGTTGACTATCTGCCCTTGGTCTTAGCATAAAATTAGCATATTATACTTTGATGACTGGCCAACTGGCCAATTGTACACTTAGCATATTAGGCTTTTATTATATAAGATATGAGATGGGCAAAAGTAGGTTTATAGTTTTGAGTAGACAAACAGTTTCTTATTGTATTGTTATTTGTTAACTAGAAGCCTGATGAACAGATTCATGCTAGATTTGGCTTTCCTTTCCCTGGCTGCAGGCACTGCCTTTCCACTCCAGCACCTTTATGCTCAGGCCCCAGAGCTGACTCTTTCTGCTCCAGGAGCCACCTTGTTCTTCTCCAGGAGCCTCCTCTTTCTGCTCTGGCCCTGCCTTTCCTGCTGCCCAGAGGTCCTGAGAGACCAGGGGTGGGGCAGAAAGCCTGCATCATCACCAGGGTGATGATGCAAGTGTCCAATCACTCCACACCTGTGTATGCAAATTAACTGCCATCTTTGTTAGGTTAATTTGTATATCACTCCTGATTGACTGGTGGTGTAGCAGAGGTATGTTCAATTTACATGTTTGTCTATTATTAGGTAAGATTATTATACTTTTATTTGTATTATAACTGTAAACCTACTTTCCTCCATCCCTTTATCTTAAAATGAGGAAGTATGATATCTCTTGCTTTTTGGCTTTTTTAAGTGACCTTATTTTTAAAATGAAATATAAATCCTATATAATAAAAAGCCAACATGCTAATTAGACTGAACAGCAGAACAACCATCCAGACAACCTTCTTGATGAAGCCAGGGCTGAGAAGGCTAAGGTAGCTGGGGCTGCAAGGACTGAGCCCCTTTCACAAATTTTGTGCTTCGGGCCTCTGGTTTAGTTCTCTATATATCACATAACATTTTAAACAGTCATAGAAATGATACATATTTCACATAAACCTCAAACTACAACTGCTGATCATATTTTTAACCTAATCTTGTGATCTTCCCTATGTTATCAATAGAACTTCTCTATTATCTGCCTTTACTACACACACACACACACACACACACACACACACTTACTATGAAATTAAAATAATTCCATTGTATACATATAATAGTTTGGTTCATTGAAAATATAATGCAAGAATTTTGTAATATGTTGATAATATTTTTAATAACCATGAAATTTTTTATTCTTAGTTATTTGTTTATATCAGTATATTAAAATTTTCCTAAATTCCATATTGATAGAGAATTTAGATACTTTCCCTAAAATATTCAATTATAAACAATGCTGTAATTCTCATTTTTTCAATTGCTTGGTAGTCAATCCCCTGTTTCTCATCCAAATATTCTGGGCTTTATTCCTCCCACCCCTACTGTTCTATTTCTACTTCAGCTATACTTCACTCATGCTTTATTTTTAAAACTTGTACCTTTATTGTTGAAATGTTACAGATGTCCCCCTTCCTCTCTCATTGACCCCCTTCATCCTACTTGCTTTAATCACCATCTTGAAAAATTTATTTTATTTCCTCATCCCCTGCAATATATGGTTCAGTATGTAACCAATTGTTTTTTTTAAATCAAATATCAATATATGATTATGTCATTTCCATTCCTAGTATTTTTAAAAGAATGCCAGTGCTCTCAAGTTAATACATATATATATATATATATATATATATATATATATATATATATATATATATAATCTTCAAAATATCTTATAAGATGAGGTATATCTTGCTGTATTTCCTTTCTCCTGCACATGACATTATATTCTTAATTACTGTGACATGCTCCCATCTTTCATGACTTCATTATCAACTCTCTTTCTTTTCCCCTTCCTCATGCTCTGCCTTCCCCACACATACATAAACATAAACTAACTTGACCTCTTTCTTCTTTCATTTTTTAGCTTATAATTTATTCCCTCACTATTCTACACAATTTTAAATCCCTGCTCCTTGCATTGCCATAGCATACTATATTTTGCCTTCAGTTTTCCAAATGGTTTATTTTTTGTTTTTACTTATTGATACTAGATTTCATAAAATTACTGTTTGTTTATAACTACCACAGAACCTAGAACATCATTTATGCTAAATTAATATTTTTAATGCTTACTTTAAACCTATAGGGGACTGCTGAAGATTACAACCAATATAGACATAGTAAATTGAAAATAAAACATGCAAATTTACTATCCATTCTTGATATCTACTTTGCTTCATTGTTACTGTAATAGCTAGAAAATATAAACTATATTTTATATACCCTAAGAATTCTGGATGCAGAATAGATCACATTGATTAAATGCATTCACAAAATATTTGAAAAGAAGAAAGACAGGTACCTTTTTGCTACTTTAAAATTTCCTGCTAATATGTACAACTGTATATATGATTTCTCATGGCAACTTAGTGTTGGGGACTGTACTCAGTATTCCCATGTCTAGTTTCTGTCTTCCTGGACCACAAGAGGAAAGTAAGGAGCAAAGCAGGAGGAGCGGTCTATTCCATGTTCCTTTCTTGAATTGTAGTGATTGCAGATTATTATTTTTTTTTGTTTTGAATGTACTAGTTATAAGATAGCTTATTGAATTCCATTCCATAGGGCCTCAAAATTGTATAAGCAATATATTCTTACATTAACAATGTTTCCCTAGAATGCCGAGGGTATTTGCTCTTTTCCAATATCAATGTTCAATGGCACATAATTGGAGCCAGAAGTGGTTACAGACACTTAAGAAAGGAAATCAACTTGATTATTTAAATGGTTTATCATTGAAGGTAGTTATTCTCTGGTTATTGTTTTAAAATGGGACACTAATCGATCATGGCATGCAATGACAAAATAATTAAATTTTAGTCAGTGGTCATCTAAAATAAAGAGTCAATTAAGATAACTCTTTGAAAGACCAAATGAAATGTCAAGTGCCTGATTCAATAAAACATATTGGTAAAATGTGCATAGACTGTTCCCTTCTCTTTTTATGAGAAACACTAGAGAAATAAAATAGCAAGAGCAAGATTTTAAATTAGTAGCTCAAAGCACAGAGAACTGGAAATGTTCAATATCCAAACTAATATCTTATTTTTTGTAATTATAGAGCTGTTTTTACAAAATATCAGATATAAGGTCTGATAATGTAGGTTTTGCTGAATTACTATATGTTTAATTCCTATTCTTATCTTGTCAGTTATCTCAAATTAGGAAATGTATGGGATAAAGTAGAACTGTGAGAATTTGAATAACTATGACTATAATTATACTAGAGGCCCAATGCATGAAATTCGTGCACAGGGGGTGGGGTGGTGGTGTCCCTTAGCCCAGCCTGCACCCTCTCCAATCTGGGATCCCTCACAGGCAGTGAGACATCCCTATCACAATCCAGGACTGCTGGCTCCCAACTGCTCGCCTGCCTGCCTTCCTGATTGCCCCATCTGCTTCTGCCTGCCAGCCTGCTCACCCCCTAACCACTCCCATGCCAGCCTGACTGATGTCTAACTGCTCCCATGCCAACTTGTTTGCCCCCAACTTCCCTCCTCTGACAGCCTGGTCACCCCTAACAGCCCTCCCCTGCAGGCTTGATTGACCACAACAGCCCTCCCTTGCAGGCCTTGTCCCTCTCAACTGCCCTCCCCTGCTTGCCTTGTCCTGCCCAACTACCCTCCCCCGCTGACCATCCTGTGGTGGCCATCTTGTGTCCACATGGGGGCAGCCATCTTTAACCACATGGGGGCAGCTATTGTGTGTTGGAGTGATGACCAATGTGCATATTACTCTTTTGTTAAATAGAATAGAGGCTTGGTGCACAGATGGGGGACACCTGGTTTGACCTGAAGGGTATCCTGGATCAGGGGGTGTTCCCTTTGGGCATGAGGCGGCCTGAGCAAGGGTCCTGTGGTGGTTTGCAGGCCAGCCACACCCCCTGGCAACCCAATACAGGCCCTGGTATCTGGAATTTATTTACCTTCTATAATTGAAATTTTGTAGACTGGAGCAGAGCCAAGTCTCCTGCTTGCTCAGTGGTTGCCACCATTTTGTTTGGATTTGTTAGCTTTCTATAATTGAAACTTTGTAGCCTTGAGTGGAGGATTAGGCCCTCTAGGGCAGGCAGAAAGCTTGGCTTCTTCCATTGCCCTGGAAAGACAAGCCTCCCTCCTGCTCTCTGTGGCCATAGCCATCTTGGTTGGGTTTATTTGCATACTTGCTCTGATTAGCTGGAGGGTGTGGCTGGTGGATGTAGTGGAGTGATGGTTAATTTGCATATTAGTCTTTTATAGGTAGGATGATAGACTTATCTGATGGTCTAGTCTTGGCTTATTTAAAAGCCATTCAATGACTAATCCTAGGGGAGTCACTTTGTAAGGGAACAATTGACCTTGTGTTGCACCCTAGCTATTCCAATTGCCACCACACCAATAAGTGGACAAGTACAATGTTCTACTTGAAATTAGAAGGCTTACGTGCCACAAAAAGTGAAGCATTATTTTATCATATCAATACAAACCTTAGTGATTGTGGCAAGTTATTTTGTTTGTTAGAACCATGAAAAAAGAAGAAATATTTAAATAAGGCCAAAAATAAGGGTGTACTGAAAAGATGTTCTGACTTCAAAGAACTAAATAGAATACCTGCAAGCAGTTTTTAAGTTTCCTTATGAGATTGAAATCCAGACTCAATCAGCTATTCCTTTTATATTTTAATAACTGGAATGCAAAAGATGAATAAAAAATAAAATTTTAAAATAGATGATCAGATACGATCTGTCTCCCTTAATCTTAGCTACACATCACGGAAAAGCCTAAACACTTAATTTAACAAGGTGGTAAAAAATAAATGGAAGACATGAAAATCAGCATCCTTTAAAAGCTTTTCACTGGCTATACTTGCAGGCTATAAAGGGTACTAAAGGACAAATGGGGTCCTAAACTGATAGAAGCAAAAGGCGGCATATATCACCAGAAACTTTACTGTAATAATCGGCAGTTCTGATTAGTTACCAGATGGTTTGATATAGTAAGATTTCTAGTTAATTAATTATGGGGTTTTAAAGAGTAAAATAAATAGCCAACCTCTCCAAATCTTATTTGATATTTGTATATGTGTAGACATACATATACATACACACACTCACACACACACAACTGTGAATTATAAAGGCAGTGTTTGTTAAAATATATTTCATTTTCAAATTTGAGCTATGAGCTGTTAAAGTGTGTATACACCCTGTAATTATATGTGAATATATGTGAAATAACTCTAAATTACTGCAAAAGGTCTAGATATAAAACACTATAATCCTATATAATAAAAATCTACCGTGTTTCCCCGAAAATAAGACATCCTCCAAAAATAAGACCTAGCGCATGGAAAGATAAGACATCCCCTGAAAATAAGGCCTAGCGCAACTTTGGGAGAAAAAAATAATATAAGACACTGTCTTATTTTCGGGGAAACGGGGTAATATGAAAATTAACTGAATTTAAGGACAACAGGTAGAATTATCAGTTGCTATAATGTGTGCTGACCATCAGAGGTAGATGCTCAATACAGGAGCTTCCCCAGCCCACAGGCCCCAAGCCAGTCAAGGCAGGTGCCAGCAGGGGCCCCTCTGATTGCCCTTCCAGTTTCCCTGCAGAGGGAGGAAACCAGTGACTGCAGAGGGTGTCAGGACCCGCTGGTGAGGAGGGGGAAGGGGAACAGTGGGGGCGGGGCCAGTGAGTGGGCAGGGACAGTCCAGCCAAGGTGCATGCCAGTGGGGCCCCTTCAGACTGCCCCTTTGTTCTCCCCACAAATTGGCCCTGATCACAGGCCAGGCCTGGGGACCCTACCTGTGATCGATTTTCATGCATCAGGCTTCTATTAGAAAAGGTCAAACCCTTTTTCTAACATGTCTGGATTAATTTACAGATGCAGAGGGAGAACAGACCTAGGACTCTTGAAAAAAGGTTTTATCTCATTGTCACAAGGAAATACTGGAACTCTTCTTTCTAACATTTGCCAAAGGTACTCAAGACCATTCCTGAAGATAGGATACATACATACTACTAACTGGAAAACATGAATGGAGGAAAGAGATAAATCCCCATGTAGAACAATTCCAAAAAACATAGACATTTTGCTTTCAAAGAATGAAAAAAAGCATTCCTCCCCACTACTTAAATATGGGCTACACATAGTGACTTCCTTTCAAAATTACAGATTTAAAAGGGGGAGAGAAAAGAGCATTCAAGTGGTGAAACTTGACAACACTATTATCTCAGCCAGACGATCAAGGTCAATATGAACAGTGATAAATTGTCTATTCTTCCTCATATTTCTCCCAAAACATATAACACTAGTTTATGAGGAAATTATCAGTAAATTGCAATAGTAGGCTATCCTACAAAAATACCTCATAAGTACTACTAAAATCTTTCAAGGTCACTAACAATAAGGAAAGTCTGAAAAACTTTCAGCCAAGAGAGGGCTAGGAAGACATAACAACTAAATGAAATATGGTATTCTAAATGGGGTACTGGAACTATAATGCACGAAAAAGCTAAGGAAAACTGAAAAATTAAGAGATAAGAATGGAGGCGAAGAATCTCTTTCAATAAAAATAATTCATTCTTGGACAGCATCCCCTATGTGTATCAATAAGGATCTCATAGTATGGATTTAGCAGAGGAATAAGCACTTCTCAAAAGTGCTCAGAAAAATGACCTTATATGTAGCATAATACCAGCATGTTATTTCTTTTGAAAATAAATATAATATGCCATTACATTGTCCTGGATTTTGAAAAATGAATTGATAGTAACATGTTGGAACCAATAAGGATTCATTAGATGTGAAGAATGTAAGCTATTGATACTTTTATTTCCCTACCAACAATTTAAAAAACTGTCTAAGATTAAAAACAAAACACAACAAAATAGTTTATTGATTTTTTTAAAGGTCAGTTGATGAATTATTTAAAGTAGACTCTCACTTCAAATTTCATGCTTAATTGCTCTAATGAAAAAAGTGATAATTCATTAGAAAATTGGGAAGAAAAATAATGTATTTAGTTGAGTCTTTTTAATTCTATATTATTCTTAAAATGTTTCTTCTAATCAGTATAAAATTATCATTTGTTAATCATGCTTCTATGTATTCATATGTGAATTTATGAATGATCTCTAGTTCATTGTGAAATACTATGTCATAGGGAATTATAAAAATATTAATATTTACATGTAAGTAATTTAAAATTTTACATCAACAAAGCAAAATAAAACTAAGCAACATTTTGTATTGACAATAAAAATATTAATGGAAAATGTTAATTTGCTATACCAATATAATAATTTACTTTATAGTTATATAATTACATATATAATTTATTGATTTGTGAGCTATTATTTATTTTTCCTCTGATTTTTTTTTATATCTTTAATTGCATATATATGAAAAAGTAGATTCCTTTTATTTTCTTATTTAACAACTCTGGCAATGTTGAGCATTCCTAAATTATATTAATTCATTTGTTACAATGGGTATATATATATTGAATAATTTCATGTATGTGATATTCCCTAAATTTAAATGGAGATATAACAATAAATGGCTGTTAACATCTATCAAAATTGTAACCAAAAATTGTTAAGAAACAATTATTTTTCTTTGTAATGAAAACTTTTAGAGTCTATTAACAGCAACTTTTAAATATATCATACAGCAGTCTTAAATATAGTTATCTTGAACATTACATAATTTAAATTATGGTTGTTTTGCAATAGATGTATGTCAAGTCATTACGCAGTTACTCTTAAATTTATACAGTGCTGTATTTCAATTATAACTGTACAAACTGAAAGAAAAATGATTATTATGAACAATTAAAATATGAAAATTCAAGGAAAAGATTTTATGGACTGAAGTTTATTTACTTTAGGTAAATGCTTAAGAATGGAATTAGTACATTGTATAACTGTAAATTTTAAATCTAAAAACTGACAAATGTTTTCTACTGTAGCTATATAATCTTCATTCTGAAAGTTCCAGTTACAACACATTTTCCCAATATTTTATTTTATATTTTTAATCTTTTAAATAATTCTGCCCTATGCTCAATAATTTGTTCAGTCTTCTAGTTTAAGTGGATAGAGAGGGAGGGCTTACACGGCCCTTTTTATTTGATCATAGACAAAAGCATTAAGTCTTTCAATTTGACTTAAATAATGCACCAGCATTATTGTATTAAAATTGATTTTTAAAATAGCAATCTGAGAATAGAAAATACTATTGTAATCAAAAGAGAAAATAAAATTGCTGAAATTAAATTTTTGTGTTTAGGTAGGTTGTAAACAATCAATATTGCCAAAAGCAGAACTAATAATTTAAAAAATTAATAAAAGGAGAAACAAAATATGGAGGCGAATAAACTTGGAAATCAGGCCTGAGAATAAACGTAGTGGCAGGAGGAGGAAAAGGATCCATGAGTAGCATTAATAATTAAAATGAAGATAATGAAGCTGTAGTAGCTTAAGAATGAAGTGGGGTCCAAGATGGGAATGTGATATCATCAAGACCAAAATAGTCTTATTCTTAATTGTACCTTTTTTCCCCCCAACGATTGCGATATTTCTCTCTGCCAATCTCCTTGATGATCCTCTGAAGGCTGACAAATACACACATAAAGGCAGTTACTGAGACATTTTTGGTGCAAGACCTATCCTGTAACAACAGTAAACATTAGCCCCTGTTAATGACAGTGTCTAAAAATTGTTATTTCTTCTTATTGTACATAGTATAGGAGCTATTACTAATAATACACGTCAAGTACATCTCTTAATTAAACTACCTATGAGTTATTTTTGCATCAATTTGGATAACTTTCCCGAAGTCAGAGAGCTAGTAAGCATCCTGCCCAAATGTGAACTCATGCTGGCTGAGCACGCCATTTGAGTTTCAACCTCTATTCTACATGGAGGCAATTAAAATAGTCCCCCTAGCAATGCATTAAATTTCTAGTTTCTCTGTGTCCTTGCCAACATTTGTTATTCTTTATATTTTGTTTTAATCATCCTAGTAAGTGTGACATATCTACTTGTAGTTTTTACTTATATTTTCCTTCTAATTTACAGCATTGAACATTTCTGCCTGTGCTCATGATCTACTTACATATCTTTAGAGAAATGTCTATTCAGATTAATTTTTTTCCATTTTCCAAGTGTATTGGTTTTTTATTATTGAATTATAAGTATTATTCATATATTCTATATGTAAGTCCCTTATGAGACATATGATTTACCAATATTTTTTTCCTATCCTGTGGATTTTCTTTTGATTTCCTCGATGATAACCTTTGCTGCATAAACATTTTTTTTTTTTTTGCAGGGATAAAATTCAATTTGTATATTTTTGCTTGTGTGTGTGTGTGTTTTCCTGTATCAAGAAACTATTCCCAACCCAAAGCCATGAAAATGTATTCCTATGTTTTCTTCTAAGAGTTAACATTTACCTCATGATTAATTCTATGGTCCCTTTTAGTTAATTCTTCTATGTTGCATGAGACAGGGGTCCAAATTCTTTTTCACACCTTCCCCTTTTTTCTCCTCATCTTTCCTGTCTTCTCTCCTCTCTCCTCCCCTTCCTTTCTCCCTTCCCTCTTCTTCCCCTTCCCTTCCCTTTCTTTTATAGGTGTATAGCCAGTTATCCCAGTATCACTTATAGAAAACAATATATTTCCTCATTAATTGTTTTGGCAGTCTGTAAAATATCAGTTGATGATAAATATGATGGTTTATTTCTAGACTCTCAATTCTAACCCATTGATCTATGTGTCTATCCTTAGGCCATTAGCACACTGTCTTGTTTACAATTCCTTTGTAATAAGATTTAAAATTGAGAACAGTGAGTTTTCTAATTTGTTCTATATCCAGATTGCTTTGTGCAGTCCAGATCCCTCAGATTTCTCTAGCAATTTTAGGGCCATTTTTTTAATTTCTGGGGGGGAAACAGCAGCTTATGTAGCGATGGGGATGAATTTAGAGGTTATTTCCATTTCATCAATATTTCTCCCTATCTATGATCTAGGATTTTTTTTTATTGATTTAGTTCTCAATTAATTACTCTCAACATTGTAGTTTGTAGTGTACAATCTTACACTTTTGTTCAATATAACAAGTATTTTATTTTGCTTTATGAGATTATTGTTGATTTTGGTATATTGGATTTGTATCATGCTGCATTGCTGGACTCATTTATAATAGTTGTTATTAATATTTTGCTTTTTAAAAATATGTTCTTTTCCCTTAATATTCTCTGTGTACAAGATCATGCCATACTCAGATAGATATAGTTTTGTTATAGGTGGATTACTCTCCTTGTTCCCACCTGTTGATGGTGGAATTTGGCTTCTTGAGGTGTTGAGGGAATAAAAATTTCCTGAAGCCTCCATGGGAGGATGAGGTGTCATGGAAAGCTTTATTTCTGTGAAATAAAACCCCTGAGTTTCCAGGGTCTCATCTCTGTCCCACATGGAAAAGTCCCATTTTGTCTAAGTGCTAAGATCAAAGGCAGTGCCCAGAGTTTCTGCTACATATTTTCACAGGCAAACTCACTAGTCAACAGAGCCAAATATCAACAGTAAATGACTGAAATTTCTTTTGAGAGCCAAATTTTTTAAACTTAAACTATATAGGTAGGGACATTGCTATTAACTTAATTAGGGTCCTCCTAAGCTCGCCTTTGCTAAAATTTCAAGGGCCCAAATAGCTGCATGTGGCTCTCAAGCCACAGTTTGCTGACCACTGGCATAGGCCATTCCGGCACCTGGCTAGGTTATTTTGCGTTTCCAGCTGCTGTCATGGGCCATGTGGATTCCAAGGCCACGTCGCCAGAGGCATGTGGCCAGTGCAAGGAAGCAGCAGTGAAGCAAGAGGAATAAGAGAGTGAGAATTCTGTCTGGCCAGAGTGTTTCAGTTGGTTCAGCAACATCTTGTGCACTGAAAGGTTGCCGTTTCAATTCCTGGTCAGGGCCCAGACCTGAGTGTGGGTTTGATCCCTGGACATGGCATGTATCTAAAGCAGCAATCTTCCTTCCTCCTTTCCTTCTTTCCTCCTTTTCTTTTTTCCTCCCCTCCCCTCACTCTCAGCATGTACTTGGCGAGAATAAAAAAATGAAATAAAAATTACTTATTTTATATAGAGAGAGAATGCATAAAAATATAATCATGCACAATATTTACTTGAGTAATCTTTTTATTCTCATCATATTTTTTATGATATCAAATAATGTTGTCCAACTTGGTTAAGGAAAAACACACTTGAAAAAAAAAATCTCATTGTTTCCTGAGTAGATCAATTGAAGTGCCTAAATTGGTGGGATCACCACTGAAACCAAACTTAAACAACTGAAACCTTGATCTCTGAGAACTGGCACCACTTAAAATGAACTTATATATGTTTGTTTAGGTTTATTTTCTTAATGTTTCTTTCAGAAATGTTCATAATATTTATATTGTTTGGATCAATAATATCAGCATTCATATATCACAATATACTTCATCTCATGGCAACTCTTTAAGCTAGTCTTCATAATTCCTCTTTTCCAAGAATCCTCTTGTCTAAAATAACTAAATATTGGCAAGATTGAAAGGGAAGTTAACATGACCTTGATTCTCTGATTCTAATCACCATATAAGCTCTCTACAACAGTACTGGGATTTTGCCATTTCTTTCTCTTCCAGAACAGAAATTGTTCATCCTCTAATAAGTACTGTAAGTTGAAAATGAAAATGGCTTTAGAATACCTGAATTATATAGAATTAATTATATAGAATTAATCCTATATAATAAAAGCCTAATATGCTAAGTGTCCTATCATCTAATTTGGCTATTCAACCAATCAAAGCTTAATATGCTAATGATATGCTAAAGAACCTCAACTGCTCATTATAACATGCATTGACCATCAGGGGCAGATGCTCCAACAGGTAGGTTAGCTACTGCTATAGTCCAGCCGATCAGGACTGAGCAAGACAAGACTAGCTGAACATGCCTTGGGGCTCTCCCGTGGTCCCTTCCCAGCTGGCCAACCTCCCATGACCCTCCCTTTCCCTGATCATGCAATGGTGGGGTCCCTCCATCTGGCCTGTACCATCTTGCAATCCAGGACCTCTTCAGGGAATGTCGGGAAGCTGGTTTCGGTGGGCAAAGAGGTGGATCTCGGCCCATCCTCCATGCCTCCACTCAGCCCCTCTCTCCACAGCCCCCACTTCCCTGTTTGCCAGCAACCCCACTCCTGCTGCCACTGTTCCTACACACTGATGGCGCCGGCCGTGCTCTCATCCACTAATGGTGTGGAGTGTTTGGGGTCAGTGCTGACAGTGGGTACAAGCAGCAGTTCCAGCACTGGCAGTGAGTGCAAGTGGGGCTGTCACTGGCAGCAAGTGGAAGAGGCTGCTGCCAGCTCTGATCACCCTACAGGAGCAGGGGGATGCAGAGAAGCCCAGAGGGGTCATTGGGGCTGGCAGCCACTTGCACCCACTAATGGCACTGGGTGATTGGAGCTGGCACCAGATGCCAATAGTTGGTGGGAGCATGGCTGGCACCGGCAACAGGTGCAAGCACTGGGCAGGACCACAGTGCAGCACAGGAGCAAAGAATTTTCAATAACCATCAGAGCCTCACCCCTATGACAGCAACCAGTGCCCTGCCTTGGTCTGGCATCCCCACTTACCTGCTCCACCATTCCCCATTGCCAATGCCTGCTGTGTCCCATGCTCTGCTGCCTGTTGCCAACACCTGCCATATTTTGCACGTGGTCCCTGGAGGTCAGCACATGTCATAGGACCAGTTATTTGGTTGTTCTGTTCTGCCATTGGTCTATTTGCATATTAGGGTTTCATATATAGACTAGAGGCCCAGTGCATGAAATTCGTGCACGGGGGATGGCAGGGAGAATGTCCATCACCCTGTTCTGCACCCTCTCCTAACTGGGACCCCCTCATGGGATAAATGGCAGTCAGACATCCCTCTAAAAATCCAGAACTTCTGGCTCCTAACCACTAGCCTGCCTGCCTGATTGCCCCTAACTGCTTCTGCCTGCCAACTTGATTGTCCCTAACTGCTCCCCTGCTGACTTGATTGCCCCTAACCATCTTTGCCTCGGCCCTGCACCTGGGACCCAGGATTCCCTCCTCCAGCCGACCCCAGGCACCCAGGATCTGGGCTTTCCTCCCATTGGTCAGTCATTGGCACCCAGGCTGGCTGCAGCCTCAGGGGATGGTGAGCAGGTGGCTTCACCTGTGCTGCAGCCACAAGTGTGGGGACCTCGGGATGGGTGGCTTCTCCATCTCCCAGGCCACAGCCAGCTGCGGTGCTTGTGCCTGTGACCATGGGATGGGCGGCTTCTCTATCTTCCTCAAATGCAGTGGGGGCGACTTCTCTGGCTGGCTGCAGCCTGGGATCACAAGGCAGGTGGCTTCTTGGTCTCCCTGGCTGCAGCCAGCCTCAGGTGCTGGCACCTGACTTCTCTGACTCCCACAGGCCCAGAGCGGCTATGAGGTGGGGCTGCCACTATGTTTTTAGTTTAATTTGCATACTCACTCTGATTGGCTGTTGAGTGTAGCTGAGTGATGGTAATTTGCATGTTTCTCTCTTATTAGTGTAGATAGGTAATATGGATAAAGTATTGAAAAGCTCAAAATGTTTTGGAAGCTAAAACTTTATTGAATTTAATCATAGTATTTTTAAAAAAGGCCTTAGAGATTATCTAGTTCAAGCTTAATCATTACACACATGAGAAAATAAAATGCAAAAAGATTAAACAACTTTCTGGTTGACGATAGCAAGAAACATTGCAATCAGGAATGGAAACAAAACAAAATGAAAGCCTAATGGGAAATAGAGCAGGTTGTGCAGCCAAACTGCTAGCGTTTAAAAACAGGGCCTGTTGAATGTCTGTCAGGCAGCATTGGGCAACTTCCTAAAACATCTTTGCTACAGTTCATCATCTGTAAAATAGGAATGGCAATCATAGCACTTTCCTCTCAGTGATGTTTTGAGGACATGTGCTGGCTTAATAATTAAACTACTAACATTGTTTTGATCAAGATATTACTGATTCAACAAATCTATGTTTTCTAAGAAAAAGAAATCAATAAGCATTTAATAAATATAAATATTTTCAAAGGCATAGTCTGAGTCGTTTTGATAGTACAATATTCCCTGTATAATGGTAAATGATCTAAGTATTTACTTTTCTTTAAATTTAATATTGCTTAGCATCAGCAATAACAATGTTGGGTAGTTAATTTATGAAGACTACTTAAATTTGGGGGTTGTTAATTTAATATAGATTTATTATGATTTGTCATAAGACAATATAACTTGAAATATGAATAAAAATAACAACTGAAAGTTTCCCTCAATAACTTTACTATATTTTATTTCTCAAAAAGTTTCCTCTTAAAATACATATTATTTACTCCATTAAAGGTTCAGAAATTTGTCATGAAAGAGATTGTAAACATTCAAAATTCTGAATGGACTGTAGATATTTCTAAGTAATAGTGACTTTATATGGATGCTTACTGTAAAGCCAAGAGGACAGTGGTAAGTCTGAATGGATCAGTGTTTCTATAGCACTGCCAGGAGAGAGCATGCACACACTGTTAAAGGAAGAGTTTTCTGGTGAGGGGTAGAGTGATATTCCCTCAGGTGTCAACATGTTCTCTATGTATTTTAACATCTATTTTTTAAAAATATAATTATTAACTAGATTTAACATTAATATTGATTTTGGGATAAGGCTGCTAGCATTCCAGCAACTGTAATAAAAAAGATACTATTGTGAATCAAAGAATTGTATTTTATTTTATGAAATAGGAAATAGTAAGTTATTTCTCTTAATCACTAGTTCATTCATCTTACTGATCTCCAACCACAGTAAGATGAATGGACTAGTGATTATTGACAGATTCAATTGTGTACGTAGTATAAATCTTAAACTCAGTTTCTCCAAAAGTGAATTTTTTTTTATTTTCCTCAAAACTTTACTCTTCATATATATACTGAGTGGCCAGATTATGATGACCATCTGATGTTTGTAGGCAAATTAGCCGTACACTGTATCATATGGGATATGGAAGCCAAAGGCCTGTTTGAACATCTTCGTTGTCTGCAGTTACCAAGATAAAATGTCTCCATTTCTCAGAGGAACACAAGGATTGGACAGTTGAACATTAGAAAAAAGTCATGTGGTCTGATGAATCAGGTTTCCAGTTGCATCATGCAGATGGCAAAGTGAGAATTTTATGGAAACAGCATGAAAGCATGCACCCCATATGCATGAGTACAACCCTTTAAGCTGGTGGGGCAGTGTTATGGTTTGGGGCATGTTTTCCTGGCATGATTTGGGCCCTTTAATTCATGTGGAACAACGTCTGAATAGCACAACATACCAAAGTATTGTTGCTGATCAAGTTCTTCCTATCATGTTGATGGCGTATCCCAATGGAGATGGCTTCTTCCAACAAGACAATGTGCCATACGACGGTGCTCATATTGTGCAGGATTGGTTTTAAGAACACGATGGAAACTTTACCTTGCTTAGTTGGCCCCACAATCACCAGATCTCAATCCAATTGAGTATTTGTGGGATGAAGTTAAAAGAGCCATCAGGCAGCTGATGTCACAACCATCAAACCTCACAGAACTGGACAGTGCTATTCATTGAGCATGTTGACATTCCTCACACACATCACCTTTCAACATCTCATGGAGTTAATGCCAAGAAGAATCACCACAATATTGAAGGCAAAAGGTGGCCCAACAAAGTACTGATGGGGTGGTCATAATAACCTGGCCACTCAGTGTGTATACCTTTATATATATTAGGGGCCCAGTGTATTCAATATGAATTCATGCATGGGTGGGGTCCAGCCAGCCTGGCCAGTGAGAGGGAACATGGGAAGTTGATCGGTTTGCCTGCTGGTTGAACTTCTGGTCAAGGGGGCAATTTGCATATTAGCCTTTTATTATTATGCATTCAGAGATCATAATAATCTGGCCATTCAGTGTAAATGCTATAGGAACTGTGTGCAAAAATATTATTATAACAACAATAGGGTAGAGAAGTAGATAATTAGGACATATAGAGAATAAATAATACTATAAACAGCAAAGGAATTAATATAAATTAATCTCAAAAATATACTACCACAGGGAATGGTGTGGGTGAGAGCAAATAAAAGAGGGTAAAGTTGGGATAAATGGTGATGAATAGAATGATTATGGGTGGTAAATATACAATATTATATACAAATGCTATATTATAGAATTATACCTATTTAATTAACTAATGTAACACCAACATATTTAGTAAAATTGGCAGAAGTGGAATCACTGGTTCATAAGATAGTTATATTTTTAATTTTTTGAAGTAATTTTATACTTCCCATAGTAGCTACACCAATCTCATTCCAATCAATAGTATAAAAGGGTTCCCTTTTCTCCCTTTCTTGCCAACACTTGTTTGTTAATATATTGATGAGAGCCATTCTGCCAGATGTGAGGAACTATTTCATTGTGGTTCTAATTTGCATTTCTCTTATGATTAGTGAGATTGAGCATCTTTTCATATGTCTATGAAGAAATCAGAAACACTAATTCAAAAGAATAAATGCACCCATTAGTTCATTGTAGTGTTATTTACAGCTAGAAGCCTGGTGCACAAAATTTGTGAACTGGGGGTGTGTGTCCCTCAGCATAGCCTGCACCCTCTCTAATGTGGGACCCCTCGACGGATGTCCCACTGACCATTTAGGCCTGATCTGAAAGAAAGAGAGAGAGAGAGAGAAAGAGAGAGAGAGAGAGAGAGAGAGAGAGAGAGGGAGAGAGAATTGGGCCTAAACTGGCAGTTGGACATCCCTCTCACAATCCAGGACTGCTATCTCCCAACTGCTCGCCTGCCTACCTCTGTTCCTAGATGCTTCTACCTGCCAGCCTGATCACCCCTAACCACTCCCCTGCAAGCCTGATAGACACCTAACTGTTCCCCTGCCGGCCCAGATTGCCTGTAACTACCTGACCCTGCCAGCCTAGATCCTCCTAACTGCCCTCCCCTGCAGGACAGATAGCCTGCAACTGTCTTTCCCTGCAGACCTGATCATCCACAACTGCCCTCCCCTGCCAGCCATCTTGTGTCCACATGGTGTGGCCATCTTTTGGTGTTGGAGTGATGGTCAATTTGAATATTACCTCTTTATTATATAAGATACCCAAGATTTGGGAGCAGCTTAAGTGTACATAAGTAGATGAATGGATAAAATAGCTGTGGTACATTTACACAATGAAATACTAGTTGGCCATAAACAGGAAGATATTTTCACCCTTTGCAACAACATGGATGGACTTAGAGAACATTTTGCTAAATGAAATAAGCCATTTAGTGAAAGAGAAGTACCATATTTTAATGAGCAGACTAAACTACCAAGAAAAATAGAGACAGACTCACAGATAGAAAGAAGGCAGACAACTCTGGTCAGGAGCAGGGAGGTGGGAGTGTTGTAGTGGCAGGTGGAATTATTGAGCAAATTCAATAAAATAAAGAACTCATGGACATGAATCATAGTGTGATCATTATAGGGGTAGGGAGTGATGGAATAGGATATAGGGGGGATACATGGTGATGTGAATATATATAGTTTGGAACCAAGTACACATATTTCAAAGATGTATGTCCATATGGGCCCAGGCACAGCCTGCCTGGCTGGAGGAGAGAAGACAGCATGGAGCTGCCACCACCACCACCACTGAGTGCTCAGCCAGCTGCAGCCATGGACTGGGGCTGGCAGAAAGGGCGGCTGCTGCTAAAGACCTACATAAACTGGACTCTGGAACTGCCTGTGGGCTAAGAGAATAGATAGATGGTCAAGTTGGCATATATCTGCTTTCAGTGCTGCTCAGAGATCAAAGTTTAAGTTGGACAGACCACTTCTGGGCCAAGTAGGATAGAACTTCCTGGACCTCTGTCCTCAGGAGAAGGAGGAGAAACTTGTAGAAGATTTAGAGATAATGGAACCCACAGAGACCACTGCAGCTGAAAAAGGAGAAAGAACTCATAAATAATGACCGCAAGTATGGCGCTCAAATTCCTCCATTTCAGGAAGATGAGATGCCTTACCAAATGTCTTTTGCTCACTTGACTTCTCTTGTTTTGAGCACTGTAATCTATAATAAAACAGTACTATGTAGTTAGACTGGACATCCTTCTGGATGTTAATTCTGTATATCCTTCCTGATGAAGCCGGGCCAGAGGGAAGCTATCCCAGGTCCCAGGTGCCTCCAAGCAGCCCCAAGGAAGCCTGGGTCCTGGGTGCTGGAGGGAAGCTGGTGCCAGCAGCCGGGGGAAAGAAGGTCTAGTCTTGCATGAATTTTTGTGCATCAGGCCTCTAGTATACTATGAAACCTAATTTTATTAGCAATTGTCCTGTTGCTCAGACAAATATACTAGAAAAGATAGGTAGGAGTTGTATGTGAGTGGATCCCATGAGGATTTAAAATGTATCTGCCACTGTGATTTCTTCCTCCTGCTCATCCTGAATTTCTGTCACTTTGAAATAATGTGCTAGATATTCTAAGCAAAGACATTGTTACCCAGGAGTATTTCTTGTTAATGAACTGACTTATTGTGGTCCATTTTCCTTTGAGTACATTTCCAGAGTTGTTTTTTTTTAAATCAAGAAAGTAAAATATTTCTTTAAAAAAATACCAGTGTGAGCATTTATTTTCAAGAAGCCTGATTATTCAGAAGTTATTTCTTTAAAACCTTCTGACATTAAGTCATTCCTGATAAAATTTTAATTAATGCTTATACATTCGCTCTACATGTCCTACATTTAAAAGATAGAAACTCAGAGCTTGTCATTTTTCACCTTGTTGATCAGTAAAGGGAAGGATAGTTATTTATGTTTTTCTAAAGGCTCTGTTTTGAGTGTTTTCATTATAATTAACTGCCTTGAACAGTTCAAAATAACAATGCTCTGTATCATGACCAGGTAGGTAGGGTGCCTAAAAGTTACCAAAGTAAAGCCACCGAGAAAATGAAATGATTTAACTTCTAAATTAAAATTTTAAAAAGTGTTTTTTAAAAAAGCTAAACCCAAAGTAGTATATGACAAAGTATTGTATAAAATATGATATTATGTCAAGACAAAAACAATAAAATATAAATTTAGGGATATATATAGTATAGGAATTACTCTTGGTGGGAAAGAAGAAATGATGAAATGACTGGAGGCATATTCTGAAGTATTGATAAAAATTTTTTCTGAAGTCATTTTATATGCATAAAATATTTTATAATTTTATAGTTTAAATATGTATTTTGTATATAGTTTGATGTAAATAACATGCTGCATAATAAAAGCAATAACATTTAATAATATACCCCAAGTATAAATGGATAATTTCCTGAGTTTTCACATGACAGCCTACTTATTTTTTCTTTGGTAGATAAAAACATCAATAACTAGTTAGGGCACAACACTAGGTCATATATCTAAGAGAAAGAAATATAGTGGTCCTAGTCAGTTATCTCAGTTGGTTGGAGTATCATTCCAATACGCCAAGGTTGTGGTTGTGGGTTTGATCCCCAGTCACATGCAAGAATCAACCAATGAATGCATAAATAAGTGAAACAACAAAAATCCCTCTCCTTTCTTCTCCCTCCTCCCTCCTTCTCCTCCTCCTCCTCTTTTTTCTTTAGAGCCTACAATGTAGCTTAAAATGTTAAGACTGCACAATAAATTCGATTTTGGTCCTGACCACCTGTTCAGATATTGTAACCCATTCAAACCATTTCATTTAAAGGCCTTCCTTACTATTCTAATAAAATGCCTGAATAAAGATAAGGCATGCTTTTTATTTTTATTTCATTATACATAGTGCTTATCAGAATGTGGATTAGGAAAGTCTATACAAATATAAAGCATGCACACATAATATGCATATATGAATATACAATATATACACTGAGTGGCCAGATTATTATGATCTCTGAACACATAATAAACTGGCCACTCAGTGTATATCCTATATAATAAAATACTATATGCAAATTGTCCCCTCGACCAGGAATTTGACCAGCAGACAGGCCAGTCAACTGCCCATGTCCCCTCCCACTGGCCAGGCTGGCTAGACCCCCCCCCCCATACACAAATTCATGCACTGGGCCTCTAATACACACACACACACACACACACACACACACACACACACACAAACACACACTCTGTCTGGCCAGGTTATTATGCATTCAGAGATCATAATAATCTGGCCATTCAGTGTATGTATTGTTAAAGGATAAATGGAGGCATACTATAAAGCATAATTGTTGGAAAGTTTATTTATATACTTTTACCTTACATCCATTTACTTGTTCTTAATAATTATGTGTACATTACTCATGAAAGTTTATATTTCTTGCTAACCTCATAAATGAATAAACTTATATAAGATGGTTAAAAGTTCTCCAGGGGGCTACTATAACTTGATTATATTCAGTAAGGTCAACCTACTTGTTCAGCCTTAAAACAAAATGTTACTCATGTGAGGCCTCACACTGGACCCAGTACAGTTTTTAAGTCAGACCCAGCCCTACTCCACTGGTTGCCTGACCCAGTCCAGAAGTATAAATGTCTAAGAAAGACTGAAATCTGATAACACAAAAGATTCAGAACTAGGATCAGAGAGGGTCTTACCCACCATGGCCTGAGGGAACAAGAAAGCAGAAAACTCAAGGGGCTCAACAGGATATATATCTGCTTTTCCATTGCCCCTTGCGGTTCTAAGGGGTGTCTTTTCATTCTCTCCTCTAACACCAGAACTTAACTTGAGCATTAGCTGGTTTACTCAGTGGTTGGAGCATCAGCCTTCTGTCTCACTGAAAGGTCATGGTGGGGGCGTATACAGGAAGTAAAAAAATCACTGTGTCTCTCATGTCACAGTTCCTCTATCTTCCCACATACTTCCACTCTGTCTAAAAATCAATGGAAAAAATATCCTCAGATGAGGTTTAAAAAATAAAAATAATCTGAGGCATATTACAAATTGATTAGAACAGAAGTCACTTTAAATTGGGCAGCAGCCAAGCTAGTAGATAGGAAGGAGCTCTGCATGTCTTTATAAAATCAAAGAGTTTTATAGGTGGAAGAATTCAGGAAGGAGAAAGTTATATTAGATTCAAAATCTATACTAATCTATACTAATAAAAGATGGGAGATCTTCCAGACAATGCCCTGGTGGCAGGGCTGAGGCTGAGGCTGTTAGGGGTGATCATCCAGGAGGGAAGGCAGTTGGGGGTGACCAGGCCAGCAAGGGGAGGGGGCAGTTGGGGATGAGCAGACCAGCAGGTGGGGGGAAGTTGGGGGTGAGTAGTTCAGTGGGGGGGAGGGTAGTTGGGAGCAAGCAGGCCAGCAAGGGGGCAGTTGGGGGTTAGAAGGCTGGTGGAGTGGGCAGTTGGGGGCAAGAAGGCCGGCAGGGTGAGCAGTTGGGGAAGAGCAAGCCTGCAGGCAGAATGGTTAGGGGCAATTAGGTAGGCCGGCAGGTGAACGGTTAGGAGCCAGTGGTCCTGAATTGCGAGAAGGGTGTCTGACTGCCGGTTTAGCAAGGGAGAGCATTTAGGGGTGACAAGACTGGCAGCAGAGGGCAGTTGGGGGTGACCAAGCCAGCAGGGTAGGGCAGTTGGGAGAGACTAGGACATCAGGGGAGGGCAGTTAGGGGTGACTGTGCCAGCAGGTGAGGGCCCTTGGGGGCAACCAGGCTTGCAAGGGAGGACAGTTAGGGGCAATCAGGCCGGTAGGGGAGCAGTTAGGTATCAATCAGGCTGGCAAGGGAGTGGTCAGGGGGTAATCAGGCTGGCAGCCAGAAGCGGTTAGGGGCTATCAGGCAGGCAGGCAGGCAAGTGATTGGGAGCTAGCAGTCCTGAATTGTGAGAGGGATGTCTGAATGCCCATTTAGGCCTGATCCCAAGAATCAGGCCTAAACAGGCAGTTGGACACCCCTTGAGGCATACCAGATTGGAGATGGTTCAGCTGGGCTGAGGGACACCCCCTCCCTCCATGCACAAATTTCATGCACTGGGCCTCTAGAAAAATTTTTTAAATGGCATTCCAAGGTTACTTTTCTTTAGGAATGGCAGGGGCTCATCAGCAGGTGACCTATCTAGTGCCTAGGAGGGGATTCCTGATTGACTGGTGTGAGATTCCATTTATGGGAGAGCCAAAGTTGTAGTTAAGCAGGCTTAGCATAAGCTACTCAATTTTAGTCCTACTGCATTTTTTTTTAACTGTGTATCTATGCATGTGTGTATATATATTTACATATCAAGATAGAAAATTATAAAATAAATGAGGGAAATGTTTACACTTATCTCAAAATAAGTAGTTTTCCCAAAATAAGCTGTGTTAATTTGTAGTTTGAATGATAATATATGTGCAAATAGAAATAATCTCAAAAGGCACATAGTATTGTAAGGTCATTGATATCTAAGCAAAACCTGTGTTTAGAGGCTTGAAAAAATATCACGTGGGAATATAGAAAAACAATTGATAATTATATTCTTGGCATGGTTCAGATAACACTTAAGATAGGCTATACTTAAGTAAATGTTGGAGGGAAGTTAGTTTTCTTATAGTTCGTTAAATATACTCCTGAAAGTCATTGTAATATGAAATACATGATTTCATTTTATAAATGTTCAGATTAATTAATATATGACATATTACTATCGTGTTTCCCCAAAAATAAGACATCCTCCAAAAATAAGACCTAGCGCATGGAAAGATAAGACATCCCCTGAAAATAAGGCCTAGCGCAACTTTGGGAGAAAAAATTAATATAAGACACTGTCTTATTTTTGGTGAAACAGGGTAGTTAAAAATTATAATAAATTGCAGTAGAAATGTTTGATTCTCTAGCAACCTCTCTCTATGCTCCCAGAAACAGGGCCATTACTGCTGGTAAGTGTAGTTCTTGGAGGCCAGTGTAGCTTAAAAAAGTGCAATGGCCATTTGTCTCACAGAACTTAGAAAATGGTAATGGTGGCATGATTTTTAGATGTCAGAAACTATCCAGATTTGGAAAAGTAAATGTAGAATATTTTAAATTCCATTTATTTCTTTTCTCTCATTGCTCCCATTTTTACCACTTTTAGTTCCTTAAAATATCACAGGATGAAAATTTTTTTATATTTTATCCAGACTTATTGCATGATTAATATTTAATCATTCACCAAAAAAGTGTAGAGCTACTTCTATTTTACACATCAATGAAACGTTTTCTTGTCAGAGAAATGCAGAAAATAACAGCATTTCTATTGCAATTAGCTGGAAATGAAAGGGAAGAGACAGCTCTGACTCAACGAAGTGACAACTCAAAGCTTTTGTTCTTAGGAACATAATCAAGTAGACAGGTGATTTTTCTCTTGATTATAGGGCTCTTTAAATATTAAGTACTGCTGATAAACTTCCCTTTTCCACTGAAAAGTGTTCAATGGTGTCTGAGCATTAAACTTTCTACACTGGCTAAGAAAAGTTTACAATTTAAACCTAAAATTGCTGTTATTTTAAAAGAAATACACAAGACTGTATAGTCTTATCTATTTGACATTGCTGCTTATAAAAGGATATTCAGAAAAGTCTGTTCAAATATTTGTCATGAAAGAAAAAATAAGAAAACAATGATAACTACAAATGGATAGTTTTAGCTTGTCACTCTTCAAACTGAGCAATGGATAGAAATCATTTAGATTCAGGATGTGTTTTTCCTAGTATTCTTTTTAAAATCTTTTTTTTTTGTGTGTGTGTGTGTATGTGGGGGGGAATTATTCTTACCAGGGAAAGTATTATAGATATGGGAAACAAATTCTATGACAGTTAATGGTCCACACAATGTTAGGAGGCGTGGGGATAAAATTATATATTGAATCATTAAACACAAAAATAAAAAGAGCAGTGTTCAAGAAACTGAATCCTAGAGATGGACTATTTTAATTTTCTTTCCTATTATTTACCTTAAATGTTACCTAGCTTGTTCAAATAAATTATATTACTGGCTTCTGCTTATGAATAAAAAGAAAAGCATTATCACCCTATCCTCAAATTCACTGGAGACTTGGATCCTCATTCATAGCATGACCTGATTCAAAATTGCCATCATTATTTTGAAGTCCTCTGAGGCTGTTTCACCACCTGCTTCACAGCAGTTCTACTTTTTTCTGCTCTCTTGGCTATTCCTAATACACAAAGTCTCTTTCTCACTTCATGTAACTGGCTCTGAGAGACATCCCACTACCCCATGCATGAATTTCATGCAGTGGGCCTTTAGTAATGGCATAATATTCACAATAGTCCTCCATACCAGGTTTAAAGGATCATAGAAGAAGGTGGGTACCTGGATACATAATGTATGATTCACAAAAGATTAAGAGATCTTAGTATGAACTTTATGATAATTAGTTCAATTTCTTTGAAACAAAAAGAACCTTAGAAATACAGTGCTTAAGTGAATTGTAATGTTTGCTAGGTTATTAGTTATTATTCAGAACTTGAGCATTCTTATGACCATTGTTTTGAACTCTGTATTTGGTACTTTGCTTGCTTCCATTCCATTTATTTTTCTACATATTTATTCTGTTCTTTCTCTTCTGCATTTTTCCTGTTTTCCTGTGTTTGTTTCTATCTGATAGGAAGAGCTGCTATGTGTCTGGGAACAGGTAGAGTGTCCTTGTGTAGTAGGTGTCCTGTAAGGCTCAGTATCTCAATCTCCCTAGTCGCCTGAGCTGGGCTCTCTAGGTGAGACCTTTGTGGGCTGTGTGCCCTCTCCTAATGTTGTTGAGTCTTGATATCCCTCCTGATTTTAAAAAATGCCACACATAGGTGTTGGACAAGCCTATTCTTCACCTCATTTCTGAATCTGTGTGGTTTAGTTGTAATTTTAATGTTCCATAACTACAATTTAATTTTAGATTAAGGATCATACCCTTTTTAAATTTTTTTATTGTTGAACATATTACATATGTCCCTCTTATCCCCCATTGTCATCTCCCAGCCTGCCCCCACCCCTCCTCATTGTCTGTGTCCATTGGTTATGCTTATATGCATACAAGCTCTTTGGTTGTTCTCTTACTCTCACCCTCCACCCACCCTACTCTGCCTTCCCTCTGAGGTCTGACAGTCTATTCAATGATTCTTTGTCTCTGGATCTATTTTTGTTCATCAGTTTATGTTGTTCATTATATTCCACATATGAGTTAGATCATATGATACTTTTTTCTGACTGGCTTATTTTGCTCAGCATAATGTTCTCCACGTGCAACCATGTGGTTGCAAATGGTAAGAATTCCTTCCTTTTTATAGTAGCGTAGTATTCCATTGTGTAGATGTACCACTGTCTTTTAATCCACTCATCTGCTGATGGGCACTTATGCTGTTCCAATTTAAAAAATGGGCTAAGGACTTAAATAGATATTTCTCAAAAGTGGACACACAGAAGACCAAGAGGTATATGAAAAAATGTTCAAAATCACTAATCATCTGCTGAAACCAGTTTGGCTCTATGGATAGAGCTTCAGCCTGCAGACTGAAAGGTCCCAGGTTTGATTCTGGTCAAGGGCATGTGCCTTGGTTGTGAGCACATCCCCAGTAGGGGGTGTGCAGGAGGCAGCTCATTGATGTTTCTCATCACTGTTTCTAACTTTCTATCCATCTCCCTTCTTCTCTGTAAAAGAATCAATAAAATATTTTTTTAAATCACTAATCATCTGAGAGATGCAAATCAAAACAACAATGAAGTACCATTTCACACCTGTCATAATAGCTATCATCAACACATTAACAAATGACAAGTGGTGTCGCAGATGTGGAGAAAAGGGAACATTCATGCACTGCTAGTTGGAATGCAGACTGGTACAGCCACTATGGAAAACAGTTTTAAGTTTCCTCAAAAAATTAAAATGTAACTCCTATTTGATCCAATAATCCCACTTCTGAGAATATAGAAAAAAATAAAACAAAACAAAACAAAACAAAAAAACAGAAACAGCAGCCAGAAAGAACATATGTATCCCTATGTTCATAGCACCACACTTTACAAATGGCTAATATGTAGAAGGATTATAGCCTCAAAATCCTCATAAGTCTTTCCGAAAGTTTAGAGAGAGGTCAGGATGAAGAATGATAAAAATATATAGCCTTACATTCATTATGTGAGCATATATACTGGAATGAGATAGAGAGCAGAATCTAGGAATCTAGGTTATTAGGTTATATCTTGGCTAAGAGTTTTGTTTATTCAATTGGTAAAATTATATAGCCAAACATTCCTTGCAAGGGTAAATACATTGCCAACATTTTGGAAATTTATATAAATTTTCAAATTATACAATGATTCAACCTCTTGCTACTTGAAACTTTACCAAGAACAGGAACTGATAAATATACAGTCAAACAATCAATATAAAACTGCTGCAGTAAAATATTTTACCATTTGTTCTCCCTGCATGATCTACAATAATAATCTGCTTTGTGTTGATATTTATTTCTCACAATTACCTGAAAGAAAAGTTGGGGTGCTTCATTGGACTGAAAAAAAGTTTAGCCACATCAGAAAGCAGCTCTAATTAAGCAACTCTATTCTATATACTAGAGGCTCGATGCACAAAAATTCATGCACTGGGGGTGGAGGGGTCCCTCAGCCTAACCTGCCCCCTTTCACAGTCTGGGAGCCCTCAGGGGATATCCAACTAAGGTCTTAGTCCCACTCCCCATGGTGGGCAGGCCTAAGCTGTAGTCAGGCCTCCCTCTTCAGAAGGCAACAAGGCTGATCAGAGGAAGGCCCTGCCTCCATCATCCCACTGCTGCTACCACTTGGCCCTTTCCTTGGTCCTTGCAGTCGCTGTGGCTTTATCCAGAAGGATGTCTGGAAGACATCAGGTCTATTTGGGCTAATTAACATATTAACCTCTTATTAGTATAGATATAAAAGTCTAAGTTGACTTGCGCACATGCAATACATAAAAGCTCTTGCTGACACCAATCACATGCATGCATTCTGATCTGTCATTGTCCATCATGAATTTTGTTGACACTTCTATTATAGAGAAAGGTCAAATAGTGATATTAAAACATTTCTTCTAATTCATTTCTTTTCAATGTGCATGAATTCATGCACCAGGCCACTAGTACATATATATTAGGTTCACCTGAGGAAAAGAGAGAGAGAGAGAGAGCTGAGAAATGTGAGAGAGATACATTGATTAGTTGTCTCCCCTAGGTGCCCCAACCAGGGATCAAATCCACAACCTAGTTAATGTGCTCTGACCTGCAGCCTTCTGGCATATGGGAAGAGTCTCCAACCAACTAAGCAACCCAGCCAGGGCACACTTCTGATATTTTAAGTGAAGAATAGAATGTAATAGCTTATTACAGTGGTTGGTAAACTGTGGCTTGAGAGCCACATGTGGCTCTTTGGCCCCTTGAATGTGGCTCTTCCACAAAATACCATGTGCAGGCGCGCAGGTACAGTGCAATTTAAACCTCATGGCCCATGCACAGAAGTTGTTTTTCGGCCTGTGTGAGTCTATTTTGAAGAAGTAGCATTAGAATACTCAAGAGGCCAAAGAGCCACTGGCCTATTAGAATCTCTGCAGCATTTAACAAATCAGAGACTTTCTGTGGCCCTCACTTGAGCAAATCCCCTTAAGGTTAATCAAATGTCTTTAAATTTTTCTCCATAACATAATAATGATTGATCACCTTCCCTTAGAGAAACAATTTAGTTCACAGATTGAGTACTCAGCATCAATATATGGCTTAATAATTAAATTATAAAAATATTTTTTTTTCTTGTAAAGGAAAAGCAAATGTGAAATCCAAAAAATGATATTTGGCTGGTCAAAAATTTCTCATTTCAAAGGTGATTTATTCATTCAGGGCTATCAGCTATAAGGCTTTTTTTTTTCATATACACCTCTAACTTTGACTCAGCAGTTTTGTTTTATAAGATGGTCAATAGATTTTCCCTGGGATTTTTGGTGAGAAGTAGTTTATTTTCTTACTTGCTAAATATTATTCACAACGTTGAAAGTGACTGTTGATTTATTATTTATTTTCATTAAAGTTTTTATATTCTAATAACTTCTTTATGTTTTCAAAATAGTGGAATTATGTTTTAGGTTGCAGTTTATAAATGGCTTCAGCTTTGTAAAATTCTGATTTGCAACTCTGCTTCTTCTTTTGTAAATTATATAAAAATTACACATACAAAATTCTGAGTTTTCCTACAGAAGTTTAGAATTAATTAAGCATTCTTTTAAAAAATATACTTTATTATAGTGCAAATTCAGGCAGTATGGTGACTTAGTGTTTTTTCTAATCCTTCTAGAAAGCCATAGAGAAACATACATTTCTTCTCTAATGCTTTCTTTTCTGTTTGGATATTTTCCTTGACAGCCCATAATTCATTAAGGCTTTGGAATTTTTCAATGTTTCCTTCCCTGGCAAGTTTCTCTTCACCCTGTGTTTGTGCATGTTGTTATTGTATTTGTCAATTTAGAGTGCTGCTCTTGAATATTATGTCACTTCTGTTGGGTAGTATTCAGCATTTATCATCCTTTCTGTTAGTCTATGCAGTATTCCTTGGAGGCATGTAAAATAACAACAGCTCTTGGTTTATATCAACATTTGACAAAGAATTCCTTATTTTGCTAAGCACTTTTGCTCAGAGACAAATAAAATGGATTTATTGAATATTTATTTGGAGTCTATTGGGACTGAAAATAAAATATAAATTCATTGTAAAGCACCGGGCAAAAACAAAACAACTGCATTTCCAGGGTGTTTGTAATATAACAAGAAATATATCAGGTGCAATAGAAGTGATATTTCTACATGTGTTAACATAGTGATTAAATATTTTTAAATTCAGCATTGGTATTATAAATACAGAAATACATTCAAGCAGTGTAATATTAATGACAGATTTAAAAATAATCTAGAATCAGATTTCTTGTGTAAAAATTACATGAATTTGAATCCTTAAATATATAATGGTCACTTAAATTATGCCAAATATTATATATTTAATTTTATATATACTGTATATTTAACATTGTAGCTTTAATATTATTTTAAAATGCAGCGATTTAGTTTTAAATCATCCTATAAATTTAAAGAATTCAAGTGTTGATTTTGTTTGTTTTTTGTTTTTTAAATATTTTTATGGATTTTTTTACAGAGAGGAAGAGAGAGGGATAGAGATTTAGAAACATCAAGAGAGAGAATCATCGATCAGCTGCCTGTTGCACACCCCCTGCTGGGGATGTGCCCGCAACCAAGGTACATGCCCTTGACGGGAATCGAACCCGGGACCGTTCAGTCCACAGGCCGATGCTCTATCCACTGAGCCAAACCGGTCTTGGCAAAGAATTCAAGTTTTAATTGAAATTAATTTTTCTTCTCTTAGTGTATACTAAATAGTTATATTGTTTCAGCTATTTACAATCACCAAGTCTTACTACCAGTTCTGCACATATAGATAGATTAATGTTAATGCAATTGATGAAAATTAACTTTGACTAATTAGATTCCTCTTGTTGTAATGTTAAAATATTCACTTGTTTCCTTACTCCTCAGAGATATAGACTTAGTATGTGTGTGTGTTTTTCTGAATACAGGAGATATCTGAGTTTAGATTACTGGTAAGTTATACAGTCAAAGTTTACTAGACACTTCTTCTAGATATTCAGGAACTTCAAATTCATTATGTCTGGAACAGGGCTTTACTTTTTACATGTCAACAGGTTTTGACAATTCTAATTTTATTCTTGGAGGAAGATATACTATCTATTCATAAATCCAAACCATAAACTTATAAATTATTGAAACACCTCCTTCTTAATCATTCTTACCTCTTACCCATTCTCCTTTATTCAATCAAGTAATCAGACTTCATTGGATACTTTCACTAAATTCTAATGTTTTACCAATTGGTATTTCAAATATACCAATGTTATTTACAATTTTGATTAATAGACAAAATCCATATCTATTTTCTGACATGCTTCTTAATTCCTTAACAGTGTACTTAGTTGAGCATACATTTTTAACCTCTTAATCTTCTAAAGGTATTGTCAAATTCAACATTTTCAAAAATATGCTTGCATTCTAACTTTTTTCTTTTTTATATTATGTATTTCATTGTAACAACTTTAAATTTTATTTGCTCTTTTTTTCTAGAATTTAAAGTAAAAACTTAGATAAGTTATATTAACACTTTATTTAAGAATAAAAATTTTATTTACTTTTTCAGTTACATTCCATAAATTTAAAATGTATTTTTAAGGTTTAGACTAAAATACTTTTTATTTTTTTAATGTAAGTGTTATTTAAAATATATATATGTATATTTCTATAATTTTGGTATCAATAACAAAAAGCCAAAATTTTTTTGTGTTTTAATATATTTTAATTGATTTTTTACAGAGAGGAAGAGAGAGGGACAGAGAGTTAGAAACATCGAGGAGAGAGGATCATCCATCAGCTGCCTCTTGCACATCCCCCACGGGGGACGTGCCCGCAACCAAGGTACATGCCCCCGACTGGAATCAAACCCAGGACCTTTCGGTCTGCAGGCCGATGCTCTATCCACTGAGCCAAACCGGTTTCGGCCCAAAAGTTTTTTTTTTTGTTTTGTTTTGTTTTTAATTAAAAATAAAACCCAAAGAGTTGAATGGGCATTTAAAAAAGGTATAAGAATGACAAAGATATATAAGTGGTAAAATCATTAGTCATTAGAAAAATACAAATTTAAACAATGTTATGCTGCTATGCATCTTTTAGAATTAAAAATACTAAGATTATACATAATACCAATTGTTTGTTATGTAGAGCAACCACAAATTTATACAGTGTTAGTATAAATAAACATCATTTTCCAAATATTTGGAATTTATCAGAATTTGTTTTTAATTTCTGATAAGCCCAATGTAAGGGACATTTTTTAATAAATTTTGAATATTTTAAATTTATTCAGATATTAGGACCATGTACATATAGAAGTCGTCTATATTTTTGTTGTTCCCTTTAGTGTTCTATAGAGAGAATTCAGTTATGTGAGGCCCCTTAATTATCCAGGCTTTCTATGTTCTTACTGGTTTTTTCTCTGATGTTTGGTGAAGGGTTTTTGAAATCTCTAGCTGTAATTATTGATTTCTCAATTTATTTTTGCAGTTTAAACTGTTATTACTTGCATAAATACTTAAAATTAGTGGCCCGTGCACAAAATTCATGCATGGGGGAGGGTTCCCCAAACCTAGCCTGCACCCTCTCCAGAGTCCCCTTGGGGGATGTCCGACTGCCAGTTTAGGCCTGAACCCAGACTGGCAGTTGGACATCCCTCTCACAATCTGGGACCCTTGAATCCTAACTACTCACCTACCTGCCTGTCTGATCACCACTAACTGCATCTGCCTGCATTCTTGATTGCCTCTAACCCCTCTGCCTGACTGCCTTATCACCCAACTGCCCTCCCCTGCTGGACTGATCGCCCCTAACTTCCTCTGCCTTGGCCACCACCATGATGACTTTGTCCAGAAAGAAGTCAGACATCTGGAAGATGGCTGGTTGACCCAGTCTAGTTAGCATATTACCCTTTTAATAGTATAGATTATATAGGATTGGATTGCTTAAATACAGGGTAAAGCCATTTTCAGCAGGGGGAGATGCTCTTGGTAGACAAAAATACATAATCCCTGTATCTTGACTGAGAGCTAGCCATATGCACTATACTGCCAAACCAGTCATTAAAAAATTAAATCGCTTTTTTACACCTTACACCAAACAACTGTTGCTCTTAAAACTCCTCTTCAGACCTCACCTTAGGCTCTGCCTTTGCAGTTCACCCAGATTAGGTTCTTACTGTTGCTTTCTATGCTGGTCAATGTCAAAACCTCTGCCTCCTAGGCAGCCATTAGCTCCTCACAGTTCACCCAGATTTGCTTATTGTTGGTCAGTTTATATGCCGGTCAGTACCTCTAGGCCTATCTCCGGGCCTGATCAGAGAAGTAGGGCTAATTAGCAGCCTCCCCAGGCTGCTGGCAAGAGGGATAAACTGCTGATCTCTTGGAGAGAAACAGAGAGGAGCAGCTGCTGGCAAGGCCCGAAGAAGGAGAGAGAGAAAGAGAGAGGCAGGCGCACAGGCAAAGGCTGATCAGCAGCTGCCATGGAGCCTGCGGATAAAACCCTGCTTCTCTCTCTGGGCCTCACCAGCAGCTATTGATCAGCCTCCTTTCTCTTTCTTCTCCAAGAGATCAGCAATTCAGCCTGCTCACCAGTCCCTGCCCATCTGAGCCTGCTGCACATGCAGCCTGGCGTTCAGGCATTCCTTCAGTTGTTTTGGATGTTATGGATCCGGGCTCTTTATATAGATAGACTAGCGGCCCAGTGCATGAAATGCATGCACATTAAAAGGGGGACCCAGAGTCAAGTCCTCACCCACCCACCCACATGCACCTCAAAATTGCATGAGACCCAGACCTAGCTGCCGCCCCCCATTGGGCTAGATCCAGACCTGGTCAATTTCACTTTTATCAAGCCTTGCTGGGCAGGGGGCATAGCCTCAGGTCTCCTGGCATGGCATCAGGACATGAGGTGTGGTCTGAGGTCCCCCAGCCCAGACTGGGGAGGGGATGTATGCCTTGAGGTCCTAGGTCAAGCCCCGCCAGGTCAGGGACATGGCCTGAGGTCACCCGTCAAGCCCTGCCAGGCAGGGGGGTGTAGCTTCAGGTCCCCTGACCCAATGCTGGGGTAGGGGGTGCGGCCTGAAGTCCCCTGTCAAGCCCCACCTGGTGGGGGGCTCAGCATGAGGTCCCCCAGCCTGCACTGGGAGGTTTGGAGCAGTCTGAGGTCCCCAATCCCAGCACCAGGATGGGAAGCTCACCTTGAGGTCCCCAGTCAAGCCCTCGCAGGCAGGGGATGTGACCTCAGGTCCCCTGGCCTAGCACTGGAGTAGAGGGTGCGGTCTGAGGTCCCCCAGCCTGATGCCAGGGCAGGGATTATGACCTGAGGTCCCCTGACAAGCCTTGTCAGGTGGGGGACATAGGCCTGAGGTCCCCTTTCAAGCCTTGCTGGGTAGCAGGTGTGGCCAGAGGTCACCTGTCCAGCCCCACAGGGGCAAGGGAGGGGAAGGGCATAGCCGCAGGTCCCTGCTGATTGCTTGTTAAGGCTCCTTAAGGGAACTTGTCCTCAACTGGGAGTGCAGCCATCTTTGTGATGGAGTGATGGTCTATTAGCATATCCCCTCTTTATTCGATAGGATTGTTATGTTTTTTTGTGTGTTTTTTTATTTTTTATAAATTGATCCCTTTATCATTATGACAAGATCTTTATCCCTGCAAGTATGATGTGCACTGAAGTAACCTTGTTATTAGCCTTACATCTTATCTTCTATTAATATTGTCCTTAAGCATTATTTTTTATCCTTTCACTTCTAGACATTTAATGCTTTTTTGTTTTTGTTTTTGTTAATCCTCACCTGAGGATAAGTTTCCTTTGGTCTTTAGAGAGTAGAAGGAAAGGAGAGAGACTCAGAGAGAAAAATATTTATGTGAGGGAGGCACATGGATTGCAGGATTGAACCTGGGACCCTTCAGTCCTTGGGGCAACACTCTATCTACTGAGCCAATCTGGCTAGGGCTAGCTCTTTTATTTTAATTGTATGTTTTTTACAGAATAAATTTGGTTCTCATTTTTTGAAATAACTTTAAAAATCTGTCTTTAATTAAAGTAATTTTCCCATTTAGATTTAATAAGACTTTTTATATGACCATTAGAGGCCTGGTACATGAATTTGGTGCATGTTGGTGTGTGTCCCTCAGCCCAGTCTGCATACTCTCTAATTGGGACTCCTCAAAAGATGTCCAACTTCCCGTTTAGGCCCAATTCCACATCCCTCTCACAATCCAGGACTGCTGGCTCCTATAGGTAGAAATTATAGGATTAAGCCTCAGACTGACCTGCTGGTAATGTCACAAACAAGTCCCAGCTTGGAGGGCACAGCCCTCTAATCATAATTAAGCTTGATCTTCTAACTGCTCCCTAGATCATTCCTGGGTAGCTAATGGGCTATGGGAGGGGCATCAAGTGCTGCCAAAACAAGTAAAATTTACATGAACATTGTAAATTACCTTATTTTCCCCTGACTATAAATAAAGCATCAGCTTTTCAGTCTGGATCTGTTCTGTGGCCTCAGCCAGGCACGGAAGATCCACCTAGACCCAGCTTATTCTCTTGTCTGTCTTTTCTTCATCCTTAACCACCCTCCCTCGGGTTGCTGAACCCTTGGCTATGCTGGCACGGCTCAGCTCCCAACTGCTTGCCTGCCTGCCTGATTGCCCCTAACAACTTCTACCTGTTGGCCCCTAACCACTCCCTTGCCATCCTGATTGATGCTTAACTGCTCCCCTGCAGGCCTAATCATGCCTAACTGCCCTCGCCTGCTGGCCTGGTTACCTACAACTGCCCTTCCCTGCTGGCCATCTTATGGTGACCATCTTAGTGTCCATATGGAGTGGCCAGTTTTGACCACATGGGGGCAGCCATCTTGTGTGTTGGAGTGCACTTTGCATATTACTTCTTTATTATAATATATAGGATGGTTGTTTTTGCCCCCTCTATTTTGTCTTTTTTGAGTTACATGAGATTTAAAATTTTTATTTCTAATGTTATTGACAAAATTATTTTACTAAGTAAATTAATTTATTAAAATATATAAAATAAATTAATTTATTAAAAGTTATTAATGTATTTTTTATCATTCGTTGGCTTATTTCCTCTAGTCTTTTTTGTATTCTTTTTGTAGTTGCTTTAGGATTTCTAGTGTGAAGTTTTCATGTATTAAAACTCTCACTTCAGTTAATATTATGCTATTTTATATAACACTAGAGGCCCAGTGCACAAAATTTATGCATAGGAGGGTGTACCTCAGCCCAACCTGAATCCTCTCCAATCTGGGATCCCTCAAGGGATATCTGTTGGGCAATCAGACATTCCTCTCACAATCCAGGACTGCTGTGTTGGAATGATGGTCAATCTGCATATTACTCTTTTATTAGATAGGATAGAGTCCTGGTGCATGGGTGGGAGCCAGCTGATTTGCCCTGAAGGATGTCCTGGATCAGGGTGGGGGTTCCCTTGGGGCATGGGGCAGCCTGGGAGAGGGGAATGTGGTGCTTTACAGGCCAGCCATGCCCCTGGTGACCTAAGCGGAGGCCCTGGTGTCTGGAATTTATTTATCTTTCACAATTGAAACTTTGTAGCCTAGAGCAGAGCCAAGCCTCCTGCTAGCTCTGTGGCAGCAGCCATTTCTGTTGGAATTTATGTATCTTCTATAATTGAAACTTTGTAGCCTGGAGTGAAGGCCTGAGCCCGCCAAGGCTGCAGAAGCTTGGCTTCCTCCATCTCCTGGGGCAAACCTAGCCTCCTGCTCTTCCAGCTCCATGGATGAGCCATTTCTGTTGGAATTTATTTACCTTCTATAATTGAAACTTTGTATCCTTGAGTGGAGGTCTCAGCTGGCCAGGATGTGTGGAAACCTTGGCTTCCTCGATTGCCAGGGAAACCCAAGCCTCCCTCTTGCTCTCTGTGGCCACAGCCATCTTGATTGGGATTAATTAGCATACTTTCTCTGATTGACTGTTGGGCGTGGCTGGTGGATGTGGATTGTGGGTGTAGTGGAGTGATGGTTAATTTGCATATTACTCTTTTATTAGATAGGATAAAAATTCTGTAGTGGTATACTTCATTTGCTATACTTGTTATATGTATTAATAATACTAGACATTCATTACTTTTTTCTATATAAATGATGGCATCCATTCCTTAGTGGTATAATCCTTTTAGACTTCCATTATATCCTCTGTTGCTGTTCACTTCTTTACAGTTGACTATTCTTTCCATAGATTACCATGTGTAATGAGGCTGAATTAGAGACACTGTGTTTGGTGGCCAGTAGACCACTTCAGAAAACTTTCTTGCTGATGAGCTCCTGGGGCTCTGGGTGGCCAGGAGCATTGTCCAATATCCAAAGAACTTAAAGAGCAGTGTCTTTGACTTCAGGAACAAAGAGTCCATAGAACCAATCCAGAAATAAAGCTTCTCATTGTCCAGGCCTTCTAGGTTTATAACCAGAGCGTGGCAGCTGTTGTTTATCTTTTTCTTTCTGGACTCGGAGTTAGCACTTTTAGAGATGAAAGCAGCCCCAGTCATGAACCCAACTGCATTTGCACAGAGTATTAGAGTTAGCCTCTTTCTCTTGCCTTAAATCCTGGTGTGCACTTCTCTGCCTTACTGATAAATGTCTTTGTGGCTTTTTTTTTCTTCTAGCAAAGGGCACTTCTATCTGCATTGAAAATCTGTTCAGGCAGATAACTTTCTTCCTCAATGATTTCCTCATTGGTTCCTGATAACTTGTCTATGGCCTGTTGGTTGGCAGGAGCTGCTTTTCCCGTTTTTCCTCAACATTTTCTAAAGCCACACCTCTTTCTAAAATTATCAAACCACCTTTTGCTGGCATTGTATTTTCCAGCTACAGATCCTTCACTTTCCTTTAGCTTTAAGTTATCATATAATGATTTTGCTTTTCCTCTAATGATATTAGAGTCTATAGTTATGTTTTCTCATAGCAACCCTGTACCCACATAAAAGCTGCGGTTTCAGTCCAAGAAAAAAGTTTTTGGTTTTTTTTTTGCCAAAAGTGCTAGGTTATTGTGATGTAGCTGCATGATGACTTAACACATTTCCTCTCTTTTATACAATGATATTTATGATAGACTTATTATCTTGAAATGGTGGGCAAACCTCAATCTACAGTGCATATCAAGAAATTCAATTTTGCCGAAACCAGTTTGGCTCAGTGGATAGAGCGTCAGTCTGTGGACTGAAAGGTCCCAGGTTCGATTCCGGTCAAGGGCATGTACATTGGTTGCAGGCACATCCCAGTAGGGGTTGTGCAGGAGGCAGCTGGTCGATGTATCTCTCATCATGGATGTTTCTAGCTCTCTATCCTTCTCCATTCCTCTCTGTAAAAAATCAATAAAATATATATATATTTTAAAAATTCAATTTTTTCTTGAAGTGTCATGACTTTTCCCCCCATTTCTTGGGAGCACATCTAGCAGCATTAGTGGCACTCTGTCTGGGTCTCATGATGTTATTTAAGGTTTATGGTATTGCACTAAACATGATGAAAAATACATGAGAACCGCGAGAAATCACTTTTAACTGTGGTATGCAATTTACTGAAGAGACAACTGCTCATGCAGAGATGATTAGCATCACACAGTCTTTTAAGCAGACATTTGCAACACTTGAGCTCACCACAATAGCAACAGGAGGTGGCTATGAAATTATTACAGTAGTATAGTATGCACTACAGTTAATTTTGTGCAGTTATGATTTAATACTGTATTTTTACGTGTGTTTACAATTCTCTCCACTGCAAATAGTGCCATGTACATTCTATAAATGTGTGTATATGTTTTGATAAATGTTATCTCTATAATTTGTGTATATTTTATGTAAATGATAAGATATAGTATCTATATATGTATTTCATACATTCATGACATAGTGTATTCTCTTTTTTGTGTTTTGTTTTGTTTTGTTATTTCCAGGCTACATGGTTCATCTGAGGGTTTTTTGTTCTTTTTTCAAATTGTTATAAATCTCCAAAAAATTTTCCAATAAAGTATTTGAAAAAAATCTACAGATAATTGGACCCATGCAGTTGACAGCCATGGTAATGAAGGTCAACTGTACAGTAAACCTATTTTGGAGGCCTTAATTTAACAAACTTCAGATTGAATGCTCCATATATCATATATGAAAAATAACACCCTGTTAATTTTAGAATGCTATTATCCAAGATTTGCATATAATTGAATTAATGGATTTTTTTTTGTTATTGCTATTAATTCACTGATATTTTTAACAAATTTTAGCAAGCAGACCATAGTTTTTTGGGGAAACAACTGTAGTAATTTTGCCAACATAAATAAATATTAGATATCTACTACTATAGTTCACAACTTTAAATCCAAGAGTCACTGCTCATCGATAAGATTCAGTGAATAATTAGCATGTGATCATAGGGCATCCAGAAAAGCAATTGGTTCTGTTGTTGCCTGGCATGACTTTCCATAGTTTTAACATGTGCTACCAATGTTACAATGTGTGCTAACCACAACCTAGCCATGCGCATTTGTTTACTTATGGTGACTGGTGAATTCAGGCATGTACTAGACCCCTTCAGCATACATTTAAAATTACTGTAATATATATAAAAACATTTGTTAATTTTAACTTTTCATATATACTTAATTTTAATTACACAAACAGGTCTACAGAAGTAAAAACAAGTAAACTAATATGTCAATATTTTAACATACACTTTCAGGAAACCTACTTTATTATATAAAGGATTTTTGGCTTTAATGGACACCCCTTCACCTGGATTAGACTGTTATATTGAGAGCTTACTATATTTGCAGATTTTTGTCCTATTTTGAAAATCCTCACCTCATTGGCCAACTGCAACTATTCCTATTTGCTTTTAAAAACTGAGTTTAGGCTTCAGGATTTTTTTGAAACTTGCCCAGATCGTCCCATCTACTCTTTTTTGGTAGTACTCTCATAGTCTCAATGATAACATATCTCAGCACAGTTAAAATTGTTATATTTGCTGATCTGGTCCATCTACACTGTTTTTGAGCATTTTATTTAGTATCTAATATATAGGGGTCAAAAAAAGGTAAGTGAAATAGTATAAATAAGCATTTTTACACTCATATTGTCTTATATCTAAAAATATTGCTGAGAATTTTAAATTTACCTTTGGGAAACTTTGTTAAGTAAGATACTAGCAAAGGGAATGCTTCTTTGCCCATTACTTTTAGTCTATAGGAAAGTGAAAATGCTCACTGTATAGCATTGTTATTCTCTGTCCTTTAATGCAAATCAGGATCCTCCATAACACAAGAAATTTCATTTAAGTCTTTGGTGTACAACCTTATACATTTTCAGAAATATCATATAGTATTTCCTTTACATTTACTAAAAAATTGTTTAAAAAGAAAGCAAACAAATAAAATTACTATTATGATCATATTAAAGAAAAAATTCTTAATGATCTTTGCAAGTACAGAAAATAACCCAAATCCTGTGCTGGAAAGGTTTTAATCTTCTCATTGTATGAGAGGGAATTATTTTCACCCTCAATATATTCCCCCATCTTCTCTTTCATTACTTTGCTTTTTTTTTCTCTCTTTTAAAATTATTTTCTCAAATAATGTCCTTCCATAATGGTAATGTAACACAGATAAGAAACTCTACCCAGTTAAGACAAGCCCAGAAGCATTTATCTTCTCACCATCATTTTTCCATAACTGTCCCTTGTTTGTTTAAAAATTAAAATGTTAGCTAGAGTGATGCCAGGGTAAATATCAGAGCCTGCTGATATTAAAAGCTGATTTTAGGTTTTAGGCCTTAAGCAAGCAGAGCAAAGGAACATTCAAGGCATTTTCAGCTGCGTTAACTTAGGAGTTGACTACAGAGGGGTTGGCAGCCACGTTTTCCCCTAGAAAGGAAGTGCTGCATAGTATGTCTGCAGTGTCTTCTGTATACTTATCCACTAGTAGTAACAGGAATGGTATAGCCACAGCATACAGCTAGCTGGCAAGTCAGAGGTTGAAGAAACTGGTCAAATCTTCTCTTGGGAAATGTCTGACATCTGGTGTAGTTTGGCAAACTTAGGTGAGGATCTGTGAGGCTGACTCACTCAGGAAGTTTAAACGTCAAAACCAGCTGGTAACTATATGTCAGGAGATTAAAGTAACACCTAGGCATTACAAAGAGCAAAGGGGCTTTTGGATACGTGTGGTACCTAATGCTGAACATTTCCAAATGTTTAAGAAATTTATTTATTTTTTCCAAAATAGGCATGAAAAGTTTAGCAGATCCTTGTTTCATATAAGTGGGCCGTTTGTCAATGCATTAGCTTACATTAGAAATGTTTCTCTCTTAGGCACATTTTAATATTTGAATTATTTCTTATTGTTGAATATAATATACCAGATACACTAACATTTATCAGGACTTCTGTCTTGTGGGTGGTGCTCTATTACTTACAATTTGGGTCGGCAACTAAGTAATTGCGTATTTTAAAAAAATCAAAGACCATTTTTTCATGGAACTAAATAACTTTATTCTGTAATGTATTGCCCATTTTGATCAATGACCTTTTGCCATCTTTCAGGCAGCATCATAATCCCACGTTCAAAAAACTTCTGGTTTTTATTAGCAAAAAACTGAATCAGGTACAATTTGACATCATCATCATTATTGAAATTTTTACCATTCAAGGAGTTTTGTAAAGATCGAAACAAAAAGTAATCAGATGGTGCAAGGTCAGGACTATATGGTGGATGTGGCAAAACATCCCAACCAAGCTCCATTAATTTTTGCCGAGTGACCAAAGATGTGTGTGGCCTTGCATTGTCATGATGGAATACAACACCTTTTCGATTTGTCAATTCAGGCCGCTTTTCTTCAAGTGCATTGTTTAATTTCATTAGTTGTTCAATGTAGACATCAGAATTGATCGTTCAGTTGGGTGGTAAGAGTTCAAAGTAGACAATTCCTTTGTAATCCCACCAAACTGATAACAAAACCTTCTTTTGATGAATATCAGCTTTTGATGTTGTTTGAGTTGGTTCACCTGGCCTGCTCCACGATCTTTTCCGCTTGATATTGTTGTAAACAACCCATTTTTCATCGCCAGTTATCAGTCGTTTTAAAAATGGATCATTTTCATTACGTTTCTTTAGCAAATCGCAGCTGCTAATGCGTTGCGTTAACTGTGATTCTTTCAGTTCGTGAGGAACCCATGTATCGAGTTTTTGAACATAGTCAAGTTGTTTTAAGTGATTTTCAATGCATGTATGTGATACATGAAGCTTCTCTGCAATCTCACGTGTTGTACTGTGACAGTCCGAATTGATTATTGCTTTGATTAGGGCGTCATCAACTTCAACTGGACGACCAGAGCGGTTTTCATCTTTGAGTGAAAAATCACCAGAACGAAATTTGGCAAACCAATTTTGACACTGCCGTTCTTTTAAGGCTTCGTCACCATAAACAGCACATAACTTTTTATGAGCTTGCGATGCGTTTTTCCCTTTGCGGAAATAAAAAAGCAAAATATGACGAAAATGTTCCTTTTGATTTTCCATTTTTCAACGAACGCCAAACGAAAACTACAAAACAGATCAAAAAACTTTTTTTACTGATTAACAGCTGAATAGCCAACTATCAAATAACAAAATGTGTTTTACATTTGTACTACGTCTGCAAACCTAAAAATTCAACTGAAGCCATATATGTGTGAAACCCGCAATTACATAGTTGCCGACCAATAGAATATAGGAGTCAAGATATTATTTTACTTATAATTTAAGCCTTAAGCTAACAAAGTAAACATAATTCTATTAGCATAGAGATTGACATAAATAATGCACCAGAGTGGAAATTTAACCTAGAATTGTGTGAACCATGTGCTGAGTGGCTTAGGGTTTGGGATCTGGAGAAGGGCCACAAGCAAATGACAGAGATTAGACAAGAAATAATAATTTTGAAATAATGGTGGGGGGGGGGGGTAAGCAGAGAGTCCAACACAAGGGGAAGGACTTCACTGGTGCCCAGGGCTTGCCAACATTTTATTCAATTTTGGATATTGCCCTTAGGCAGGCAATTCTGGTAATAGACAGACTATCTTAAAGGTCAGTAAATATTAGTAAAGATTTACTTTGAGACTATTTGATCAGGAAATTGCTTGCACCGCCATTGTCTTGACTAAAATCAGTGCATGGCTCTGGCCCTTGTCAGAGCTCAAGGTTCACCAGTGTTCCAGTCTCCTTGTTTACACTTTTCTGATAGTGAAGATAGAATATATAAACCAGTTTCCACAAAATAACCAGGGACCAAGTCATAATAGCAACAAGATATTGCATAAACAAAACATGCAAATTTTGTCCTTCCCAACTAATAGAAACTGTACCATTACCCTCCTTAGAATGTAATTGGATTGGAGTAAAGAACAGACTCTTTCCCCTTCCTGCCTTTGGATATTTCATGGGAGCACATAATATTTGTTATTACCTAAGTGATCTTACAAATGTGAATGGAGATGATGGAACAGCTAAGAGCTAAAATATGAGAGCACCAGATACTTGATCATTGTATCATTGAATCAAACTCAGAAGCTCCCCAGATCTTATTATCTGAGTAAATAAATTACTTCATTGTTTGATTCACTGTTAAGTTGCTTTGTCTTCCTTCTAGGTAAAACCATATTTATACATCTAGGAAAGAAGGTGTTTAAAACAAAAAAAAAAGAGCACTCTGCCATATTACGTAATATAGAGAAGTCCTCTACGTTGCCAAATGAGAAATAAAAGCTGTTAGAGAGAGGATCATACCAGAGAAGTCATTAGAGCGCTCACTACACGTGAATGCTGAGCTGGCAAGATAGGCCCAAACCCAAGATGTTCCATGTCTTATTGCTATTAAGCCTGGTCCCTGGTTATGCTAGAGAAGGAAGCCATGTTTTCCTAATCTTGTGATCATAAGCACCACAACCGAATCCGTGCGATTCTTCTCCTAGAGTTTATGTCACTCACTTCTAGATTTCTGTTAACTACTACAAAGGAATGGGTGGCAAAGAGGTGGCTCACACACCTCCTACTGACTCTGTTTTAAGAATGTAATGTTGTTGCCGGGACCGGTTTGGCTCAATGGATAGAGCATCGGCTTGGGGACTGAAAGGTCCTGGGTTCGATTCTGGTCAAGGGCATGTACCTTGGTTGCGGGCATATCCCCAGTGGGGAGTGTGCAAGAGGCAGCTGATCGATGACAGATCGATGTTTCTAACTCTCTATCTCTCTCCCTTCCTCTCTGTACAAAATCAATAAAATAAAAAATAAAAATAAAAAATAAAATAAAAAGAATGTAATGTTGTTTCTGATGGTCTAGAACACATGTGTCAAACACAAGGCCCGCGGGCCAAATCCGTCCCGCCAGGCCTTGCAATGTGGCCCGCACCACGCTGTCATCACTGCACTCCGCTGCGTTTCCATCACAATGACAGTTTATGACTGTTCAGTAAACCATTCGGCCCGCGATTTAGGCTGGATTTTAGATTTTGGCCCCTTCTCTGATTGAGTTCGACACCCCTAGTCTAGAATGTATTTTTTGGCTGTTGTCAGTGATCTTTCTGAACTGCTAGATATTTTTATGTTCTTTATTTTTGTGATGGTTGATTAAAGAACTATGAATTTTTAATCAGAAAAATGCAAATGAAATACTTGCATAATAAAAAGTATATTCACTAGGAAACTGAGCAACTGATAGGAGCAGAAAATTCAAAACAAAGGCTACACCTAGAGATTACAAACCTTCAGATCGAAAAAGCCCATGTAAATAACACAAGTGGGCTTAGAACAGTGGCTTGGCTTATGGCAGATGCTCAGTAAGAAACTATAAATGAATAATGAATCAAATACTAACCAACAACTTGGGGCAATTTTGTCTGTAAGTCTGTCAATAATTCTAATAGCATTATGTTTTCATCTTTAGGAAACAAAATTACAATATTATGAATTTTACTTTATATACTTTTTTCAATTTTCACATTTCTACTATTTGGAGAACATAATACTAAATATAAAGAGAAATTATCCCATATCAGAGACTTTAATTTATTTTATTACTTGTGCAACAAAAATTTAATGATTAAAATAATTAAATAAGAATTTATAAAAGTTGGAATTTAAACAAAAATCCTCAATAACATCTCAATTATGTTTTCATTATTATGTAGACACTTAAATGTAATAAGATGAATTAAAAGAAAAGGCTGCAATTATATTGTTCATCAATTTTTCATTGGCATTCATATTACAGAAACAGACTGAAGATACTTCAGTCTGAAGAGTACCTCTACTTTGGTTTTATGTATAAATAGACATATACTCTTTGTGGCATTGTTTGGAGAGGATGTTTAATAAAGTTGAGTCAAAGATAGAATTGTCAAGGAAAGAATAATATTTAAGTAACATATTCTATCCTAAGTACATTATTTTCAAAAAATTAGAGAATTTGACTATTAAACATTTTGTTGTCTCTTTGTTAAAAATAGTTGTGTTTTGAACTATTTTTGAGCATAAAAGAACATAAAAAATATAAAAGACCTTAGTTTTTAAAAATATGACTTTTGCTGAAACCGGTTTGGCTCAGTGGATAGAGCTTCGGCCTGCAGACTGAAAGGTCCCAGGTTCGATTCAGGTCAAGGGCATGTACTTTGGTTGCCGGCACATCCCCAGTAGGGGGTGTACAAGAGGCAGCTGATGGATGATTCTCTCTTATAGATGTTTCTAACTCTGTCCCTTTCTCTTCCTCTCTGTAAAAAATCAATAAAATATATTAAAAAACAAACAAACAAATAAATAAATAAATTAAAATGTGACTTTTCTGTAGCATGAAAATGACAATGCTGATTATGAACAACAGAAAATATTTTTCAAACAATAGCAATGAAACAATTGGTAGGCTATTTGGCAAAACATATATAAATTTGCATATAAGAGTATATCATTAAATGCATTCCAGTGTATACATATATAAAATTTATATATAAAAATATAATAAAAGATTAATAATCAACTTATGAATATATAAATAACCAATAACAATTCTTGAGTAAATACTTGTGATAGTTGAACTAATTTCCTTTCTTTCTCTGAGTCTCTGTTTTTTATTTCTTTTAATTTGATATTTCATGATTTTAGTAATATAAAAGAAATACATCCATGATTTTTAAAAATCAGAAAACAGTAATTTTAAAGTGTCCTTGGTGATTCTTTTAATCACTGTAAACTACTTTATTTTGTTTGAATAATTTTGCTTATTAATAATTTTTTAATTTATTAAACAATTACCTTATATGTAATCCTCAGGAAATTTATAAACTGCCTGTGCCTGTTTCCCAAGTTTTTAATTTTCATGTTAAATACACATTGCATTTTTTTTTGTTTTTGTTCACCAGGATAAGAAATTATTGTATGGTAGTAGGTAGCCTTTCTCTCTATATTGTATGGTTGTAGGTAGCCTTTCTCTCTATATTTATTGTCAGAAATAAATGCTATAAGGAGCTAATACTATGCTTTCCTTATCTTAAACCCTCAGTAATTACTAGCACTCAGTGTAGCTAATGGGATTAAATGAGATAACAGATATAAAACACCGTGTAAAATTAATAGCACAAGATGAAATAGTAGTTTTACTATTATTATTAAGAAGGATTTAAAAATCAGAAATATAATAATGTGGTGCTAGGTTGTATTTTAATATCATTTACTACATGCAAAGAAACATGTAAATAACACTTTTTACATCCTTAAAAATGTTTGGCATTTTCATTTTTAATGTTTAGAGGGAAACAAGATAATTCTGACCTACCAATAACTCAAAATATTTTAGTCTCCTCCAGCCAGTGTCATTGGTGGTCAAGATTAGTCTTGGAATTGTCACAGTCACACCTATTTTAACATATAAAAGTCTTCATATTGAGCAAACCACTTAGGTATAGAACTGGAACAAATAAGAGAGATTCCTCTTCTAAGCCAAAGTTTTGCAGCATGAGATAATTAAATGTCTTGTCAAAGTCAAACAGAACATTTGTGAGATAAGAAGGAAGTCAATATTGTAGTCAATAATGGAAAAAAAATTAAATTTTAGCTCAAAATTTCTAGACATATGGTGAACCTCAGAAAAATTTGAGAGATGAGATGGAGCAACTGGAATAAAAGTCTTTGTCAAAAATATCTGAATTTTAGGATGGGGTTCAATGGGAACAGATGAAAAAAATAAAAGTGATGCAGTTGTAATTATCTGGTGAGAATTTTATGATTTATTTAATTTAAATACTAAGTAGAATTCAGTATTTGCATAATTGACCTTTATTCAATTATGCTGTTCTTAATATTCTATTAATTTGCTAAACATATTTTTCATTCTTTACAATTCACAAAAATGTCTAAAAATTAATGAGTTATAATTTTTATGTCACTTGCTGAGATGTTTAAAAATTGAAGTTAATCCTGTGTAAGGAGAACTTTAATATATTCTACTTTCAGTCATATGAGAACATTAAAAGAGCAAACATGTATTCAGTGCTAACATGTGCCAAATAGTGGGTTAAACATATTAAGGCCTTGTCTCATTTAGTCATCTACAGTCTTATAAATTTAGTATTGGTGTGTTTGTTTACCTATAAACTATTAGGTAAATAATAACCCCCAAGTCGTACAGCTACCACTGGGATGCACAAATGAGCCTAAGTATTTTTCTGACACTTAGCATTGTCATTAAACTGCCCTCATTGTGGTATTTGTAAATGTATGTGCAATTATATGCATTTTCTCTAATATTGAATGTAAATTCAGGACTTTAAATTACAGTGTCCTTACAGGATCACATCTCCCTAACTGAGGATTAGGAGTTATATTTACTGACCATGGTTGAGGACATTTGATCCCAAGAGGATCAAACTTTGTAAATGTCCAGATGCAGATCATAACCGCCATTGGTTCTGTTCCTTGAGGTGGGCTAGAATTCTATTGGAGTCATGTGATATTATCAATTAGGTCATGCAAGAGAAAAATATAACACAAAAAGAATCTGATTTTTTTTTTAATTCCATTTTACAGAAATCCAATACAAATAAGAATGTAATTTAAAAAAATCAGAATGGAAATATAGGGTATTTCCCCAAATTTATAATAATTATAAAGGCAGTGTTTATTAAAACACTTTTCATTTTCAAATTTGAGCTATCAGTTGTTAAAGTGTGTATACAACTTTTGGACACCCTGTATTTCTTCTTTTTTTACCTTCCTTTCTCCAATCAAGAGTATGTATGGTATTGCTGCTTCCAGTCTAATCGTTACTTCTTTCCTTGAGACATTTTCTTATTGCCTCTTTAGATATTTTCACACTTCAAAATTAAGGAAATTTCATAAGAAATTTTAAGAAAAAACGTATTTTCTACAATATATATTTATTTTTATGTCATAAGTCTTTTATTCTTTAGGAGGTAGATAATAAATTTAAATATTCTACATACTTATCTCAAATGCTTATTTTTCTAGACTCACAGTAGCAATTAGTATAATTAACATGAAAAATGTTCACAAAACAAATGAATTATTGATTATACATTGAGTTCTTTTGCTTTCTTAATTAGGAAAGATTTTTTTTCAAGATATTCATGACATTAATCAAGTCCTTTAACATTTAGAGAAACAATGTCAGACGGGTAAAACTTTCTGTACATTTGTTTTATCTTCATTAGAAGCTTCTTTGTAAATGTTTATACATTATGAAGAGACAAGCAACAATGTTTCTTTGTTGACTTAGGTCAAAATTTATACATGATTCTTCTAGGCCAGTGGTTGGCAAACAGTGGCTCTCCAGCCACATGCAGCTCGCAAGCTGCAGTTTGCCTCTCTGTTGACCATGAGTTTGCTGACCCCTGTTCTAGGCAAGAGAGGATGAGGAGAAGTTCTGAGTAAGAGTCATTGGAAGATTAGCTTGCTCCCCTCTATTGCCTTAGAAAAGTCACGCATTGGGAGCCATCCTCCTGAAGCGTTACCTGCCCCTCAACTCCCTTCTATTCACAAGTTATGCCAATTGGCAGAATTCAACAAACATCACTTAGACTTCCTCTGCATTCTAGAGGTCATGGTAAGACAAAAATAAAGTTATTAAACTTATTTCAACCTTAAAGGCATAAAGTATTTTCAGATATTACTGTCTACATTGGCTTCTTTCAATTCAGGTTTATCTCAAAGCAAAAAGTGTCCAAATGTTACTAAATTTTAGCATTCAGTAATTTTAGCAAATGTTTGACATTTTACAAGTTATGCTTTGCTAAACTATAATGGCATGTTTTAATAGTACATTCTAGAACTGCAACTTATAAGGTATGTGGGATTCTAACATAAATCATGCTGATTTTTTAAGAAATGGAAATGTATTTCTGGGAAAAAGTATACATGGAATGAAGTATATTTAAAAATACTCCCATGTAAATTAAATATTTGATCTGTTAATGTTATGCTAAATGTTCTTTAGTAGACAACTTAGCAAAATGCACCCTGTTGATTTAAAAAACAAAAAACAAACAAACAAACTTGTCTTAAATAAGGTGGTAGGTTGTCAACTATCTCAATGTAGAGACATAACATGGCAAAATTTTAGCAATCTATAAACTTGTATCTACTACTAGCTATATAGAAAATGAGTCTATGGATGATTACAGAGTTGATCCGGTTAACATCAGCTAGCACATCTATCTAATCTAAGAAATGACTGTGCCATAGGATTCACATCCATAAGTCTTGTTAGTATAGGAGGGGTTAAGAATAACAAGACTAAATCAACTGGTGGAGATTAAATAAGAGGGGTTCAAGTTACATTTGTGGATATAGGATCTAAAAGAAATAGTCCTAAGAAATTTAAAATGGGTAATGCTTTGGCCCATGGCTCACTGATTTGAAACTTAAAAATGTTTTTTTGGGGTGTTTTTTGTTTATTTGTTTGTTTGTTTTTGTGTGTGTGTGTGTTTAATAGGCCTATTTTAATATATATATATATATATATATATATATATATATATATATATATATATATATATATATATATTTTGTTGAATTTTTTTACAGAGAGGAAGAGAGAGGGATAGAGATTTAGGAATATCAATGAGAGAGAATCATAGATCAGCTGCCTCTTGCACACTCCCTACTGGGGCTGTGCCTGCAACCAAGGTACATGCCCTTGACAGGAATCACACCTGGGATCTTTCAGTCCCCAAGCCAGCACTCTATCCACTGAGCCAAACCAGTTTCAGCTGTGTGGGGGGTTTTTTTGTTGTTTGTTTTGTTTTGTTTTGTTTTTACTGTCTGTGACTGAGACAAATAACTTCATCTTGAAAAAAAAATATATATATATATAATTTTAATTATGCAGATTCATTTAATATAACACAGAGTAGAGTTCTGGAAATCAAAACATTGTTTTTTTTCCATGACCCCTAAATTGGTCAAATTGTGAAAATAATTCAAACCGCCAGGATCATGAGACATGGTGGATATTAGGGAATAGTAATCCAGTAATTTCCATTGATAAATGTAGACCAGAATATTCCTTTTGACTAGCTAACTCAATCTATGGCTTACATAGATTTTGTGTGAAGTAATAATTAAGTACAATTATAGAGAAGTGACAGAAGCTAAGCAGCTATAAAATACACCCTATGGCCCAGCCAGCCAGGGAGCCAAGTGAGAAGCCCTGCCCCACAGTTGAGCCTAGACTCTGGTCCTTCATGGAGTCTGAACAATGATCCTGAGAGGCCACAGAGCCCAACCTACAAACCTACTCAGCAGCAAACCTTGGCCATGACCCTGCCTGATTGCTGAACCAATCTTTGGACCCACATGATTAGGGATCCCAGACAGCCACCCAGTCCAAATGTGGAGCACAGTCTCCAGTCCTATACATTTGTGGGGTAAATCTGGATGCCATTCCCTAACACAGAACCCTACCAATGATCATGCCCAACAGCCAAGGATAGTCAATGGCTGACCCAATCACAAAGCCCAGCCTACAGCCCCTCCCAACCTCAGGACATAGCCTGTAACCTTACAAGGTCTCTGAGCAAGACCTGATATCTTGTCCCACTATGAATTCTGACTTGTAGACCCATCTGGACAGAGTCCAGCCAGTAGCATCATCCAGTTGGTGAGCACAGCCTGAGATGCTACCAAACCAGGCACAGTTGCAATCATAGCCTGTAGGCCTACCCAATTACAAATTTCAAACAGTGGCACCTCCCTGTCAGAAAAAAACAGCCTGTGACTTTTTCTGAGCAAAAGTGATTTCAGAGCCCAGCTAATGGTGCCACCTGACCACAGAACAGAGCCAGCAGCCCCACCAAATTGTGGATCCTAGGCAGTGCTCCAACTTTAGAGTGCAAGTAATAGTCTACTCTAGCTAGAGACACCCATGGCAAGCCCCTGCTCAGACACTACTGACCTATCCAATACCCAAGAGGATCTGATTGGTGAAAATCTTTCCTGCCAAAGTGAACCTATTATATCTAAAAGAGGAAACTGCTAACTTAATGCATAGACAACAATACAATATGCGTAGGCCATAGAGAATCAGGTAAAAGGGGAACTGCTGTGCAGGAGTCAACATGAAGAAGTAGGACTTGCTTCAATGTGGCTTTGATGCCCTATTCTGTTCCTGGAGTTTGCCACTCATGAAAGTAGTAGGGTTGTAATCTGGCATGGTCTGAAGCTGTCCACTATGTCCACTAACTCTGGGGTCCCCTGGGAGTTGCGAGGTCAACTACTGCCTCTGCCCTGCCTAGGGCTACCCAGCAAGAGCTGTAGTGATCTGCAGATGGCTGCTTTGTGATGGGCTTGGAGGTGCCCAGGAAAGACCAAGGCTGTGAACCAAAGCCAGTTGCTGCTAGTGCTGGCCTATTGTCACTTAGCAAGAGGTACAGGGTACACAGAGGTCAGATGCTGCCTGTTTGAGAGATTTTAGGAAAGTTGACACATGAGGAAATAGAGGCTATTTGTATGGAAAAGCCACTAGAAATGGTTTGGATGGGCCCATGAGTGTGGTGGGGCAGGGTCACAGGGAATCACCAGTGCCAGGCAAACAGTATGAGCCAGCTTGATGGAGACTCAGATATGGCTTCCACCTGCTGGCTCTGTGTGGGGGAGGGTCTTAGAAATGGAACATTGGCCTCTGCCAGCACTTTTGACTAGTGGAAAGTTGCTCCCAAGCTCTTGCCCTGATTACAGACAATTCTGTTCATCCCTATACATCTCTGGTTCCTTTAAAGCTGCTAGCCCAGCACTGGAGCTTAGAGGAGTGATTCTGAATAAGCCACGGGTGGGCCCTTTAAAAAGGAGCAGCTGGTTGTGGAGCGGCCCAGAGCAACAGAGGCCAGGCTCAGAGCAGCCTGGCCAGAACTGCTCACACCTAGCCTGCCCATGCCCCAGGGCTGCTTCTCAGACATGGCAGGAAACTTTTGGGGGGAACTTGAGGGTCTGCTGAATCAAGTGATTGAAGGCTTAGATCTGGATGTGTTGAGTTGTTGTAGCGCTGGGGTGTTGATCTGTGAGTGCCTTGTGTGCGGTCTGGATGAGGTTGGTTGATCTATATATTTGGAAGTGTCTTTTGTGTGAAGTGTATCCTTGGGCATGTGGGGGTATTGTTGATTTGAGAAAATGCTAAGTAATTTAAAGTTCTGAAAGTTTAAGGTCTCTTGCCAAAAAGAGGTTTTAAAGCTAACACCTTAATTTTAATGGAGAAAGGGGAGGGCAAGCCCTTCCCACCCAGAACAGGTAATCCAATTCCAGCCAGCAGCTATCTTTAAACAATGTGTTCATTTACATTTGAATGGCTATGCCTTTTGATAGCCTAAGGGCTAGTTTACATGTAAACAAGTTTGCTTCTCAGTTCCCAGGGCAGAAAAAACAAGGTTTAAAATTATTAGATTTTAAAATTTATTCTTAAAAATATAAAAGTTTATTAATTAAAAAAAATACAAGGAAGTTAAAAAACCTGATGAACAATATTAACTGTTGATTATAATAGAATCAGAGATACCGGAGGGGAGTGGACTGACAATTCTCAGGGAAAAGGGGAGTGGTGAATGCTGGAAGAGACTGAACTTAAACTGTGCACCTATGGATGAGGACAATGGGGGTGGGGAAAGGGCAGAGAGTGGGGTGGGAACCTGGTGCAGGGGGGAAGAAATGAGGAACCTTTGTAATAATATGAACAATAAAGATTGATTTAAAAAAAAAAAAAAAAAAAAGAATGCCTGGAACTCCAGAAGCCCTCCCTTTCCCTCAACCACAATGACCTCCCCCCTCCTTAGTTTTTACAGCCAGAAGTTATGGGGGACTTCTCTTTCTGGCTCTGGAGCTCTGAGCTTGGAGGTCTGATGTGGGGCTGGGATCCCTCTCTCCTCAGGGAGGACTTTTGAAGTTGAGATATACCTCCCAATGTTTTTCCGCCACTGGTAGGTGTGAGAATTGGCTGTTGCATCCCTCCAACCAGTTTTAGTGTGGCTTCCTCTTTCAGTTCCTTGTTGTAGGACTTACTGTCAACTAGATTTTAGGTGGTTCTGAATGATGATTGTTTTGATGTTTATTTTTAATTTTGATGTGTTATGGGAGGATTGAGTACCACATTTACCTATTCAGCCATCTTGACCAAAAGTCCCAAATAAAATATTCTAACACTTACTTTTTATAGAATAGGGAGTTGATATTTGTACCTCAATTTTAGGTATTTGCATTACCAATATATTTAAGAAAAATGATAATGCATGTCTTAGAACTGCTACAGTAGATGAGAATAAAAGTGTGGCTGATGAAACAGTTTCAACATTTTTTTTCTGAAAGCTTTATTCATATCCCTCTGGGAATCAAGAAAGCATAGTATATGCACTGATATTCATAAATAATTTCTGTGTCTTATTTGGCTGGCATTTTCAAAAAATGGCATTGTTTGAAAAATTATCTTGAGTATAAAATGTCATTGTAGTGCTCTACCCAGGTGGCTCAGTTGGTTGGAGCATCCTGTCATGCACCAAAAGGTTGTGGGTTCAGTTCCTGTTCAGGATGCATATGAGAGGCAGTTGATAAATGTTTCTCTCTTTCTTTCTCTCTCTCTCTCTCTCTCTCTCTCTCTCTCTCTCTCTCTCTTTCTCTCTCTTTCTCTTTCTTCTCCTCCTCCCTCCTTCTCTTGCTAATAATCAATAAGAAAGCATATTCTCTGGTGAAGATTCAAAAAGAAAATCATAGTAGTGCCATTGTGTCACCAAAATTTCAAAAACTGTAGATACAATGAGTTATTGCATTTAATTACTTTAGTCCATGATTTTTGAAAGTAGCCTAAATATGCATGTGTGAGTGAATGCACACACACATATCATAATTTCATAGATGATTTTATTTTTTCATAGATGATTTTAATGATTACTAAATCAAACAGGAAATTAACCTTTATTTATAAAATAAGGTAATTTTCTAGTATATGTATAGAAAAAGGATTGTTAAGAAGTGATAAGGATTGTTATTCAAAACAATGGAGAAGCCCAGCTGCCATGGCTCAGAAGTTGCGAATTGAACCATGAACCAGGAAGTCACCATTTGGTTCCTGGGCAGGGCATACACACCCAGGTTGCAGGCTCAATCCCACTGTGGGTGTGCAGGAGGCAGCTGATTGAAGATTCTCTCTCATCAATCATTGATGTTTCTATCTCTCTCCCTTCCTCTCTCTGAAATCAATAACAAGAAAAACAAAACTATTTCAAAAGAATGAAGCAAATGAAGATTGAACAACAAAGCATAATGAATGCAAATGTGGTTTTCAATATTTTCAGGTCTGTTAGATTGTCTTTTTAATTTAGGCAAAAATCTATTAATTTTCAATCCTATATCTGGTTATGTAAAATTAATGAAATGTTGAGGATATGAGAATATAAGAGGATGTGAGAGTATATTGTTTCTGTCAAAATTGTCATTAAGTCTAATTCGCTAATCATTAATTAATTCTTTTAATCCTAGAAAAAAAATATAACTAGAGTGAAGAGGATGTAATATTGACTACTAACAAAAAATAATAAGTATCTTTAAAAACAAGAACGAAGCAATGGTAGCTACCAAAAGTAGCAAAACTGAAAGAAGAAAGGACACATATATTCAGAATTCCAGTAGGCTTTTATTCACTTATCAAATTCAATCTCAACTTTTATTTTTATTTTTTAAAATAAATTTTTATTGATTTTAGAGAAGAAGAGAGAGGGATAGAGAGATAGAAACATCAGTGATGAGAGAGAATCAATGATCAGCTGCCTCTTGTACACCCCATACTGAAAATCTAGCCCACAACCTAGGCATCTGCCCTTCACTGGAATCGAACCTGGGACCCTTCAGTCCACAGGCCGATGCTCTATCCACTGAGCCAAACCAGCTAGGGCTCACCTTTTATTGATGGGATGAAACAGAAGTGACAGTGCCTGAATTATAAGCCCAGAGTGAAAGGGGCTTTGTGTCTTTTTGCCCTTGTGCTCTTGGAGCATGGCAACCATGTGATCAAGCCCAGGTAATCCTGTAAGATGCTAAGAAATAATGAAAGATTGAGGCAAGTCCTCCCTGTTGAGGGCATCGTAAACTTGCCAGGCAGCTGACTGAGAGAACATGAGTGTCTGACTGACACCACAGAACTGTTCACTTGTGTCCTACCCAAACAGCCATACTACAACATTGTGGATATGCAAATGCTTCTTCTTTAAACCACTAAATTTTGTTGTTGTTGTTATGCCACAAATTCTGACCAAAAAAAAAAGTGATATTATGGTTAGGGTGATACCATAAGGAAAACCTGCAATATGTGGAATTGGCTTTGGGGCTGAGCTACAGGCAGATGTGGGAAAAGCAACAGAAAAACTCTTAGAAAAATAGTGAGCTGTCAGTTAGTGAAGCCTGGAAAAGTGGTGAGAAATTTGCTATAGCAGGTGAAAAAATTATTAACCTTGATATTTTAATTAATGTTGACAAATGATAAACAATTTATGTTCACCGCATTTGGACATAAATTATTTAAGTTTACCAAATGGTGAAGTAGAAAATCCCAAGCTCCTGTTTCTTCACAGAAGCTTTGGAAAACAAGCAGAAACTGTCAGAACTAGGTCAGAATCACAGAGGACAAAATTTATAGACATGAAGTGAATATTGAATCAGAAAAAAGGGAACTTGATAATGGTAGGAAAACTCTGTGGAGTTTCTGTTTAGTCTTTCGTCATGGCCCTAAAGACATCAACCCACATTCCCAGTGTGGAACCCTGGAACCTGATTTCAGAGAGGAAATCAGATTTTATTCCAAAATTTTTGTGTTCATCTACTCTAACCATTCTGAGGCTACATAAGGGACTGTTAGAAGGTGCTCATCTTTGTTATGCTTAACTCAGAATTCACTCCTCCTGGGATAAAGGTGGGCATTGCATGAAAATGATGTAAAGTGAGTGGAAACACAGAGTTGCCTGAAGCAAAAACAATAGAGTGGAGTTATACAGCAGACTGTCTAAGGCCAGGCTGAGAAACTTGGAGAGATGGTTTCTTTTGGAAATCAGAGAATTCAAAAATGCTTATGTATACTGTGGAATGCCATGTACATGCCCAGGGAAAGATATACAGCATGTTCAGAAAAGATCTGATAAAGTTTTTATGATATTCTGAGAACACCTATAAGAAATGCTACATAGCCGTAGCTTGTTTGGCTCAGTGGATAGAGAGCATCGGCCTGCGTACTGAAGGATCCCAGGTTTGATTCCAGTCAAGGGCATGTACCTTGGTTGTGGGCACATCCCCAGTAGGGAGTGTGCAGGAGGCAGCTGATCTATGTTCCTCTCTATTTCTCCCTCATTGATGTTTCTATCTCTCTCTCTCCCTTCCTTTCTGTAAAATACCAATAAAGTAAATTTAAAAAAATGCTACATATAGAGCAGCTGAAAAATAATGGCCATAGGATGAGGAGTTAACTTTCCATTAGTATACAAGTCTTAATGTATAGAAACATTTTTTAATTATAAACATGTAAACAGGTGTTTTGCATCTATTATGGATCTTTGATATGGGAAATGTAGACTATCTTCAAGGCTCATAGACAAGGAGAAAGAAGAAATTAAAAAAATTATATGGAACCTATATCTAATATCTCTCAGGATGATCTTGCTAGATCTTTATAGCTTAATGTTTGGCCTATAATTAGTTCATAAGTAAAACAAGAGCAAAATTCTGTAATTAAAACAAATAGTGGCAGATTTAAAAAAGACACTGTACATAGGAAGACCTCTTGAAATGTGAAGAGAGTCTTAGACTGATCTAAAATGTTAACTGGGGTATAGAAATCTCATGAAATCTGAACTGATTGGGACCCTCTGGATGGACAAATTTACTGCTTCAGCTATTAACAGTCAATAATGAACAATAAAAATGAAAAACTGATCAATAGAAGACAGTGATGATACTTTCATTCTGAGCCTTGTTACTCACAGATTAAATGAAGGATAATAAATATAACATGAATATCCCCACATACAGTTCTGAGAAATATGACTTCAAGTCAAAACTCATAAAATACATAAGGAAATCCTATTCCATGACACAAGCAAAATTCATCAGAAAAACAACTTGGAAAATAGCTTCACAAAGGCCATATGTATTAGAACATCGATCTAAAAAATAGAAGAATAAAAAAAATGTATTAAAAACTAATAAGTATAGTATTTAAAGTAATTTCTAAAAATTAAAACCTAAAATTTGAAGTTAGAAACTACATATTTTGCAAACATAGTAAAAATTAAATATTAAGCCAAAACCGGTTTGGCTCAGTGGATGGAGCATCTGCCTGCGAACTGAAAGGTCCCAGGTTCGATTCCAGTCAAGGGTATATATCTTGGTTGTGGGCACATCCCCAGTGGTGGGTGTGCAAGAGGGAACTGATCATTGATTCTCTCTCATCGATGTTTCTAACTCTCTATCTCTCTCTCTTCCTCTGTGTAAAAAATCAATAAAAATATATTAAAAAAATAAATATTAAAAACTATATGCTCACAACATTAACATCACAGATAAAAAGAGAGATTAGCTCAACTGGAATATATATTAAATAAAATAAGCAGATTGATATGCAGAGAAAAAAAGATAAAAAAATGAAAATTTTTCAGAAACAAAAAATGGAGTGAGTTCTAATTGCACAATCAGAAGTAGAGAATGGAAAAGAGGATAATTGGTAGGCAGGTAGAAAAGTTAGACATGTAAGATCTAAAAATACTGCAAGATTGATAAACAATAAAAATTATCTAAGTTAGGAAAACACAATATAGAAGAGAGAGAGACAGAGAGACAGACAGAGAGAGAGAGAGAGAAAGAGGTGATGGAAGAGAAATACACATCTAAATACCTTCAGTAAAACTAGAAAAACAAGACAAGAACAGCACTAAAGCATGAAAGGGAAAAATTGTGGATGACCTAACATGGGTAATAATTAGACTGCCAGAGGACTTCTTAAAGGAAAATAGAACACAAGACTTTGAAATAATATTTTCAAAATGGTAAAAACAATGTGAAACAGCTATATCCAGTGAAACTAATTTTTTAAAGAATAACACTGAATAATGATCTTTTTTAAAATGCAGATATTGAGAGTAGACTGGCATTTAAATAAAATATTAAGTTCAAGAAAAAAGGATATAATGCAAGAAGGTCAGAGAGGCTGAATGTTAACTTTCTAAAACAAAAATTTATAATTTATGGCATAAAATAGATAATAATAGAAAGTAACATGTAAGATGATAGAGAATGACTGGAATTAATAGTGTTGGAGTTAACCTTGCACTGGTTAAATTAAATATGCACATTTTTATTTTCACTATAAAATGAAATAATAGTAATCAAACTTTTTTTTTTTCTCCATACAGGAAAAAGGCAAGAAAGCAGAGCAGTAGGAAACAGAAATTGAGACAAACAATGCAGAAAACAACAGTAGATAAGGTCCAGATGTAATGTTAATTATGAATTAGGTAAATTCATAAAACCCTTACATTGCAAGATAAATGCTCTATTAAATAATTAACCAAGAACTTCTTCTTCTGTTGACTATTTAGTAGTTTTTCATCAGACTAACTTTCCCACTGAGAAACATAAATGCTGGATAAAATCAAGCAACGAAAAAAGGTTAGGCTATTGCAAGTCAACAAAACCATATAGTATTTGAGTGACCAAACTCCTGAGGAAAGGTAGTACAATGGGTGATGTCGATATTCACTTTAACATTTTCTCTTGGTGAATGTTCTGGATTTTGACTCAACAGAACTACCAATGAGCTTAGTGAGGCCAGTGTTTCTCTTGCTAGACACCCTTGATAGCTTTTGAACATGATATGTCTTCTGGATCTTATTTCCAACATAATCATCTGCTGGGGGTTTTATTATATTCTTTAAAAAAAAAACAAAACAAAAAAACTATTTTCTTTCTTTTTTTTTTCTTTTTTTAAATATTTTCTTTATTGATTTTTTTACAGAGAGGAAGAGAGAGGGATAGAGAGTTAGAAACATTGATGAGAGAGAATCATCAATCAGCTGCCTCTTGCACACCTCCTACTGGGGATCTGCCTGCAACCAAGGTACATGCCCTTGACCGGAATTGAACCCAGGACCTTTCAGTCTGCAGGCTGATGCTCTATCCATTAAGCCAAACTGGTTTTGCCTAATTGTTATATTCTTTCCAATATGCCCACTGCTGTGTGTCCTTTAATCCTATCCTGATCTGCTACCAGAGAATTTTGAGCACTTCGCTGGTGTGGGGGCCACTGTATTCTCCATTTCATTGAGCCATCCGGCAGCACCCTGGGTTTATTGCCAGGAGCGAAATCTTCCTTCTCAGGATGGTGCTCCCAATCACTTACCCTCACATTCAAATAAAGATGGGATGCTATTTCTTAATAGGGAGTGACAGGCTACTTTGGCAGATTTAGAATTAAAAAATTTAAGGTCATGGACCCAGATACTGCCATGTGTCAGGGTCCTGTTCTGATCAGTCAGAGCTCTGACTGTAGTGTGGCATATCTGCTTTTGTTCTGATTTAAACCTTTCTTGGCACTTAGTTTTATGGATAATTCATTATTTGCTCTGACACTCTATTTTCTGTACCTTCTGTTTGCAAGCTATGACACATTCTGTATACGCTGTCAATGGGAGAGTCAGGCTTTCCCAGTAGGCTTTCAATTGCCAGTTAATCTCTCTCATTTGCCTTATCTTCTCCTGGTGGGTCAATCTAGTTTAGCAATAGCCTCCTGAATCCATTATCTGCATTTTTAATTTTCTATTCCTGGATGACAGTATTACCACAAACCTAGCATGTTGTTTAATAGTTTTGTTTATCCATTGATTTTACAGAGAGAGGGAGAGAGGAAGAGAGAGGGATCTGCTTACCTATGCATTCATGGGTCCATTCCTGTATGTGTTGGCTGGGGATCAAACCTGCAACCTTGGAATATTAGAATGATGCTCTAACCGAACTACCCAGCCAAAGCATTGCATGTAGTTTGAAGTGACAAAGATTGATTATCTTACAGTTTGTGTGAGTCAGGAATCCAGGCATGGCCCTCGCCTTAGGGTGTTTTAGGGTTGAAATCAAGATATAGACTGGGCTGCAATTTCATCTGGAGGTTTGGTTGGGGCAGGATCTTGTCTGTTAGCAGCATTCAGCTCCTTGCAGATGTAGAGAGAACTTTGCTTCAGATGTGTTTACTGTCTCTCTGCTGGAAATTGCCCTCAGTTCCTAGAGGTCGTCAGAAGGCCTTGCCATACAGGTTTCCCTAATGGTATGACTGCTTTTTCAGTGACAGGAAGAGAAACACTGGCAAGGTGGAAGCTAAACCTTATCTGACTTAACTTTAATAATATATATGTGATCATGTATAGATTATAACCTTTGACATATTCTGTTGATTAGAAAGCAAGTGGAAGGTCCCACTTACACTCCAGGGAAGGGGATAACACAAGAGCTTGAACAATGGAATGTAGAGATACTGATGGCCACTCCAATAGTGTGTCCACTGCAGTTTGCATTATTTACTTTTTAACTTACAGTTCTGAAATAGTTTGTGCATTGCATTAAATTATGCATGTCCTCTCACTGGTATAGCACAATATTCTAATCATTGCTTTTTAAAGTTTTAACAATTGGCCGAAACCGGTTTGGCTCAATGGATAGAGCGTTGGCTTGGGGACTGAAAGGTCCCGGGTTTGATTCCGGTCAATGGCATGTACCTTGGTTGTGGGCATATCCCCAGTAGGGGGTGTGCAAGAGGCAGCTGAACGATGACTCTCTCTCATCGATGTTTCTAGCTCTCTATCTCTCTCCCTTCCTCTCTGTACAAAATCAATAAAGTTTTAACAATTGTACTGCTACCTTGTCCCAGTGGCTGTAAGTGCTTCATTAACCCCCGTGATGGCAGCTTTGCCGTCAGGCAGAGTTGAGTGACTGAATTCCAAAACACCATCCTATTGCCTGTGCTTGCCAACACTCCTGGCACCAACATTTGATTTTTCTGGGAAGCAATTTCTGAAATGGAAATCAGAGTGGGTGATGTTTTTGTTTTTATTTATTCATTTTTAAACATAATTCTTTATTGTTGAAAGTATAAAATATGTTTACTTTTTTCACCCATTAACTCCCCCCCCTCAGTCTGCCTCATCCCCCACCCCAGGTCCTCACCTCCCCATTGTCTGTGTCCATGGGACATGCATACATGCATACAGGTCCTTAGTTGATTACCTCCCATCCACCCACCCTTCCCAGCCTTCCCTCTGAGATTCTGCACTCTGTTCCATGCTTCCAGTCTTTGAATACATTCCATTCATCAGTTTATTTTGTTATTTAGATTCCACATATGAGTGTGATCATGTGATACTGATATTCTTTCCTATTGGCTGGGACACCTCTTTGTATATCTCAATGATTCCTCCTTATTTGACTAATTAATAATTTTGACACACTCAGGATTTTGTCCTCAGCCCTCTTATCCTATTTTTATATTTGTTTATGAATAATCCATATATTGACGACTTCCAAGTGCTATATATACCATCATGCTCCCTACATTCCAGCCCCCTATATGCTACTGCTTGACAATTCTACTTGGATCTCTTAGTACACATTTTAAACAGAACATGCTCAAAACATTACATATGGCTTCTCACCAGCTTTGTGCTTCAATAAAACTGTTTCATTTACAGTATTACTCATCTCAGTAAATGTCATCATGATGTCTCTGGTTTTTCACACCAAAATCAAGTATGTTATCTTTTATTTCTCCTATTTTCTTTATTATCTACATACAATGCACTTGGAAGTATTGTCAGCCATATCTCTATAATGTAAATATCAATTCTGCAGCTACTGTCATTATCTTTATTCTAGAAGTCTGGCTAAAGATTTTAATTGCTCTTTATCCATCCACTCATTTCCACCAAGAGTCTATTTTTTTTTTAAATAATGGAAGCCAATTTTATTTTATTTATTTATTTTAATGATGAATGGTATCTCTCACTCTCATGCTTAACACTTCAATTACTTCTTCTTCACCTTTGAGTAAAAATCACATTTCTTATCACCGCTAACACAGCCCTAAATTATCTACACAACTGTCAGATTCACAAGCCATGTCTCTTACCTTCATGGCTAACTGTATATTCAACTTGGAGTCTGTGCAGAGACTGATAACAGAATCTCGGCATCCATCCTTCCCTTTCTCTTTTCTCTGATATAACCACCTGAATTGTAGCTGTAACAGTCTGGCAGCTGCAGACTATACTTGCAATCTTTTTATTGAATTGTGACCAAGGTAGTCCAATGTAATGTGAAGAGAGGTAATCTATTTCCCTTTCATGTCATTTCCATGAATATTGCTGCCCTGTGCTCTCTCTTTTACCCTTTACTAGTATACTTGCCATGAAATGGCGAGAACTGGAACAACCTTGGCAGCCTGACCATGACCAAGACACACAGAGAGGCCTAGGCCACAATCTTGGAGTAGCTTGGAGAGAAATGAATTTATTATTTAAGCCACTGTGTAAAGTATATTTTCCCCCTAAGATGTTTTTTATTTTCCCAAGTTTTGCATGACTCTGTCCTTTTAATCACTCACATAGACAATCTAATGTCCTCTTAAATGATGATATAGTGGTTTTATTTTATTTTACTCTGAGAGAGGAAATTCCATCTGCCTTATTCACGACTGCTGACTTAGCAGTTTCGGACCCAGAGTAGATACTCATTAAATTTTTTAATGTGGTTAGACAGTGACTAACTTTAATTTGATGTTTTCTTACCTTATAGTAAATAAATTATGTGGTAATTTAAATAGTAAGTTATGTTTTGATTTTTTTTCTTTCCTTTATAGGCAAGTATTGACACAGTGTTTTTGAAACAATGATCTGAAGTGAGATTATGATTTGTTCTGTGCATAAATTGCTATAAATATTTAAATATATGGAAGGTAATATAGTAGATGAAAACACTTAATGGACTTATAAGTAATATAGTAAAGACACTAAAAAGTAATATAATAGTTAAAGACACTAAAAGGTGATATAGTAGATAAAGATACTTAATGAACTGTACTATTTTTAAAAGTAACAACATATATTTATATTAGATCTCTCAATACTTGTCTACAATAGTTTCAAATGTTCTAAAATTATGTCTGGAAATGGAAAAATATTTCTGTGGATAACTCTATTATGAGGAAATGTCCTAACAATAATTCAGGGTTTATCTCTTCTTCTCTTGGACCTTAATAAGGAAATTTTCATTCTGCCAGAGGAAGCAGAATAAAATGTTCCCCTGTTTACCATCATGGAGAAAAATGAATAGCCCATCAGAAAATATGAATAGCAAAGATATTATAGACAGAAAATCAAACACAAATAAATGAAAAGCTCCAGCACCTGAGGGTCAGTTCTATCTATACTAATAAAAGGGTAATATGCTAATTAGACTAGGAGACCTTCCTGACTTCCTTTTGGACAAAGCCATGGTGGAAAGGCAGAGGCAGTTAGAGGTGAGCAGGCTGACGGGGGAGAGGGGTAGTTGGAGGCAAGCAGATCAACAGAGGGTGCTGTTGGGGGTGAGCATGCCCGAAGGAGGGGCGTTTGGCGGCAAGTAGGCCAGCAAGTGGGGCAGTTAGGAGTGATCAGACCAGAAAGGGGGGCAGTTTGGGGACATCAGGCCAGCATGCAGAGTACTTAGGGGTGATTAGGCAGACAAGCAGGTGAGCACTTAGGAGACAGCAGTTCTGGATTGCTAGAGAGATGTATGACTGCTGTGGGATTGGGTCGAAACCGACAGTCAGTCATCACCTGAGGGGTCCCAGATTGGAAAGTGTGTAGGCTGGGCTGAGGGACACCCCCACCCTCTCCCCCACCCCCAACCTCCTGTGCACAAATTTTGTGCACTGGGCCACTAATCCTATGAGATATTTATAGAACTAACATTGTACAATTTGTTCATATTGTATAAGTGTTCATATTGTATAATATACTAAGTGTTCAGTCGGGCATTCAACCAATCAAAGCATAATATGCTAATGATATGCTAAGGCTGCTCAACCACTTGCTATGACATGCACTTACCATCAGGGGGTAGTCCCTCTGATTGGTAGGTTAGCTTGCTGCTGAGGGTCTTGGCTGGTCAGGTGTGAGCAAGACAGGCCAGACATGCCCTGGAGCTCTCCCATGTTTCCTCCCAAGCTAGCCAACCTCCCACACACCTCTCTAACCTCGATTATGCACAGGTGGAGTCCCTAGGCATGGTCTGCACCCTCTCGCAATTAGGGACCTCGTGGGGGATGTTGGAGAGCTAGTTTTGCCTGATCCCACAGGCCAGGCCGAGGGACCCCACTGGTGCATGAATTCGTGCACCGCGCCTCTAGTTGTCTAATAAATTGTTCAGTAAATATTTTTTGAAAGCATAACAGAGAAAAAGAAATCTTCCTTTATAAATCTACTAATTATCTTGTATGCATATATGCATGGCCCATGGCCACATGGCTGGGGGTGGGGGCAGGCTGGAGAGGTTAATGGAGGCAAATAGGAAACATATCTAATACTTTCAACCATAAAGAATTATTTTTAAAAATATCAAAGTTTTCAAGAAGGATTTGATGAGATATTTATAGAACTAACATTGTACAATTTGTTCATATTGTATAAGTCCTAGAAATAGCTTGTTATGTAGTAAGTTCTCAGTAAATATTTGTTGAATAATAGACAACCATTCATATATACATTGCATAGAAAAGAAGTCAATGAAATATTATAGCATATTAAAAGAGTTTATCTATGATTTATTGGGTTATTCATTTTAATTGGATTTTATAATACTTTTTTTTAATTGGATAAGTTATATGGATCAATCAAACCTCATTAATATAGCCAGTTTGGCTCAGTGGATAGAGCATTGGCTCATGGACTGAAGAGTCCTAGGTTTGATTCCAGTCGATTGCATGTACCTTGGTTGCAGGCATGATCCCTGGCCCTGGTTGGGCTCATGAGGGAGGTAACCAGTCGATAAGAGACACATGGATGTTTCTCTTTCTGTCTCTCAAAATCAATGAAAAATCCTTGACTGAGGATTAACAACAAATAATAATAATAAAATTAATCTAGAGGTACTAACCCAGGAATTAGTACAGTTTTTCTGTAAAGAGAGAGACAAATATTTGAAGTTGTTGGAACTTTTGATCTCTGTTATAACTGCTCATCTCTGGTGTGGTAACATGGAAATAGTCAGAAATGAAAGAGTATGGCTGTGAGCCTGTCACCTTCAATTAAAAAGCACATATAGAGCAGGAAGATTTGTTTTGTCTTCTGTATTTTACCTGCTTTATTGAGATACTAAAGGCTCGATGCATGAGATTCATGAAGAGTAGGCTTTCTTTTCCCCAGCTGCCAGCACCGGTTTCCTCTGGCACCTGGGACCCATGCTGGCTTTGCTCCAGCTACCAACAGGCACCCAGGACCCAGGCTTTCCTCTGGCCCCAGCTTTGTCCAGAATGACATCTGGAAGGACATCCAGTCTAATTAGCATATCACCCCTTTATTATTATATATAATTGACATATAAAATTGTGATGGTTTAATACACATAAAGTGTGCTAAATGATTAGTTAACATAACCATCACCTCATATAATTACAATTTATGTGTGTGTGGTGAAGACATGTAAGATCTAGTCTGTTAGCAACTTTAAAGTGTACAATGCAATATTAACTACTAGAGGCCCGATGCATGAAATTCGTGCAAGGAGCTTGGCCCTCATAGCCACTGCAGCTTGCCTCAGCCATCACAGCTCTGGCTTCATCCAGAAGGTCATCTGAAAGGACAACTGTCTGTCCAGACTAATTAACATATTATGCTTTTATTATTATAGATAATTATACTGAACCCAGATTTGGCTGCCTGCTGCTGGAAAAGCTAATAATTGATAGGCAAGTACTTGTATAGGAAAGTCAGTGTATTTAGGAGCCAGCAGCTTGAGAGAACATGACTAATGTTGCAAATGTTAACTTCTGAGTGCAGGCAGGGCATTTTTGTTTGTTTGTTTAATTTATTTTACTGTTGAGAGTATTACAGATGTCTCTCTCCTATTGCCCTCCCCCCTACTCACCTTACACCGGACCCCAGGCCTTCACCTGTCTATTGTCTGTGTCCACGGGCTATCATATCCTAATATAGAAAAACCATGGGTCATAATGTCCAGTAACAACCAAAGCTCAACCAATCAGAAGTCAGTCCTGCAGTCAGTTCTACTTCTGCGATCCCCCCAAACTGCTGAGGGGGCTGTGAATCAGGACCAGAGAGAGGCCTGAAGAGAGAACCAGGGACTGATCCATTGCCTCTGTGGCAGGTTTTGATCTGGACTTGCCTCTCTCTTTCTCTCCCAGACTGGCCAGCAGCCATACCTCCATTTCTCTCCAGGCCTCCACCAGGGCTGCTGATCAGCCCTGCCTTTCTGATCAAGCCCCATTGATAGGCCCAGAGACTGACTGGCATAGAAATTAACCAATCAGAACCAAATCTGGGTGATGCGTGAGGAACCAATGGCTGCCTAGGAGGCGGAGCATTTGACTCTGATTGGCATAGAAACTGATCAATCAGAACTAAATTGGCCATCAGAGGAGGGCAGTTGTGGGCAACCAGGCCGGCAAGGGGAAGGTAGTTAAGGACAAGATCAGGTAGGCAGAGGCAGTTGGGGGGCGATCAGGCAGGCAGGCAGGCAGAGGCTGTTAGACTTGATCAGGCAGGCAGGCAGGTGAGCAGTTAGGAGCCAGTGGTCCCAGATTGCAAGAGGGATTTCTGACTGCTGGTTTAGGCCCAATCCCTGATTGGAGAGGGTGTAGGCTGGCCTGAGGGGAACCCCCCCACCCATGCACAAATTTTGTGCACCAGGCCACTAGTCTGCTTATAAATTCTTTGCTTAATCTCTTCCCATCCCCCTTCCCACCTTCCCTCTGAGATCTGTCCATTTGTTTCATGCTTCTAGACAGGGTTTTTTTGAGTGGGAAGAGAAAGATAGAACAAAGAAAACCAGAGGGAAAGAGAGGCTTTGGGCCTCTCTGTTGAGGATGATACATGCCCTTCAGCACAGAGTGCTCCAATCACCATATGAAAGCCTGTCAAATGATGGTCAGATCTGGAGCCTAAATGCCTAAAGGCTGGAGTCCGCTCCTTTGAGGTTAGCTCCCAGGATCCTTTAAGCAAACAGGCTATTTATCCGTAGTTACATGTGCTTTTATAAGACATCACTTAGAGATAATTAATATTAACAGAATGGTGGGATGGGTTCCACAGTTAGCATGCTGAATATTAGATCCTCAGAATGTATTTATCTTATAACTGAAGTTTATACCATTTGACCAACATCTTCCAGTACTCCCATTCTACACTCTGTTTCCATGAATTTGGCTTTTTGTAGATTTCATATGTAAGTGCATCTCTCATCCCCCATCAACCCAGGCCTTTACCACACTGTTGTCTGTGTCCACAGATTATGCATATACGTATGCATAAAAGTTCTTTGGTTGATTTCTTCCTACCCACACACCCACCCCTGCCTCCTTCACTCTGAGATTTATCAGTCTGTTCCATGTTTCTATATCTCTGGATTTATTTTGTTTATCAATTTATTTTGTTCTTTAGATGAGAAAGAGAGAGAGAGAGAGAGAGAGAGAGAGAGAGAGAGAGAGAGAGAGAGAGAAACATTGATGATTGAACCTGCAACCTATGATGTACCCTGACCTGAATTGAACACACAACCTTTGTTATACAGGCCAACACTCCAACCAACTGAGCCACCCAGCCAGGCAGGGAAGGGTTCTTCTTTGTTTATGGCTGAAAAATATTTTATTGTATGTATGCCATGTTTTTTAAACCTACTTATCTATGAATACTTAGCTTATTTCCATATCTTGGCTATTGTGAATAATGCTACAATAAACATGCAAATCCAGATATCTCTTTGATATCCTGTTTTTAATTTCTTTGAATATATAAACAAATGTGGGATTTTTGGATCGTATAGTAGTTCTATTTTTAATTCATTCAGAAACCTCCATACTGTTTTCCAAAGCGGCTGTACCAGCTTAAATTTCACTAACAGGGTGGAAAGCTTTATTTATTTTTTTTCTTTACACCTTGCCACACCTTTTATATCTTGTCTTTTTTATAACAGCTGTTCTAACAGTTGTGATAGCTAAGTGTAACTTTTACTTACATTATTTTCCTGATGACTAGTGAGTATCTTTCTTGTACCTTGTTGACAACTTATATATATTCTTTGGGGGAAAATGTCTGCTTATGTCATGTGAACATTTTTTGATGATTTGTTATTGCTTTTGAGTTACATGTGTTCCCTCTATATTTCAGATAACAATCTCTTATCAGTACATATTTTGCAACTCTTTTCCTCCCATTATGTAGTTTAACTTTCCATTTTGTTGTCTATTTCTTTTTCTGGGAAAAACTTTTAGTTTGAAATGCCCCATTTATTTTTGCTTTTTTAACTTATGCTTTGGTGAGCAGATCAAAAACTGGTTGCTTTTGTTGTGGAATTTTTCTTCTAGAAATCTTATATCATAGCTCTTACAGTTACTCCTTTAATCTAATTCAGGTTAATTATTGTGTCTTGTGACTGTTAAGTTAGGGGTTAAATTTTATCCTTTTACATGTGAATATCCAGTTTTCCCAGCATCATTCATGGGGGTCAGAGAGTATCTTTTTTTACACTGTGTTTTCTTGGCTTTCTTGTTGAATATTAGTTGACCGTATAAGCATGGGTTTATTTCTGTGCTCTCGGTATTCTTCCATTAGTGAATGTGTCTGCTTTTATACCAATATCATAATGTTTTGTTTATTATACATTTGTAGAATACATTGAAATTGCACATTTTATGCTTCCAGCTATCTTGTTCCTTCTCCAGGTTGCTTTGGCTATTCAGGGTCTTTGTGGCTCTATATGAATTTTATAATTGTGTTTCTGTTTCTGTTTCTGTGAAAAGTGCAATTGGAATTTTTATAGGGAGCACATTTGGATTGTTTTTCTTTTCTCTTCTAATTGCTTTGGCTAGGACTTTTAGCACTATGTTAAATAGAGTGGTGGGTGTGGTTACTGTATTTTGTTCTTGATTTTAGAATACAAGCTTTTAGCTTTTCGCGAGTATTGTTTTAGCATTGGGTTTGTCATATATGGCCTTTATTATGTTGGGGTATGTTTTTACTCAAATTGGTGAGAACTTTTATCATGAATCGATGTTGAATTTTGTCAAATATGTTTTTTCTGTATCCATTGAGGTGATTCTGTGATTTTATCTCTTTATTCTATTAATGTGATCTATTATGTTTATTGATATATTTATTTTAATCTGTTCTTGCTTCTCAGGGATAAATCCATTAGGTCATTGTGTATGATCTTTTCAATGTACAATTGAATAAGGTTTGCTAATATTTTGCTGAGAATTCTTACATCTATATTCATCAGGATGGTTGGACTGTGGTTTCCTTTGATAATAGGCTTCTATTTTGGTGTTATTGTTGTGTTGTTGTTTTTTTCCTTATTGATATGAGAAAGAGAGAGAGAGAGAGAGAGAGAGAGAGAGAGAGAGAGAGAGAGAGAGAGAGAGGGACCTATTTGTTTTCGCATTTACTTATGTGTTGATTGGTTGATTCTTTTATGTGCCCTGACCAGGAATCAAACACATATCCTTGGCATATAAGGAGGACATTCTAACTAACTGAGCTACCATACCAGGGATCCACTTTGGTTTTTTGAAATTATTTGAGAAGTATTGGCATTAATTACCTATTTCTTAAATGTTTGTAGAATTTACCAGTGAAACCATCTCATTTTGGGCTTTTTTTTATTAGAAGAATTTTCAGTAATGATTCAATCTTATTTGTCATTACTGGCTTATTCAAATTTTCTATTTCTTTATGATTCAGTCTGGGTTAGTTATATATTTATAGGAATTTACCCATTACCTTTCATGTTATCTATTTTTGAACATTTAATTGTTCGTACTAGTATGTGTTTCTGTGGTATCAGTGTTAATGTCTTCTCTTTCATTTATTATTTTGTTTAAGTTCTTTCAGTGTATTTTTCTTGGTTAGTACTCCTAAAGGTTTGCCATTTTTTGCTTATCACTTCAAAAATAAATTCTTAGTTTCATTTATTTTTTTTCTATTGTCTTTTAAGCCTCTTATCTTTTTGCCCTAATTTTTGTTATTTCCTCCCTTAGCCCCACTTAGTTGTTGTTGTTCTTCTTCTTTTTCTAATTCCTTAAGGTTTAAAGTTAAGTTGTTTATTTGAAGTTGTTTTAAGAAGAAATTTAGTGATATGAACCTTCCTCTTTAGGCTGCTTTTTCTGAATCCTATAAGTTTTGGTATGCTGTGTATTTTTTTGTTTATCTTAAGAGAATTTTTTTTTTCAGTTTCTTTGTTGACCCATAAGTTGCTCTGAAGTTTGTTGTTTCATATACATGTATTTATGAATTTTTTAGTTTTCATCCTATCATTCATTTCTAGTTTCATGCTGTGTATAGTGGAATATTGTGAATGTGTCTATTATGTTCATTTGGTTTAACACAGTTCAAGTCCAATATTTTCTTATTAATTTTCTGTCTGGATAATTTATCTAGTATTGAAAGTAGGGCATTGAAGTCCTGTACAATTTTACTACTGTCTGTTTTTCTCTTTGTTTCTGTTAAGTTTGCTTTAAAAATGTAGGTACTGTGTTCTCTGGGTGAAAGAAGTGAAGGGACTGAGAAGTACAGTTTAGTAGTTACGAAACAGTCATGGGATGTAAAGTACAGTATAGGGAACATAGTCAATGTTATTGTAATTAGATAGTATGTATGATGACAGCTGGGTATTGGAACCAACAGGGGAACACTGTGTAAAGTATGCGATTATCTAACCACAATGCTACACACCTGAAAATAATAAAAAGTAATATTAAATGTAAGCTGTAATTGAAAAAAAATTAATGTAAGAAACAACAACAAATCTTATGTGTTCTGATATTGGGTGCATATATAGTACATAATATCTTGATGAATTGACACATTATTATACAGTGAACTCTGTCTCTGAGACTGAGTTTGACTGAAAATACATATTGTCTGATATAAAAATAGTCACTCCTGCTGTCTCTTGTATAGAATGTCTTTTTGCATCCCTTCACTTTTTTGCCTAAACTGCATATCTTGTAGGCAGCACATCGTTGTATTCTTCAATCCAGGATTTCCATTTAGTTATTTTTTATGGTTTGTATTTTTTCACAAAGGTTTTTATTTTGTTTATTTTTCTGAGTCTGTTTGGTTATCTGTGTTGTTTTGCATTTTATTGAGTTTTTTGTAACAATTATTTTGGATTCTTTGTCAAGTAAACCATAACTATTCATTTCTTTGGGTCAGTTACTGGACGTTTAGTATCTTTTGGTGGTGTCATATGTACCTGATTCTTGGTGCCTATGAGCACCAAAAATCTCTTTCATTCATTATAGGCTAGTTTTGTTTCATTCTTCTACCAGTCCCTTGGATGGTTGGGATTACTTCTGAAATCACGGTCATGCTGGGTTGGATCTGGTTTTGATAATGTTAATAAGTCTGCAGTGGGATTCAAGATTGGTGGCTTTATTACCAGGAGCTCAGGCAGTTGTGGATCACGTGTGACCCCTGGGTTGATAAAGACTTTCTACAATAAATACATTGTTCAGTAAAGTGGTGATAGGACAAGTGTACACTTCATGGTCTATAGTTGTCTTTAGACAATGGGTCCATTACCAAATGTGCAGATAGGTGTGGCTCCCACTAGGTCCCTGGGAAGACTCCTGCCTATTCACAGAATGGGCCCCTGAGTGGTAGAACTGGTCCTGAACTTTGGCTAAGAGGAGGTGGAAATGAGCCCCTGCCTATTTTAGGTTCCACAATGAAGACTGAGTTCAGTGGATGTGGCTTTGGATGCAAAGAGGGTCATGTCTGCTATCTGGTCTTTGTGTGTGTTGGACTACTCCTTAACTGTGGCTGGAGGGCCTTGGGTCAAGTATAGGGCTTTTTCAAGGCCTCTAGGGGCTGGAATGGGAGTGTGTCCTGTTGAGTCCCTGTGCCAATTGGATTGCTTGCAGAGTGTGACTATGAGGCTGAAGATTGGACCCTTTCAGGAGGTATATTTTGATGGAGTTTGGCTAGCTTACCTTTGCTCTCTCACCTGCTCCATCTGAGAAGGGCTGCAACCAGTTCACGGGCTACTTCATCATCCACAGCCATGACCAAGATCTATGTACCTCTTAACCAATACACATGCAGGCGTGATTCCTCCTGGCTTTGGTGCATGGTATTCAGAGCAGAATTAAGGCTAAATTGGTCTATAGCCAAGTCCACAGGGATGTGGGGCTCTTTCTGGGTCTGTAGCCTGGACCATGGTTGGTGAGTCATCCATCTAGGTACAAGTCTGCCATCTCAAATCAGTTTCTCTTAGTCTTGGACTGTACCAGAATTTCAAAGTCTTCTGTTTGGATCCCCAAACCCCCACAAAGGCACTTTTATCTGTAGATGGGTTTAAAAGTATTGTCGTTGAGGGGAGCGAGTGGAGTGGTGGGCCTATTTGCTCATCTTTCAGATGTCCCATCTTGCTTCACACATAATAATTTATGATCATGTTTGTTACATATCAGCTTAGTTTGCTTTCAATGCGATTTTTTTTTTCATTAAAAATTAGGCCAAACCAAACAACAAAATAAAAACAAGCTTGATATTTAGAAGTGTTTCTAATATTATCTTGATGGTCTTTCATGGGCTTGGTCATCTCTACCAAATTGAAGACACACTGATAATATTTTAGCTCTAATTTCTTGTGGGGTTGGCTTAAACTATGGTGGAACCTCCATCAGAACATAATTTCTCCCCTGCCAAGTACTGCCACCTCCCCCTTTCCTACAGGTCTTGATCCCAAGAGCACTTCTTAACAAGCCTACTATACAATAGTGGCTTCCTAGGGTAATCAAACAGCAACATTTATTGATTATCTGCCACACTAGATTAAAACCCTACAGTGGCAGGACCATTTTTATCTCATTTATGTGTCTAATCATTCCCAGCAAAGTAATACATGGTAGATTTTCAATATATATTGGCTGCATAAATGAAATATTATGTAACTATTAAATGAGTTGTAGAATATATATTAACATGAAATGTGTTTATAATTTAAATCTTAAGAAAATATTATAAAATAAATAATGTAAATGATTTATATAAATATATATACATATATATGAATAGGAAATTATTAATGTTATCACTGTGGGTAAATAATTTTATCTTTTTGATCATCACTATTAAATTTCCTACAAAGACAATTATAAAATCTATAATTCTAAAATGTCTACAATAATCTATAATGAAAGCATAATATGCTAATTAGACTGAACAGCGGAAGGACCTCCTGGATAACCTTCTGGACAACCTTCCAGATAAAGCCGGGGCTGCGAGGGCTGAGGCAAACTGTGTGGCTGCCAGGGCTGAGCCCCTTGCATGAATTTTATGCATTGGGCCTCTAGTTCATTATATAAATGACAGCTAAATACCTCTCTAGGCATTAGGTATAGAGCAGCGAGCAAAATTGCTGACAGTTGGGGCAGGAGACAAAGGACAGTTCATCACTCACATGTCTGTTGCTCAATCTAGAATGGCTGAATGAGTTCAGTGTTGGTCGCATGTCAGTCTCTTTCTCCAGTTGGCTTTTCCATGTGGCAGATTTTGTTCTTCTCTCTAGTATAAGGACATTTTACATGGTGACTGCTTTTCAGAGTGCACATTCCAAAAGATTCAGATGGTAGATAGCAGGTTTTTATGATCTAGTCTCAAGAGTCTTCCAACACATCAAGTCTGCTTTATTTTGTTCTCTGCAATATGCACAGTTTTATAAATAGAGGGCAGGAAATGAACTCCTTTTTCAATGAGGGATGATTCTACAGCATGCATAGAAAGAAGGAATTGATAGCTCCCATCTTAGAGACAAACCAAGTCAAAGCCTTGAGGATTTAGAGGAGCCTGAGGAGGTTGAGGTCAAGGAGTGCATTTTTAAAAACATATTTTTATTGATTTCAGATAAGAAGGGAGAGGAGAGAAATATACTAGTAGAAAAATCAATGATGAGAGAGAACCATTGACTGGCTGCCTTCTGCATGCCCCCTGGGGGTTGAACCTGCAACCCGAGCATGTGCCCTGACTAGGAATCGAACCATGACCTCCTGGTTCATAGGTCTACATTCAACCCCTGAGCCACACTTGCTGATAAAGAGAGCATTTTTGTAAATATGAGCTATTTAGTATGTAAAAGGTGGATTTAAAGAGAGGAACAGACATCTCAGAGAGAAGAGGCAAGATATATAGAGGATCATTCCCAGAAGGCTGCTCTGAGTCCCATAGAAGAACTGGAAACATGTTTTATTCAAGATTTCAGAATTGGAACAGATCATTTAATGTTGTTTGTTTTTTATCCCTTCATTTTTTATACAAGAGTGTTTATTGTGTTCACCCTCTATCTGTCACAGCATTATATGTTGAGTGTTTGGGCCAGGGTTAGGGGCAATGTAAGATAACTGGTTTCTATTGCACAGATCTTCAGAATGAGAGGAACAGTGAGAAAACCCGAATCTGTTTAAAAGATCCTGGAGGTGCATGTGATTAGTAGTATTTTTCAAGTATGAAGAACATAAATGCTTTTTATTTTTCTCAGTGGGCATATTAGCAAAGATAGTAAATTATCTGCTACTCAGCCTATTGAGAAAGATAATAATCTATTTCCCCTCATTTGAATGTCAGCTAGACATACGCTGTTTCCCCGAAAATAAGACAGTGTCTTATATTAATTTTTTCTCCCAAAGTTGCGCTAGGTCTTATTTTCAGGGGATGTCTTATCTTTCCATGCACTAGGTCTTGTTTTCGGGAAAACACGGTAGTGACATTTCGGTCAATAGTATATGGAGGAAAAGATGTTCTAGCACTTCTAGTGCTAGGTTATAAGATGGCTCACTGCTTCTATCTGGATCTCTTGGAATATTATCTGGGAGCAATGACACATGTAATAAAGTTGACTACCCTGAGAATGCCCTGCTGAGGACTAGGTTAGGCATGCTCTTTGACTGTTTCAGCAGAGCTAATCCTTCTAGCCACCCTCATTAAGTCTCTGGATCGCTGAGTGAAGGTATATTGAACCTTGAAAGCCATACCAGTTGCCAGTAGAATGACAGCAGTGATATTCATCAGTGTCACATGAAAATGAATAATTGTGTAAATAATGTATCAGAACTCCTAATGCATAAAATGGTTGCTGTTTTAAATTGCAAAGGTTTTTTATTACTTTGTTATATACCAACAGTTTATGAGAAAAGAGATCTACCCAATCCTTTGTTCTCCCAAACTCCAAAGAACATCATTCTTTACAATCTAACAGCATTAAACCATATTTCATTTTGTACCTAGCATGCTGGTTATATGTATAATATTATGATCATGTTTTTTTTTTAATATATATATTTTTATTGCTAACAGAAAGGAATGGAGAAGGAGAAAGAGAAACATCAATGATGAGAGAGAAGAATTGATTGGCTGCCTCCTGGGGATTGAGCCTTCTGTGCCCTGAAGGTGAATTGAACAGTGAACTCCTGGCTCATAGGTTGATGCTCAAACACTGAACCACACCACCCAGGCTCATGTTTTTGAGTTTTGTTTTTATTTTTTTATTTGTTTCCATTTTTCCTTTTTTTTTTTTTTTTTGTCAAAAAAATTTTTTGTAAACCTGATTAAATACTTTGGTAGCATTAAGAGTTTTATTGCAGTTTTCAAAATATCATGGAATCTCATCCTAACTACTTCTTGGAGTTTAATTAGGTATACCTTTCTTCCACTGCTATACCACATAGAACCTATCTTGACTATTGCCTTCAATTTTTTCATTGTTATAAGCATTAATTCATGCCTCCTTTCCTCCTGGAATGTAGTTCTTTGATGTTATGTCTTAATATCCTATTCTTTTTTTTTTTTTCTCTGAGATATTTGAGCAATTACAAAACTCTGTGTCATAGCAGTAGCAACAAAGGTGTCAAAATTTCATGTAAAACTAAAATGGTGCTAGAACTAGGCTGGCTGTAGTTTTAAATATAATATTTTAATTTAACTAATGAGACCTGCTGAGGCCTTCCAGCCTGTTCGTGATCAAGTCCAAGTGGACAAACTGCAAAATGAGGATGTTAGGCCTGAGATTTAGAAGGTTTCCATGGGGTACAATAGAACTTTAGTTTTAACAAAAGCTAAGTGGATGTCTAAAAGCCACTTTACAAGTGGAGCAAACCAACTGGCTTAGTCAGTCTGGTGATGAGGTTGTATTCAGAAATAGTCTTTTTGAATACTCTGGCAGTCATTAAACTTTAATTAAGCCATGATTTCCCATTCTTACCTCAGGATTCAAATTATTTCTGCTAGACCACTTTGGATGTGACACAGAGGCAGTTTGGAAGGGGTGAACAGCTGATCTACAATCTCCACTGGTGTTTTTGTACAATCCACCATTCCTGAATCATAGAATTCCCTTTGACACTTATGGAATGAGAAAGCAGAAGCATAGTAATTTCAATCCATTCCTTTCTGAATTTAGATGTGGGAGCTACAACAATAGTGTGTTGAATTGACACAAAATTATAAGATCCCTTTAACTTCCCTCTCCACTGTAAACTTCTCACTTGAATTCAGGAACTCTCTCCTCTCAGGGGTCTTAGTTAAATGGAGACTTAGGCACCTGTTTATATCAGAACCATAAAAGTGTTATATTTTCTCCCCAGTAAACTTGGGTGGGAAAATAAGGAGAACTCAACTCCACACCTAATTATTTCTCTCCTTAAAAAATAAATAAATAAATAAATAAAATAAAAATAAAAATAAAAATAAAAATAAAAATAAAAATAAAAATAAAAATAAAAATAAAAATAAAAATAAAAATAAAAATAAAAATAAAAATAAAAATTATATATATATATATATATATATATATATATATATATATATAATTGATTTTTTACAGAGGGGAAGGAAGAGGGATAGAGAGTTAGTTAGAAACATTGATGAGAGAGAATCATCGATCAGCTGCCTCTTGCACACCTCCTACTGGGGATGTGCCCGCAACCAAGGTATATGCCCTTGACCAGAATCGAAACTGGGATCTTTCAGTCTGCAGGCCGAAGCTCTATCCACTGAGCCAAACTGGTTTCGGCTATTTCTCTCCTTAAAGAAGCTGAACTCAAGTACATTAGAATTAGAAATTGGTATACAAAGGGCAAGAAGCATGTGCCAGTAAGCAAGAAATTTCCATTTTCTTTGTTTTGAGCCACAAGGTGGCTGCTTGCTGTTCAACCAAGTGAATATCTTTGGTCTAATTCAATCCCTATGTCAGTAAATACAGTCATCTTCATTGACACATCTATTTCAGCTTAGAGGACCTCTTACCTAATCACTATAGATACTTTCATTCCTGTTTGGAGCCTGTGGTTTATGCAATTTTCCAGGATTCCATATCTTTCTCCTTCTATTGGGAGGAAAATGGGCAAGAAGCAAGACTCCATTTAGGTACTTGTCTCAATTCTACTTAGTGCCACTCAGCCTCTACTTATTAACTTAGCTCTGGTACCGTAACAGAAAGAATCATGCGGGATTCTTACCCTCATTCCCCTCCCAAACATAACCTAACAATGCGTGAGAATATTTGCTGCTAGATCCCAGGGATTCATCTCATATTCCCAAACCTGGCCCCAGAACAGCTGTGTTCTGACAGCCTACCACCCTCATCTTTAAAACTGACAAGAACTGCAAAGGGTCCAAGATTTAAACCTACATGCATGCTAGCTAATAAATTAGCCCCTTACTGTTTCATGGATGCTGTCAGAAGACATGAAACTGCTTGGTAAGAAGCTGAGGAAATGATTGTTTATGGCATAGCAGTCCTTTGAAATGGCTCCATAAAAGAGTGATCAGGCCATGATGTGAAAATACAGGAAAATGTGAAGGACAAGAGGCCCAGAAAAACTCTTCCTCCTAAGCAGGCAATACCCATCAAAGTACTCTATGTCCCTGCTTGGCAAACTGTGGCTCAAGAGCCACATGCAGCTCTCTGGCCACTTGAGTATGGCTCTTCAACAAAATACCACAGCCTGGGCAAGTCTATTTTGAAGAAGTGGCATTAGAAAAAGTTTAAGTTTTAAAAATGTGTCTCTCAAAAGAAATTTCAATAGTTGTACTATTGTTATTTGGCTCTGTTGACTGAGGTTTCCGACTACTGCTCTATGTGATGTCTTATGTGTCTATACTCTGTGCTATAGGAAAAGAAACAATTCCCAGATTTTTAGCAAATAAGCTTGCTTAAAATCTGTTTCTGTTAATCCAGCAGCAAAAAATGTATTTCTTGTTTAGATCAGCTGTAAAGATTATTGATGAGAGAAATGCTACTATGTTGCATCTACATTTTATTCTCCATTACTTGGAAATAGATAGTATTTCCATCATTTTCAATATTCCAATCTGATATTTTAAGAATATTTGAAATTATGCATTATTATAAGTTAGGTATGTCTACACATTAGCTGCTGTGGGTTAGTAACTGATTATCTTTTTCATGATGAGTGAACAGTGCAGAAAACCAGAAAACTGACCATCAGTTGTGTGTGAGTATCTATTCCATTGTGAATATGTGTGAAACAAGCTCTGTATTTTCTTTAATATTTATTATATCCACTCAGAAACTAGATCCTTTAGTATGTCATTGCACCTGATGAGCTAATATGTTATTTTGGGAACTTAAATATATTTTTAAATATGAAAATGAACTGTATTATTCAGAAGTGATTTTCTTGAACAACTGAAAACTGTTATGAGCTATAATTTAGGCAAGACTTTTCTCAGTGACATGTTAAAAAGAAAAACCTGACATAAACAGAATAGCATCCATCAATGCAAAAGTGCCTTGACAATGGATGTCTATTAATAAAACACTGAGTAAACATTAAATAATGACATATGCTGAGATATATTTGATAAAATTGAACACATTTCTGATAAAAGCTTATAGTCTACTAGAAATAGAAGAACATATTGTTAATAACATATCTTAAATCAGCAGTTCATATTATACTCAATAATGGAACTGTTAGGTCCTTTCATTAATATCTGGAATATCTCTAGTGCTATTATTAAAGAAATGAAATATCATTTAGTAAAATGTATCAAAATTCTTACTATTGTAGTTAATTTGAGTGTCTTTCTAGCAAATTGCAGAAAGTAAAAAACCAAAAAAAAATACAAAAAACTATAAAAAGCCTCTAGAAAGTAGTAGTGTTTGACACAAAGTGTCCACAATTATCCATAACATAGTAACTATTAATTAGAAAATGTACTTGAAATATTTAAAAATTAAATGTGAGAGGGGACACATGTTGAATATGCTTCATTCAAAATTTTAAAGTAATTCATGTAAATTTAACACTGAATTGCAATGGAATCATAAGTTAAATCCAAAAGAAGACAAGAAATTAAAACCCATGCAAATTGCCTACTATTCATATTGTTATCAATTAGTGAACTCAACTAGTAAAGGGCAGAAAAGATACAGATACAGACAGAAAATATTGTGCATACATTCCTTTTATGAATATATTTTACATACCCATGAGTTGAGCTAACCAGAAAAATAGGTATTTGCAAACATCATCTGATCCAGCTGTATAGAGTAATAGCCCTTCTAGATTCTTTGTAATACTTATCAAATATTTTCTTACTTCATTAAATTAGAGAATAGTAGTCCCAGAAAACACTAAGTAGGAAGATGACGGAAGATACATTATTTATGGACCTCGGTCACTTATGAGACACATGGTGAACTTGGAACATAATGGAGTAGCACTGGGAAGAGTGTATGCTAAGAAATATTGTATTTCATAGACAGAATTATTCTTCTTACTTAAAAAAACTTGAAACAGGAGAATTACTAAATTAGCTGTTCTGAACTAAATGAATATCTGGCCAAGCATATACTGAAACAAAGGGATTTCAAAAATCCTGAGCTTTATCCATCAAAAATGAACTTGCAAGAACTTGTATGGATGGTAATGGGCACAAATACAGCGCTCATATTTATTTACTAGAGGTCCAGTGCACTAATTGTGCATGAGTGAGGTTTGGCCTGCCCAACCCTAATCAGAGCAGATTGAGGCAGGGCCTGTCAGGAGGAGGAGATGGCAAGGGGTTGGCTGGATGGCCCATCCCTATTGGGGCCTGATCAGGGCCATGCTGGCTGAGGGGACAGGCCACAGGTGATAAGTTGGAGAGCCCCTCCTCTGATGGGGGTCAGCAGCTGGGGAGAGGGCCTGGGAAGGTTAACCAGACAGCCCCACCTCAGAGTGGTGTATGTGGGAAGATCAGGGGCAGATCTGGCTGTGGGGAGGGGCCATGGGTTGAAAAGGGTGGTAGGAGCTGATTGGGGGTGGGGTTGGCCATGGGGAGAGGCTTTGGGTGGTGGGTCAGCTGGCCTCACCACTGAATGGGGTGGTGGGGTGCTGATCTGGTGCCATCAGCCTGGGGGAGGGTCCATGGGTGATTGACCAGCGGGCCCTGCTCCTGATCAGAGTAGGGGAGCCAGTCAGGAGTAGAGCTGGTGGGGAGGTGACCTGGACTGATCAGGATGGTAGAGGCCCATTGGGGGCAGGGCTGGGTAAGGAGGGAGGCTTAAGGAAGTCATCCCCATGCTCTATTGGGGTGTGTGTGGGGGAAATCCCAAGTAGGGCTGGTCTGGGGGGAGGAGCTATGGGCCTATTCGGGTGATGGGGGCCCATTGGGGGAACAACCTGCTGGGGGGAGGTGCTACAGGAGGTTGGCTTGCTGGCTCACCCACTTTTGGGGTGGTTGAGGCATATCGGGCAGGGCTGGGGAGGGACTGTAGGAGGTGGCTGCTGTCTCCACCAACAGATCAGTCTGGTTCTCTGGCTGCAGTAGGCATCATAACAACCAGTCATTCTGGTCATTGTGGCATTTCAGTCACTGTTGTTGTTATATATATATATATATATATATATATATATATATATATATATAGATTATTAAAACTTTGGACAGAGTAAATTTATTCTCAGTCAAAAATCAGTATAAAAGGAAATTAAAATGACTAATAATTAAAGTAAGGCAATTACTGTGGTATAAAAAAGAATCAACACTTTTTTATAAATTTGAATATTATATAAAAATAACATTATCCAAACCAGTAAAAATAGTAGATTTGATTTGTATTTTAAAGACAAATGTAATATAATGAAACATGAAATTAGAGTGACAGAGAATTTTAAGACTAAAAATGATAATAGTATGGCAGACATAAACCATAAGAAACCCACTGCAAGGAAGAATGTATTTGCCAATGTTATCTGTATATATAAAAGGCTAAGTGTCTATTCTGCCCTCCAACTGGTAGCTGTGACATGCAATGACCACCACAGGCAGATGCTCTGACCAGTAGCTATGACATGCACTGATCACCAGGGGGCAGATGCTCAAAATAGGAGCTGCCATGACACGCATTGGCCATTTAGAAATAAATGGCACTAGGGATTCGATGTTGACAAATCAACACTTGGCTTCCCCTAAGTGGGACACCCCACCAAATCATAGCCAATGCTGCCAAAACCCCATGGCACAAAATGTAGCCCACAGCCCAGCCCAGCTCAGAAAAGATGCTGCGAGTGCCAGGTAATGACATCACATAGCAACTAGTTTTCCTCTCCCTAATGACTATCCCTCTTGCAGTTTCTTTAGCCCAGGAACACGACTTGCTTTACAGCTAGGTACAAACTTTTCACACTTTAACCAAATGTCTATAAAGCATTTTCCTGTGCCTCATCTCATTTGATCCTCACAGAAGACCTGGAGTACGTAGATAGGAGACTTGGTAGAATCCAATTTTCTTTTCATTAGCCAGAAAACGGAGATTTGGAAAGTTGAGAAACTTTACCCAACTGAAAAGAAATAAGAAATGGTGGACCTTGAAAATGACTTCAGCTTTTCTCACTGTGCAGAATATAGTCAAACACTGCTGCAGTTAAATATTTTACCCTTTGTTCTCCCTGCATGATCTACAATAATGATCTGCTTTGTGTTGATATTTACTGCTGTGTTTCTGACAATTACCTGATAGAGAAGTTGGGTGCTTCACTGGGCTGAAAAAAGTTTAGTCATGTCAAAAAGCAGGTCTAATTAATTAAGTTTATTCTATCCCATCTAATAAAGAGGGAATATGCAAATTTACCGTCAAACCGTCTCAAAGATGGTGGCACCCACATCAGAGGCAGGGTTTCTGTAATACAAGATGGCTGCACCGAGTTCCAGAAGCAGAAGCCAAGTTCCTATAAGGAGCCTTAAGGAGCAATCAGCAGGGACCCGAGGCTGCATGGTGCTGGGCCAGGGCAGGGGACCTGAGCCTGTACTCCCGCCTGGTTAGGCTTGACAGGGGACCTCAGGCTGTGTTCCCTGTCTGGTGGGGCTTGACAAGGGACTTCAAGGTGCATCCCTTGTGCTCGCACTGGGCTGGGGGACATGAGGCTGTAACCCTCCATCAGGCACCAGGCCAGGGGACCTGAGGCTGCACCCCTTGCCTCGTGGGACTTGATAGGGTTGGAGCTCGCAGAGATCTGGAAGCACGTGAGCAAGTGTGTGCAGAGAGGATTGACTGCTGAGGATGCTGCTGGTTTTCTCTAGCTGGAGGGAACTAAAGTATTACATATGTCTCCTTTTTCCTCCATTGACCTATTACTGCCCACCGCTACCCCAGCACATGCCCTCATTCTCCTAGTGTCTGTGTCCATTGGTTATGCTTATATGCATGCATATAAGTCCTTTGGTTGATCTCCTACCCCCATCTTTTTCCTCTGCCTTCTCTCTGAGGTTTGAAGGTCCGTTTGATGCGAGTATGACCATGCGTTGGCATCATTTGCTTTAATATCCTTCTTTATAAAATGGGAATGATGCTAATAGTTCCCCATGGTGCTCTGAGAATGGAAAGTTACTAAAGTACTGTGAAATGCTCAGATTTGAAGTGTCATCCTGGAGCAATGTATTATTAAGAATTTGTAGAATAGTGAAAGTATAATTCAGTTTAAAGGAAGAATATCATCACAAGTGCATATCATTTTATGGAAGGAACTTTCAATATTAAATCCCACTTAGTCCTAGAAGAAAATTTGGTACTTTTTGTGAGTTTCTTGAATATAAGCAACATATATAGCTAATATGCAAACTGTCCCCTTGGGAATTCTACTAGGAGACCTGGAGTTCAATTGCTCACTATGATGTGTTCTCATTACGAGGGGGCAGTGCAGAACAAAGGAAAGCCCAGGCCAGTAGCCAGAAGGCCTCAATTGGCTCTGATAGCTGGCCAGGCCTAGAGACCCTACCTGTGCATGAGTTTTGTGCACCAGGCCTCTAGTATTCAGTAACAGTATATTCAACTGAATATAAATAACATCCAGCCCTAAACAAAAGAATGCACAAAATATTATTTTATTCTTCTAAGGTAAAGTGGAGGTTAAAGTAATAAACACTGATTTTGTAACCCCATCTTCAGCAAAACACTCCCCAGCCCTTTGCACACACTCACACATAATTGAACCTATTTAGGACATCCTATTTATGCAGGGCTTAGATCTAGTCACAGTAAGTTTTGAATTGTCTGGCATGCCTTGTGAGGTGATTGACATGACCTGTGTATTTATGCTAAGTGAATCAGATAGGGATTAAATACGTTAAGCCATACGTGTGGAGCTAGGGACCTGATGAGAGAAAAATACACACAGGGGTTTGTATTCAGATGAATTTTAATATGACAGATAACATAGGTTATCTAAAGGCAGGACATTAACAGATGGATCTATAATCATGATATTAAAATTCAGCGCAAGGTGAAACGGAGGCATCTCAGTAGGCTGGAGTAATGAATGGGAAGAGCAGGGGGCAAATAGTAGAAGGGGCTTTTCCCCTGCAATGTTTAAGATCGTCAACCTCTTGTAAATACTGAAGATATAATCAAATCAATAATAATGTTTTGATAAATTTGTCACCTTATCAATGTCTTTTGCTATTTTAAGGCCACTCTAGGTATTTTATCAGCATTAGCTTACAGAAAACTCATAAACAATTCTGTGGACAAGGAAACTGAGGCATAAAGTGTGGTTTGCCAGCAGTCAGAAAGTAAGGGTGAAAATTGTGTGCTACTATAGGTACAGACTAAATACTCATGAGTTGGATACCAACACTGTGGATATTCCCAATACAATAAAGTATTTCCAGAATCATGGGCATCAAATGAAAAGTGGAAAATCAGAAATTTTGAAAATGCTGACTAGAGAAGAAAACACTTTGAACCCTGGGATCTGTGAATATATTGTTACCTGACACGACAAGAGGGGCTTTACATATGTAATTATGTTAAAGTATTGCCCTAGGAAGATGATCCTGGATATTCTGGCTACCACAGTGTAGCTGCAAAAATCTTTGTCATTTGCTTGCTTTGTTTTTATTAATATTTTTTATTTTGAAATTTAAAAATTGATACACAATATTATATGAGTTTCAGGTGTACAACCTAGTAACCAGGCATTTATTCATTTATGAAGTATTCATCCTGATTAATCTTTATAAGTGAACGTGAGAGACAGGACAGTCAGATTCAGAGAAGGAGGTGGGATAGCAGAGCAGGGGCTGGAGTGATGGGATTGCTGGCTTTGAAGGTGAAAGGCACGTTGGCAATCTCTTGGAGCTAAGAAAATGAAGTAATGTATCCCTCTTTAGAACTTTGAGAAGGATGCAGCACTGCTGAGATCTTGGTTTTTGTTCCTTAAGACCTATTTTGGAACACTAAAATGCTCCAGACTATAAACATAAATGTGTGGGTTGTAAGTCACTAAGTTTGTGATAATTGTTTACAGCAATAAAAGGAGTCCAATAGTACATTCAAGTAATAAAATTTGCATGTTACCTGAAAACATTCCCAATTCACTTTTCGTTTGCAAGCTGTGGGTTCTGATAGCAGGTCCAGACCACCTGGTCTCCTGGTAAAATTACAACTATTCAGTTTCTGCTATGGTCTCTAAAAATACTGTATTTTGCAAACATGGTTTTCCCTGAGATGATTACCTTAGAAACTAAGGACTGAATTGTTTTCTAAATGAGTCACTGATATGAAAAGCGGAGTACGTCCTATTAAGGCTTTAGACTTTTGAAGATGGAAGAATTGAAATTAACATACTTCCCAGAACCCCAAAGGAACTATGCTACTTAGGAGGAGAGGAATCCCAGACTACATGCAACTGATGGTCTTCCTAGTTCCATTTTGGAATCAAGAAATCCCTGGAAGACCCCGCTCGGGATACTATTCTTTTGGGTTTTATTTAATTGGAGGTTTCCTATATGAAACTTTTAATACTCAAGTCCAAAACAAATGGTCTTGAACTTCAATTCCTTTGATCTTTGAATTTGAATTTTCAAAGAAATTTACAATGTTAATTTATATTTCTCCTTTGGAAATTCATAACAAGAGGGGACTTTTATTTGGTTCATCTTTATATTGTTTGCATCCTACTGTTGGAGAGAGGAAGGTGGAGGGAGAGGGAGATAGAAACGTTAATGATGAAAGAAAGTCATCTATGGACTGCCTCCTATTTGCCCCCTGCTGGGGACTGAGTCTGCAACCCATGCACGTGCCCTGACCAGGAGTCAATCTGGTGACCTCTTGGTTCATGGCCGGTACTCAACTGTTAAGCCATACTGGCTGGGCAGTTTCATATTTTTATAGCCTTTTATTTTTAGTGTTATGAAAGGGGCTTTGCTTCAAACTGAAAGAAAAACAGTGAGTTTCAGATGATGCCTGTATATGCCTTGTGCAGCTGCCTCGCTTGGTAACTTCTGTCACAACTTAGTCACCATGACAGAAGACATGCTCTGGTGGACTTGTAGTTCTGTATTTCTAGAGGTCCTCATAATTCACCTGGTAATTTAATCATCTGTTTTCATCTATCCAGAAATTAATTGTAGACAAATATGATCTACCACAGCCTTACATACATTATCATGATGATATACACTCACAGAACATCCTTTTATATTTCTTTTCCAAATATGTGTCGACAACCTACTATGTACCCTGCATTCTTTTATGTTGGACACTGTGTGAAGGAAAATAGAGAAGAAAATGCTTCCCAGTTCTAAGGACAACTTGTCCTTGGCATGTGCTTAATTAGAATAGAATTCTGATTCATCGCACAGAGTGCTGGGAGCAAAAGTGTGGAACACCCAGCGGAGTCCCATGGAGACCTGAAAGGCAGTGTTTGGGAAACAGCCTCCTGAGTGGCAGCAGAGCACCACTGACTTAACTAATTGATAGATTGGCAGAAGTCACTGGGTGTGCTGACCTCAGCCATGTTTTCTTCCTTCTGAGAGGAAGTCTGCTCTGGATTTTCTCCTAGTCCCTCCTCCTTGTTTTACCAGATTACCGATCCAGTAAATAGAACTTTTCAGGAAGTTCTAATTCTACAAAGTATCTACACATACAAACAACTTTTCTCAGCCTGCTTCCTATTTGTAGTAAAGGTGACATATCACCTCTGTCTGTACTACTTGTTCCATTTGTCAACCTATTCAATCATAATCAGAGAGGAAGAGTGCCATCTATATGGTTTAATGTTCAAGACTATAGTTTACAATACAAATCTTATTTGTGCACAGGGGGTGGGGTGTTTCTCAGCCCAGCCTGAACCATTTCCAATCTGGGACCTCTCGGGGGATGTCTGAATACCCAGGCAGTTGGACAGCCCTCTCACAATCCAGGACTGCTGGCTCCCAACCACTCCCCTGCCAGCTTGATGTTGAACTGCTTCCCTGCTGGTGTGATTGTCCATAACTACCCTCCCCTGGTGGCCTGGTTCCTCCCAACTGCCCTCCCCTGCAGGCCTGGTTGCCCCTATCTGCCCTCCCTGCCAGCCTGGTCACCCCTAACAGCCCTCTCTTGCTGGCCTGGTTGTTCCTAATGCCCTACCCTGCAGGCCTAGTCTCCCCCATCTGCCTCACCTACAGGTCTAGTTCCTCCCAACTGCCCTCCCCTGCAGGCCTAATCACCCTCAATTTCCCTCCCTTGCAGGCCTGATTGTCCACAACCTCCCTCCCCTGCTAGCCATCTTGTGGTGGCCATCTTGTGTTCACATGGGGGTAGCCATCTTTGACCACATGGTTGCATTCATCTTGTGTGTTAGAGTGATGGTCAATTTGCATATTCTTTATTATATAGGATATTTTAGACCATAATCGTTTGGTCAAAAAGTGAAGATGCCCAGACAAGTATGGGTATGCAAGCACACAAACATTTTCTCTCTCCCTCTCTCTCTCTCTCTCTCTCTCTCTCTCTCTCTCTCTCTCTCTCTCTCTCTTTCTCTCTCTCTTTTCTGGATGTGAATGAGCTTGTGCTATGCTTAATTTAGGTATATTACTTCTCTGAGTCACTAAAACTTTATACGGTTACAGAAGAAAATGCCAAGGACAAAATTTGCTCAGGAATACTATGACAATATCATCACAAGGAACCTTTTAGAAAAGCCAGAGGCAAGACAAAATAAGTTCAATAAGGAACAAAAACAAACAAAAAAAACACACAAAAAAAAAAAAACACACACAAGTCAACTCTGATGGGAAGTCACTGGAAAATGACCTTATATTTTAAATCAGTGTAATTTTCTGGAACCAACATTATCCCAGTTTAAGTACTCTTGCCTTAAGTTTCAATGGCAAATGTTTAGCCATATAACAGGTTATCTTACATTGTTTTTTATTCATGCTGACACATTAGCAGATTATGAAATGAGAGTGCAAGGGTCAATGTCCATGTTAAGTGTTTGCAGAGAGGAAACTATTCCTCTGTTTATGAAGAAAAGTTTATGAACAAACACCCAAAACACTTTAGAAGAAGAAACTCATGGAAAAAGTACAGCAGTCTACCTGACTAGTCTGTTGTCAGATTTCTTATCTTCTGTGCATCTTTTCCAAAGGCATTAATTATAGAATATTTCCAAAATAATTCTAAATGGGGGGAAAGTTGCATATGTACAGGAATAAGTGTGAGGTGAGGTCTATGCCACACTCAAGATATAAAGGGGTTGTGGAACAGCTAGAAAAATAAATTGATAAAATATATGCTTTAGGGATTCTGGATAAGATTGATTTTATTTCCCCCAAAATGTGATGCTCTGAAAAATGTCATGGTGCTCTCTTGAGCTTTGTGTTCTGCTCTCTTAACTAAAGTCTACCTTTAATGTTCTGTCATTGACTTAATTTAAGACCATGATGATGCACTGTAGATTCTGAAATTGGTAATGGCACAGATTTTAAAGCCTCTGAACATGATTACATCCTTGTATTATGTAAGAACAGCTGAAGGCAGTAGCAGCTTAGTGTAATGGTAATAAGAAAAGATTGGAGCTATATTTTCTGAGATTAATACCTGCCTTGGCCACATCTGGGCTATGTTATATCAGGTACATTTGGCACCTTATTTTCTTAGCCACCCAATTAGAATAAAAATACTTACTCTTATCTCATAGGGTGGTTATTAGACTGATGTGGCTTAATATTTATAACACTACCACAAGTAAATGGTATATGTATATTACATTAACTTTTAAATGTAATAATTTAGAAAGAGTCCTCTGTTACCTTAGAAGACTTTCTGTGATCTGCAAACCCAGTTTAGTACACTTGTTATATATCATCATAATAATCTATATTTACCCTTTCATAGAATTTTGAAAATATTATAAAATGTTACTTATTATGTACTCCTCAGTGAGGTATAAACACCAGGACAGCAGAGTCATTATCTTGCTACCTATGATTACTTAATGACTAACTGGTGCATTAGACCTGTTAACTGACAAATACAGGGGTAGGCAAAAGTAAGTTTCTAGTTGTGAGTACACAAAACACAGAATTAATAAAGCTATTATAATAATCATAACCTGCATTTTTTTTCCCATTTGAACAAGGGTAAGCATGCGTTTTTCCCATTCCTGCATTTGTTAAATGAATGATTGAAATAAAAAGAAAAGTAATTATGGTTCAGATTTTCTCTGATATGTGAATAGAAGTAACTAGAACAGTACACAATAGGCACTATTATTTCTTGAATTGAATTGACTAATCTCCAGGCTGTTCAGTCAAAGTATCAGGAAGCTACTAAATGCTTCCATGTGACTCACCCAACATATCATGTATAGTCATGAATGTAATGGAAGCATAAAGCTGCAAAGAAATACAGCTTGAGATAGTGGTTTCTGGATCATTTCTTATCCATTCTTGTGCCACCTCAAAATTTCCGAAAGATAGTAACTAATTTTCAAATTTGAATACTCACGATAGAGCATAATTCTGATGGATTTTTAGGGGCATGGCAATTCTACAGTATATTTCCAGAGGTCCCACTCTTCAGATTGAAATTAATTTTTTGGTGCATGATTTGGTACATTGTCAGAAGTCCAAATGTATTTTTATGACAGAATACTCTTCCAAAAATGTGTAGTTTATTTTAAAAATTAACATACAGTAAACTTGACTGTTTTTGATGTACAATTCCATGAATTAAACCCCACATGCATATCAGTTAAATCACCCACCATAATCAGTATTGTATAGCTGTAATTCTCTGTGAATTTCACTGAAAAATAGGAGTCAATGAACGGAAATTTCTCTCAAAGGGAAGATGATAGTGTCTATTATACATGTCTCCAATACTAGCTATCTTTCAAGCACACTTTCAATTTTTAGTCTTCTATCCTAAAATTGCCATTTCCTGTAATTGTGATCCTCATATCAAATTAACTGAGAAACTAGCTTAGTGTATCAGTCCATGTCTTTCAATAGCTTTACTATCAATTGCATCCTTTCTATGACAATTTCCCCTCACTTATTTAAATAAAATGTACTAGCATGCCTCCAATAAACCAATCAGAGAATGACAAATATCACATGATCTCACTTGATTGTGGAATCTAATGAACAAAATGAAGTGACCAACAAAATAATTCCTGAGACATGGAGGCATGGAATAGACTGACATATCTAGGGAGGCGAGATGAGGAGAGATAAACCAAAGAACTTATGTATTTATATGCATAGTCCATGGACACAGATAATAGTGTGGTAAAGTCCTGGGTGGGGTAAGGGCTGGGCAGAGGGGATTATCTGAAATACTGTCAATATGTATGTTTTATACCCAGAAATAAATGCTTTTTTGTGAAACATATACAATTTAAATAGTGTAAGTCATATCATCGTGGAAAACAGGTAAATATTTCTGGGTATAAAATATGTATAAAATATGTATGTTGTTTATTAATTTCAGAGAGGGAAGGAACGAGGGAGGGAGGAAGGGAGGGAGGGAGGGAGGGAGGGAGGGAGAGAGAGAGAGAGAGAGAGAGAGAGAGAGAGAGAGAGAGAGAGAGAGAGAGATATTAATGATTGGAGAGAATCATTGATCAATTGCCTTCTGCCCCTGCATGCATCACACTGGGGATCACACCTGGGCATGTGTCCTGACCTGGAATCAAACTGTGACCTATTGGTTCACAAAATAAGGTACCATGAATGAATTTTGCCCAATTTAACTACTGATTCTTTCCTAAATAACACTATTTTTTCCTCAAATGGGACTTCAGATGACTGATAGATATAACAGTAATAGTTCTAAAATTGTTCTTTTTCCATTGAGCAAATCTGGTATAAAAAATTGTGGCTGTGATAGCTGGGAAAACAATAGGAGGAAATCAAAACAAAACCTTTGTATTGTTCTTATGTAACAAAACTGCTTCAAGTTACAAACACATGCCTATTGACCTGAAACGGTTAATTCAGCGAATAAGAAAAGGATCTTCTTTTCATTCTTTCTGTCTTTTATACATTTACTAGTAGCCCCTCGTGCAATATCGCACAACACTAGGCTGCCTACTGCTTCCACGGGAGCCAGCAGGAACCGCAGCCCACTGCTGGGAGCTATGCTGCTTTGGAGGGACCCACCTGATTTCACGGGAGGTGGGAGGGACCCGTGCTGCTTCTGTGGGAGGTGGGCCCTCAGTCTCCTCCCCATGCCTGTGCTCCCACTGAGGCTGCAGGCCAGCCCCCCTGTCTCTGTCTATGTCTGCTCTGGCTCCAGGTGGCCTGGCCTGAGCTGGGCACAGCAACGAAGCAAGCATTCCGCCAGGCCACTCATGCTGCCTGCTCTCAGCAGCTGCCCCTGAAACTGGGGGACCCTGACTGGGCTGAGAGGACTGGGCACCACCATCTTGTGGCTATTGGCGCTGCCATCTTTGTGATGGAGTGGCAGTTAATTTGCATATTATTTTTTATTAGATAAGATAGAATTATTAAAAATAATATCAATAATTTTTCCAGGAAAAATTCATTTTATAAAATGGGTTCTATCTGTCTCTGTCTCTCTCTCTCTCTCTCTCTCTCTCTCTCTCTCTCTCTCTCTTCGTTTTAAAAATAAACTTTATTTGAACAGTTTTAGGTTTACAGAAAAGTTGTACACTACAGAGTTCCATATACCTCCACTCAGTTTCCCTTAATGTTAACATCTTAACTAACTGCTATATCTGTGTCTTTCATTAACAGTTATGAAGGTGAGTAGGGATAAAGATAGACCTGTTATTCGCATATTTTTAAAGCCCTGATATTTGCAGTTTAAGAATACTATGTTCCCTGACTCCTTGGAGAAATAGGTATATAATTATTTTATGGAATGCTTTGACATTCTACCAGAGAATATAAGTTTATAATGGTGATTCTATTAGAAGGGAGAAAATGTCAAGTATATGTTGACAGAGTTAGGGAAGTGAATTCATTTTGCTTGCTTTAAGTCATAAGTTCCTTCTTTTTTCCCCCCTAGGGGTTTTATATATTTTATTGAATTTATGGGGTCACATTGGTTATTCACATTATATGTTTTAGGTGTACAAGGTTATAATCTGACAACTGTGTACTCTATTGTGTGCTTACCCCCTGAAGTCTAGTTTTCTTTTGTTACCATATATGTGAACCCTTTTACCCTCCTCCAACCTGAATGAGAAGAAAATATTTGCAACTATATGAAATATCTGAAGAACTCATTCAGGGATTTTTAATCTGGAAGTTGCATAAACATATTTGGCATATTTGGGTTCTGAAAGGGCAGCTCAGTTTCCAGTATGGAGAATGGATTATAAAGGAATGGAAGTAGCCAAGGGGGTGATCCTGGGAGATGCCAGATAGGAGGTTATTGTAATCATTGGAGAAACTACGACATTTGTAAAGATTTACTTTACATTTTATTCTCATGTAAGAGGTGAATACTTAACTACAGTTAAATTTCTTTTTTTTAATTTTAAAGGCTGAGTTGCTTTTTTTTCTTTATTGATTAAGGTATTACATATATGTCTTTATCTCCCCATTTTCCCTCTACCTGCCCCCCTTCACTGATGCCTTCACCCCTCTGGTGTCTGTGTCTATTGGTTAGGCTTATATGCATGCATACAAGTTCTCTGGTTGCTCTCTCCCCCTTTACCCTCCCCTCCCCTCCCCTACATTCCCTCATAAGCTTCTTATACAAGCTTTGAATTTGAGCTCACTTACAAAAGATTACCTGAGCCACTAATTTTTTTTTTTTTTAAAGACTGACTTACGTACTCAGTTACTGAAGAAAAATCTACCATCACTTTGGATTATAACAAACTGAGGCTTTCTTATACATGGTGTGTTTCCATATATACAAAAACAGGTTCAAATAACATTTAATAGCACATTTGTTAATGACATTCACTGTTGTGACTTACTTTAAAAAAATGTTAGATAATAATAACATGATTTATTTTTTGCTAACATTAACATTTCACAATACTTGAATAAATGTCCCATCCCAAGATTCACATTTAGTGTAAAATTTTTACAATGCAAATGTAGGTATATTTATAATATTACTCTTATAACCGTAAGTATAAATTCTACTCCAAATGCCAAAAAGAAGGGCAAGAAGGGCTTACCATGCTTTTTCAAATAATTTTATTATAATATTCATAAAAATAAAAATATAGTGATTTTTTCTTAATAAATTAAATAATAAGACAACCTTATTTTTGGAAAGCATAAGAATTTTAAGAGGAGATATGATCACTTTTCTCACATTATAAACAATATTAAGAAGAGAAGAAAAACATACTAAATTATTTTTTAAAAAGCTTATTTATAAAAATGGAATATATATGTTGTCATTTCTTACTAATTATATAGTATTTGTAAGTGCACATTTACTTGAGGTAAGTAACAATGAGATTGCTGGGTATGAAAGTAATTATACATTTTACTTTATTAGAAACTAGAGACCTAGTGCACCAATTCTTGCACAGGTGGAGTCCAGCCTGCATGCCCTGATGGAGACCTATTGGTCAGGGCCTGCTATGGGGTCTAATGCTGGAAGTGATAGCTTTCCCTCAACTGGATCTAATTATAATTTAAGGATGGGCAAAAGAAAACCCACAACAGAATTGTTTTGCATTTCACGTGGTACGAGATGAAGTTGTTTATGTGTTGTTTGTAAACATATATCATGATGGATGATGCCCCTAGTCAATTTTGCTCAGTGGATAGAGCTTCAGGCTATGGACTGAAGGTTCCCAGATTTAATTCTAGTTAAGCGCTATTGTCTGGGTTGGGGACTTGATCCTCAGTAGGGGGCATGCAGGAGGCAATCAATCAATGATTCTCTCTTATCATTGATGTTTCTATTTCTCTCTTCCTTTCCCATCCTCTCTGAAATCAATAAAAAATATATATTTTTTAAAAAATGATGGTTCTTTAATGATTTCTGCATTTTTCCTGGGGCTCTGCCCTCAGTTTCCCAATATGATCTTCATGTCTGTTTTTTCTTCATGTCTGTTTCTTTAAAAGTTTTTCTGGCCCTCACTTGTTTGGTTTGGTGAATAGGACATTGGCCTGTGGATTGAGAGAATCCTGGGTTTAATTTTAGCTGGGAGCACATGCCAATGGGTGGGCCAGCTGGGGGAGGTTGACCAGCAGGGGCAGGGAGGGGCCATGAGAGGTTGGCTTGTGGGAGTGCATTGACCATAAGGAGGCAGTGAGCATTTGCCCCATGGTGGTCAGTAGGCATCATAGCGACTAGTCAACTAGTTGCTTAAGCTTTTATATAGATAGATTATATAAAGGTTTTCCATAGTACCATTATCAATTTCAAAAGATATTCTGACTCCATGACAGAACTTGATATATTCAGTGTTTTTTATTTTTCCATTTAGTTGGTATATAGTGGTTTTAATTTTTATTTCCCTAATGATTAGTAAAAATGATTAGAAAAATTGTTCATATATGTTATGGAGGATAGAAAGAATACATTTTTCTCAGAATATCATTCCTTTATATATTTAAGGCATACAAGTTGATATAGTGAAATGATCACCACAATTGACCTAGTTAATGTACCTATCACCTCACATAGTTACCATTTTCTTTCTTTTGTGTGTATGGTTAACAATGCTCAGTAGTGCAAGTCTTTTTAATCATTAAGCATAATATTAGCTGTAGTTTTTCTTGTGGATACCTTATAGCAGGTGGAGAAGGATCCCTCCTGTACAAAATTTGCTGAGAGTTTCCACCAAGAGTAAATGATAAATTTTATCAAATGCTAAGATTATCTCCTGTTTCCCAAATTAAGTGGAAAGTCTAGCAATCACTCTTACTAGTCATGTGCCATCACAGGATAAGTCAAATTATAAGGAATGATTTTTCACATGCAATTTATGAGATGCATCTCTCACTATGTGATCAATTGACTGGATAGAATATGCCAAAAAATATGAAGTACTTAAATATGTACTTCTTCAGCTACAATGCTTTCCTGAGTTTGAGAACCATATTTACAAGAGGTTAATAAGTATTGCTGATGATTTAAAAGATGTATTAAACTTTAAAACTAAATAAATAACTCAATGCCTTATTTCACTTCTACCCAACACCTTCTGCTCTTAATTCAACATCTTAGTCAAGGTCACTCAAATCCACACAGCCTTATGGTTTTAGAGACCGTGCCTTCAGCTTTATCTCTTTATACAATTGGTAATCAAATTTTATCTGTCTCTTATTCAGGAATCAGAAAGGAAATTGCCAGCCAGTGAGTTATATTGATGCTATTTCTAGATCCATCTTTGTCTCTTTCTTTTTCAGCATCATATAATTCAATCCTCCAAATTATTTTACTTCCCAATCCTTCCAACAAATAATTTTCTATAACTATCTAAAGATTTTTACAGTATTTAAAATGATTAATACTTTTCCCTTGACTAACATATAGTATCCAAGATCTTCCTATTACATACTACTTTAGTTAACATATTTTTATCAGCTATCCTTTTTGAGCCTCCTCTCACTGCTCCTCACTACTCTAGTTACATTCCAGTTAAATAAAACCTCGCCTGTTTTTAGTTGTGCTGTGTGCTTTCATGTCACAATGCTTTTGAAAAATTCTGTTTCCTGTATTTGAAAGGCATTTTCCTTCTATTCTGACTCCTATGTTCCTAGTTGGGTTTTAAGATCCAGCCTAAATTCCTTGACTCAACTAAGAGTTTCATGAACTTTCTCAGGAAAAAATTTATGTATTTTCCATTTTGCTGGGAAGAATTTTATAGCCACATTCTTCTTTAGAATATATATATATATATATATATATATATATATATATATATACACATACATACACACACACACACAAACACACACATAATGAGATACATGTATATGTAACAGGGCTCCTTTAATTATATTTTATCATGTTTGTATTCTGAACTCCAAGCAATTGCTCCATACATAGCAATTTGTTAGTTACTTTTGCCTATTAATACTTGTATGATATAATTTGGTTCCATTATATTGTATAGGCTTTGCACTTCTCAGGGTATGCCTAGTTATATATGCTCTGATTTTCTTCCTCTGATAATATGTGATTCTAACTGTGAATCTAATGCCATTTTATTTTTCATTAGAACTTTAAACTGTATGAACCCATCTTAATAAAATTAACTATTATGTATTTACTACTGTTCTTCCCTAGAAATAATTCCAGCATTTTATAACTTTGACATATAGGTTATTATTTTTACTAGAAGTCTGGTGCATGAAATTCCTGCACTTGGGGCATATCCCTCAGTCTGGTCTGCACCCTTTAGCAGTCTGGGAGCCCTCAAGGGGTGTCTAACTGCCAGTTTAGGCCCAATTCCAGCAGTTAGACATCCTTCTCAAAACCCTGGACTGCTAACTCATAATCGCTCACCTGCCTGCCTGCCTGGTCGCCCCCAACTACCCCTCTGCCAGACTAATTTCCCCCACTGACCCTCCTGCCAGCCTGGTTTCCCCTCACATGCCCCCTCCCCCTGCTGGCCTGGTTACCCCACACAGCCTGCTTGTTTAGTGATTTGGTCATCCCTCACTAACCCCCCTGCCAGCCTGGTCATAGGCAGCCATCTTAGGAGAGCATGAGGGTCAATTTGCATATCTTTATTATAAAGGATAATCAGTGACATGGAAATAACATATCTTAAAACATTGTTTATGATTTCTTATGAATAATTAGCTATTTTTTCATTATTATATAGCTTTCTAATATAGCATATGTGAAATTATATATTTTTAAATATTTGGGATTCCAAAAACTAATTTGGAAAGAATATTTCACAAATATTTACAAATAATATACTATTCCCAAAAGGCCAAATTCAGTAGCACTCACTCCTTCAATATTTTTAAATGCTTATGATGTGTCATGAGCTATGATAGACATAAATACTTGCTTTCAATACAAAAAGGAGGATATACAATAAAGATAGACATGATGGTGATAAACTTGAACGCTTCTTTTGTTTTAGGTGCTATTCACTCATTTACTGCAATAACATGTGAGTGATCTGTTTTTAGCTAGAGTTGGAATTTATTGTAAAAGGGGCATATAACATAGTGGAAATAATATATTATTCATCCTCTTATTCATATTACCTACAAAAATTCTTGATTAATAGCTAGTCATCAATAAATACACATTTTAGCAGTTTAAGCAAGCAGTTTACTTGAACTTTTGTTTTAGAAATCTGTATGATTCCTGGATAAAAAACTTTAAAATCAGTATAATGGGCTTTTAAGATTAATTATGACATAGTATTTTATTCAACATCTTTTTAAAATATAAATACAGTTTTGAGAAAAATTATATAACAGTTTTATGTACCTAGAGATATTTGTGACTTTTTAAGTCATTTAAGTTTTCTAATCATAAGTTTAATCAAAGTGTGGTTAAATGACAAGTGTAAAAATTTCAAAAGTAAATATCTGGCTTTGAAATTGCTGTAATTGTATCTGTATCTGTGATTCATGAATGCATGTATAAGCATGAATGCCTACCTTCTCTGCTTTAAGTTTGAAAACTAGTTTCTGGATTCAATTATGAGTTTAGATAATTGTGTTTAGATGCTTTAACACCTAATTTATGATGCTATGTTTGTTTTATCATGGTTGAAATATAATTTTAATGCTTGGTTGGTGATTCTTTTTTGGAAGGTATTAAATAGATTTGCTGCTTAGGAGTGAATTACTTTATTACACAGATTGTCAGGAATCTTTCATGCAGGGAATCAAATGTTTTGATTATTAATATTATTATTTTAACAAAAAGGAAAAATAGAGAATATAAACCCAGGAGGTAATTAGAAATCAAGACAAACTGAATTCAGAATGTGAACCCTTATTTAATATTGTAATTTTTGCAAAGATGTTTAAGCTACTACATCAATAAAGCCAACTTGCAAATCAAATGTCTTTTATAACATGAAGTTCTTTTAAGATGGATTTGTCTAAAATTTTAATTTGCGAAGTTGTTTTCTAAGCATGTGCTAGATGATAACAATGTGAAAAGGGCTGTTAGGGGCAGCCCTTCAGAAGTTTTGGTTGAACAAAATAAAATGGTATTTTTAGTGTTCATAATGTATTTTTAGTATAACTCCCTTCATGTAAATATTGTCCTAAAAAAGGAATTAAAAGATGCAAGCCTTCTTAGACTCTCTTTTTGAGAATTATCTTGGGAATATGTTTTAAGAAACACTAGGTTAATTAATTCAACCTGGTACCATATTTGGAGACAGAAGGCATATTACTCATATGTAAAGTAGCTTCACTAAGCATTGCTTTCAAAGGAACATTTGAATTTCAGTTCAAATAAAATGTCTATGCTTTAATCCCAACTTTCACCCTCGTTTTTCTTTTTGTTTTGTATCCTTTCCTTTAGCCACTGCTCTGACCATAGTCAAAAATATATTTGCCCCATTTAATCAATACTTAGGGTGATTTTCTTTCTGTGATTTCTTTGATTTTTTTTTCCTTTCCTTAAATTCCATGTAGTATAAAGGAAAAGCATTTGAGTTTAGTCCCTCTATTTGGTAAGTTGTGAGTAAGGAAAATAGTAATTAGAATAAAAACAACAGTTTAAGTGGTCTGGAAGACACTGTGCCAATGTATGCAGTAGAAATGGGAGAGGGAAAGATCACAGTGCCAGTGCTGGCATGACTCTGTCCCTGCAGGCGGAAAACAGGACCACAGTTCTCTAAATTGGCTTTTCCTGGCAAAGAACCATGCGATTTGTTTAATGAGGAAAAGGCATAGCAGCAGAGTCAGGCTAACTGCTCATCAAAATGCCTTTCCCCTGAGGGCACCATGTTTTGCCTGGTAACCACAGGCCCTGCACTCCCTTGAGGGAACATTTGAGTATAGCCTTTCACACCTCTGACATATGGTTTTGCATTTCATGGGACAGCTGATAAAGGGCAAGGAAGATTAATGAGTGTATGTGCTATCCTCTCTACATGCATCTATTTCTTCCGTGCCGATACCCCAAAGTCAAATTACTGGCTCAAAGAACATGGCTTTCAAAAAATACTCTTGGCACACATTGCCAAACTGCCTTCTAGAAAGGCCATACCAATAACCATTCTTACTAACAGTTGCTAGAATGCCTGTCCTATCATACTTTTTGCCAGCATGGAATACAATTATTTTAAAGTATTTTTTATATAACAAAAAGAACACATTTAGAGAACAGACATTGGTGGATTATGACCTGTGGATAGATCTTGCCCTCTGATTTTTTATTTTTATTGCCCTTGAGCTAAGATTGGCTTTTAAATGGTTGAAAAAATTTTTCAAAAGAATAATATCTTGTGAAAAGATTTTGTGATGATTTTTTCAAAATCAAAAGAATACTTTGTGAAGCATATTTTGTGAAAAGTCTATGAGGTTCAAGCTTCACTATCAATATAATAAAGTTCTATTGGAACACACACAAATAAATGATATAGAATAATTTCTCTTCTTCATGCAAAAATGGATGAGTAGATGCTACGGTTGTTTTAATGTTAATTGTGTCAGCTAATTCTTATTCATCTTTTCTTATTCTGGCTCTGTAAATGACCTTGGATTCATGGTCCATGATAGCTGCTCTTACCAACACATTCATATTTCAATCATCAGATAGGCAATAATAGGTAGAGAGAAGAATAAGGATAAACATTACACAAAACTCTTCCACTTATATCCCAATAAAAAGGGTAGGGAGATCTGGGGGAGATAATAGATCAACCAAAGGACTTGTATACATGCATATAAGTACAACCAATGGACACAAAACTCTGGGGAGGGAGGGTATGTATGGGAGGGGGTGGGGGACAATATTAAAATATGTACACAGATAATAATTAAAAAAAATCCCTTCAGTTACAAGATCTAATACAGCAAAAGTAACAGATTAGAAGTATATATTCTTGGTGTCTAGGTACCCAGTTGAAATATGATATAGTATGGAAATTACATCAAAATTTATCATATTCTTAATGTCTAGTGAGAAAGCCATTATTAAATTTATGGTAGACAGAATATGGAAAATGAAAACAATCCAATATGCTTGAAATTAATTCTACCTAAATAGAAACCAATTCATAAAAATAGCTCCACTATTAAAACTTACCAGTAACACCTATATTTCCAAGTTAATAGATAAATTCAGTATTTAGCAGTATTGGCTTCTATTTCTGTTTCCTTCCCTTCTTCTCTCCCCAGCCAACTTCTTAATTTGTGAATGTTTCAGGGTTCAGTCTGTGGATATATTCTCTTATATTTTTTTATTTTTATTTTTTAAAATATATTTTATTGATTTTTTTACAGAGAGGAAGGGAGAGAGATAGAGAGCTAGAAATGTCAAGGAGAGAGAAACATCGACCAACTGCCTCTTGCACACCCCCTACTGGGGATGTGCCCGCAACCCAGGTACATGTCCTTGACTGGAATCAAACCTGGGACCTTTCAATCCGCAGACTGACACTCTACCACTGAGCCAAACCAGTTTCGGCTATTCTCTTATATTTACATTCACTTCTTTGGCAATTACTTCTGGCCTCATGCCTATAAATTTCACAAATATGCAAAAGAAATGAAAAACAAATTTCTCCCCAATTCCTGAGTCATATATTAAACTAGAGGCCCAGTGCATGAAATTCATGCACTTGGCGGAGGGGAGTCCCTCACCCTGAATTGTGAGAGGGCACAAGCGAGGCCAAGGAACCCCATTGGTGCATGATCGGGTCCAGGGAGGAACACAGAGGTTGGCCAGCCAGGGAGGGACCACAGGAGGGCTCCAGGGTGTGTCTGGCCCATCTTGCTCAGTCCCAACCAGTGGGACCCCAGCAGCAAGCTAACCTACTCGTCGGGAGTGCCTGCCCCCTGGTGGTCACATCATAGCAAGCAGTTGAGCAGCCTTAAAGTATCATTAGCATATTAAACTTTGATTGGTTGAATGGCCGACAAGATGACCAGGCACTTAGCATATTAGGCATTTATTATATAGGATACTTACTTCACATTCATATTTGAAAGTCTGATAGGTAGCTCTACCTTAACATGCCTAGAAGTAAACTCTGAATGTCCTCTGAGAAATTGATTAATATTTCCCCATCTCAGTTGATAACATCATTCTTCAGTTTCAAAGGACAAAAATATTGGATTAATCTTCAGCTAATCTCTTTATCTCTGTTCCATATGCAATCTGTCATTAATTTCTATTGGGTTTGCCACAGATTTTAACCCCTTCATACCACCTCTACAATTATCCTCTTATGTCATTGGTATTATCTGTTGTCTTCACTATAGCAATGGTTTTCTAAATGATCTGGTTCAGTACTTGCCTGTGTGTAATTTTCAGCACAGGAGGTAGAGTGAGACTGGAAAAAATGTAAACAGGATGGAGCCACTTGTTTGCAACAAATTCTGCAGTGGGCTGTGTATATCATCGGAATTAAAGTCCAAGCCCTTACAATGGTCAACAGGGCTTTCTCATTCTTGCCATTGTTTCTTTCCAATTCTCCTATCTTTCACTCTCTCCATCTGAATCACATTAGCCAACTCTCAGTTTCTTGAATATATCTGAGGTACACTTGCCAGAAGGATTTTGCTATGCCTGTTTCCTCTGCCTAAAATGCTATTCACCCAGATTTCCACATATCTAAACACTACCTCCTTTAAATGTCATGTTCTCAATTAGGCATACTCTCCAGAATGTAGGTAAGAAATGGAAATGCAAAAGAGTGAAAATTCTTCAAATGTGTCTTGCTTTCTATAGGGAATGGAAATGAGCTGATCTGTGGTCAAGTATAGATGTACTAAACAGAATAATATAATTTACTGAAATTTATATGGATATCATGCAACAAAATGCTTTCTTTTTATGATTCTATGTTTGCAGAGGGTGTTCTCAATATAATTTTGCTTTATTCATAAATTTGATTATTGGTAGAAAATATAGAGATTGGCAAAGATATTCTGACAATTATAATTATATTTTTAAAATTATTAATATATCTTAAATTTTAGTCTCAAAGTTTTGTTTTTTTGTTGGTTTTCTTTTTCAGACAAACTAGTATACTTCATTACCTATGGAGATGCTAACTTGACCTACTAGACTTGCAAAGCTAGTATGCCAATGTAAGATAAGAATTAAACATGTGCCTGGCAAAATAGAGCCTTATAATTTAACTAGAGGCCAGTGCACAAATTCATGCACTGGCCTCTAGTGTGTGGAGTCCCTTGGCCTGGCTGGCAATTGGGACTATCTGGGCCATCTTGTCCAGTCCCAATTGGACCAATTGGGGCTTTCTGGCTAGGGTGAGGAAACGTGAGATTGGCTGGCTGCAGGTGGTTGGCTCTGGGAGTGTATTGACCACCAGGGGCAGTAACTGCATTGAGAGTCTGCCCCCAGGTGGTCAGTGTGTATTATAGCAACCAGTCAACCAGTTGTTTGGTTGACTGGTCATAACAGTCACTTAGGTTTTTATATCCTATACTAGTGGTCTTGTGCATAAAATTTGTGCATGGGGGGTGAGGGATTCCTTCAGCCTAGCCTGCACCCTTTCCAATTGGTGACACCTTGGGGTTGGACCTAAACCAGCAGTAGGACATCCCTCTCACAATCTGGGACTGCTAGTTCCTAACCACTCACCTGACTGCCTGCCTGTCTGTTCCTAACTGCCTCTGCCTACCTGCCTGATTGACCATTATCCCACTTTCTGCCTGCCTGATTGACCCTAACTCCCTCTGCCTGCCTAATTATCCCTATTTACCTCCCCTTGCCAGCCTGATTTTACCCCAACTTCCCTCCCCTGCTAGCCTGATCTTGCCCCCAACTTCCCTTTTCTGTTGGCCTGATCTTGTCCCCAATCGCCCTCTCCTGCCAACCTGGTCTCACCCCTAATTGCCTTTCCCTGCTGGCCTGATCTTGCCCCCCAACTTTCCTCCCCACTGGCCTGCTGATCACCCCTAATGGCCTCTGCCTTGGCCCCCATCACCATGGCTTAGTCCGGAAGGAAGTTGGACATCTAGAAGATGGCCAGTTGAACCAGTCTAATTAGCAGATTACCCTTTTATTAATATAGATAGATTATACAGGATAGGATTGCTTAAATGGGGGGGCGGGGGAGGCTTTTTCAGCAGTAGGAGATGGTAGGCAGACAAAAATGCTTAATCTCTATATTTGGACTGATAGCCAGCCATACACACTATATTGCCAAACAGGTCATGAAAAAATTGAACCGCTTATACCTACACCAAACAGCTGTTGCCCTTAAAACCCCTCTTCAGCCCTACCTTAGGTTCTACCTTCATAGTTCACCCAGATTGGTCGGTTTTTATGGCAGTCAGCATCAAAAGCTCCACCTTTTAGGCAGCCATTGGATCCTCACACTTCATCCAGATTCGGTTCTGGTTGGTTGATTTCTATGCCAATCAGCATCAAAAACTTTGCCTCGTAGGCAACCATTGGCTATTCACACTTAATCCAGATTTGGTTCTAATTGGTTGGTTTCTATGCCAGTCAGTGTTTCCGGGCCTATCAACAAGCCTGACCAGAGAGGTGGGCTTATCAGGAGCCCCAGCAGAGGCTTGAGAGAAAGAAAGGTGTGGCTGCTGGCCAGGCCCCGAGAGAAAGAGGCAAAGACTGATCAATAGTTGCATGGAGTCTACAGATCAGAGCCTGCTTCTCCCTCCAGGCTTCTCTTTAGGCCTGATCCACACCCCTCGGCAGTCAGTGTTGGGTGGTGGCACCTACAGCAGTGGCTGTCAGTGCTGGGTCACCATGGCCACATAGCACTGACTGCAGGACTGACTTAAAGTCAGTCTAGCCTTCAGTTGTTTTGGATTACGGACCCTAGATTTTTATATATTAGGACTAGAGGTCCGGTTCATGGATTTGTGTATAGGGGTGTGTCCTTCTCAGCCTATCCTGCATCCTCTCAGAATCCAGCACCTCTTGGGGAATATGTAGCAGTGCATTAATTGGCAGGTAGCCAGGGAGGAGCCCAAGCTGGGACCAGCTTATGCCACTCGCACTCATCCCACCCCACTTTGCCTGCAACCTCAGTTAGGTAGCACTGCTGCGGAGTTGGGAGAGGCTCCTGCCGCAGCCACAGCTGAGCTTGCCATCTGCGAGCCCAGCTTCTGGTTGAGTGCACTGACCACTAGGGGGTAGCCCCTGTTAGTCAGTGTGACTGGTTGACTAGTCATTCTGGTCATTCGGTTATAATAGTCACTTAGACTTTATATATATATATATGTATGTATATATATATATATATATATATATATATATATATATATATATATGTGTGTGTGTGTGTGTGTGTGTGTGTGTGTGTGTGTGTGTATGTGTGTGTGTGTGTGTGTGTGTGTGTGTGTGTGTGTGTATTAAAAGCCCAGTGACCAAAATAGTGAAATGACCAGAATGACAGGAGACCAGACTATTGGCCTCTCACCCAGCTGGCCCCTCCCCCTGTGGAGACCCCCACCCTAATCTGGTGGCATCTTGCCCGGGCTGGCTTTGCCCCCCAGTGGGGATGCCCCTCCCCCCAATCCAGGGCTCCCATAAGGGCAGGCCAGTTGGCCCCCAACCATACACCAGGCCTCTATTCCATATAGTAAAAGGGTAATCTGACTCTAATGGCAGAATGACCAGAATGACTGCTGGACCAGTCACTATGAGGAGCATTGACTACCTCTCAGTTTCTTTTCCCGGCCAGCAGACTCTGATCACCTGATGCTGAATGGAGATATGGGGTAGGGTGGCAGGGGATGTGGGCAGCACCAGGGTAAGGTCCCTCACCCACAAGTTGCCCCACACACAGAGGGTAGGGATGAGGTCAGCAATTGGGCAGGAACAGCTGACCTTTCAGTCCCTTTCTCTGGCCAGAAGGCACTGATCATCCATTGGCAAATGGGGAACTGGGGGTGGGTGGTGGCAAGAGGTGGGACTAGCTGCGGGCAGCTAGGGAAGATGGCCTTGATCACAGGCCAGGCCTGGGGACCATATCCATGCAAGGATTTTGTGTCCCAGGCCTCTAGTATATAGATATTAAGGCTAAGGATAATATGATAGCGTGAGTGAATTTAATACAGAAGGGTAAACATTATGTTATTTTTCACTGTAAAGATATCGGTGGTTGCCATGTGAAAATAGAGGATGAGGGCAAGAATAGGGAGGGGAGACAATTAATTTGACCATTGCATTAACCTAAGAAAATTTTGTTTGCAGGCATTAGAAATAGAGATAAGTAGACAAAGTAAGAAAAATTTAGAAGATAAAACTCACATAACTTGTGCAGAGTATATAATGCAATGAAGTCAGATATCTTGCCTTTTCTGTTTTCCAAAGTCTGTCTACCAAAATAATTATTCTAGAAGTCTTAGTGTCTTCATGATAATAATGATAATTACCTCATAGTGTGGTTTACATAATTAAATGAGATTGTGACTATAAATCTATTAACACCATGCCTGACACCTAGAACTCACTCAATAAGTAATTAACATCATTTCTATTTCTTACCAGTATTAACATTAGCTATTGATTATATATATATATATATATATATATATATATATATATATATTCAATGTGAAAATTAGGAAATTAAGGAGAACATTAGGTATTGATATATATATATATATATATATATATATATATATATATGCAATGTGAAAATTAGGGAGGGATAAAAATGATTCTTATAATGATGACCTGAGCCAGATTGAGGGGATGGGATAATGAAAAAACACATTCTGATAGTACATTATAGGACATATTTTTTAATTTTGATCTTTCACATTTATTTAATGGAGACATTTTCCTACTGGGTAGTAGCCAGAACAGTTAATGCTGTGCCCTCCCCCTTTTCTCTTACCTGATAGAAGGACCCTCACCCTCCTGATTTTGAGGCTAACGAGCACTGCATCCCAGCAGAATTCAAAGAGAGCTATTGGAAGAAAGATTCAGTCCACACCCAATCACACATGCCTCCCTGTTGCTGTGGATTGTATAGGCTGGCATTTCCAGGCCAAAAGTGACAGTAGAATTATTCTTTTGGGGTTCTAATTTTTCTAAATGTAAGATGAAGTCATTTGAAATCATAGTAAAATTCAAATTATATTATTTCACCAAAGTTCATAATCTTTCAAAACAACAAGTATTTTATAGTTATAGAAATCTCAAGGTTACCCAAGAAATAATGTACTACTAATAAAAGTCAGGGCTGAGGGAGGGAGAAAGATTGTCCAGAAGGAACCATCACTGAAGTATAAGAACAAAAATTCCTGATCTTCTTACATAGTAGCTTTCTCCATCTGAAGTCCCACCCAGTTTGTTAGGCAAAAAGTCTTGTTCTCTTTGACTCCTTATTCCCTTTTCATGACATTTCACATCTGTCACTAAATACTGTTGGCTCTCCCTCAAGCTATTCAAAAACCCTACTACTTACACCACCCCCACTGCCTCAGCTCTGGTCCTGGACCCCTCCACCTCCTGCCTGGATTAGGGCCACAGCTTTCTGTCTTGAATCTTTGTAAACATGGCCCCTAAAGCTTATTCTGCATATATTCAAATTACTATTTTAAAATTAAATTTTATTGTATTACAGTTTCTTAGTTTGTATTGTTTCACAGTTCCTTCAGAACAAAAGTGACAAAGTTTTCATACCTTGTGAACCTACCATGTTCCATTCTGCTCCACCCTGCTGACTTTCCTGACTTCAGCTCTACTACCTTTACCCCAATCCAGCCTCTATTATCCCCTTTTGTGCATGCCAGTCAGGCACTGGTCTCAGGGCCTTTGCCGTCACTGCTTCCTCTTTCCGAAGCACTTCCCCATAAGATTTATTTTTGTTTTTTACCTTTATTGTTTGGTGTCTGTATCCTTCCTCGGGTAGATTGTATTGTAGCATTGAACTTTGTTTGTGCTATTTATTGATAATTCCCAGTACCTACCAAAGTGTCTTGCACAAACTTAGTAGCTACTAAAAAATATTGCTGCATGAATGAATGACAAAAGGGAAGCTACAGGAAAGTCATGCAGAAATTTCAGTCATGTTAATTTCTAACTAGCCTGTAAGTCAATCAAAAACAAAAACCATCTGTTTATTTTCTTATACTGGTCAAAGTACCAATTGGAGCTTTTTAGTATAGGTCTAGGTAAAATTTACAATACAATATAGGTGGTTGATTGAAGGAATGTGTTTTTATATATTAGGCAATTCCCAAACCCTTTGATTCAGTTAATTATATAAGCTGCTTGTTTTATAGAAGCAAATAGATTAAAAATGATCACATTATGTATAAATGAACTGTCCAACAAATATATGGCCATCTGCTATGTAGTGCACAAGGATGTCAAGATTTTTAATTTTATTTGTTATTCAAAGCAAAAATGAAGATGGACCAAATAAGAAGAGCAAAAGTGGTAGGTATATTTACAGCTTGCTGTACAGGAAGGTCAGCTAGTCCTTTGCACTTTGGCAGAAACATAGTAGCAGGCAGGGGAATGGGGAGGGTTTATAGTGGACCAAAGGCAAAGCTTCAGATGTGTCCTGATTGGTGGCTGTTGGCCTCGGAAAGTCGTAGGGGTGCTAATTAGAGTCGGGCATCTTGTGTGATTGGTTAGGCACACTAATTTGACCTTCTCTGGTTGGCCCTAGGTTGGAAGAGGGGACAAAAATTAAGAAGCTGTCAGTTATTAATCAAATCTTGGCCATTTTTGGCCAACTGTCACAGATGCCTCCCTGTTGGCTTCCTAGATTGTCACTAGAGAGAGCAAGAGGGCATCCTTCAAGTCTGCCCTAGAGCAGGCTGGCTTCCTGGACTGTTTTCTGGAGATCAGGAGGTTGCCCTTTTGGGCTGATGCCACAGGTTGTGGGTCAGAGTTCTGTTTGTAAACATGTTCTGCTGTTTGTATATTTAGTCTCAGCATACCTGTGGTCCAGGATGACATTGATTATGTACTACGAATCAACTTATGTTATCTTAAAAAAACTGTATAAATTTTACACTTGATTGATTTCTATATTACTAGTAAGATGTTTGAAGTTTAGCAGCTCAAAGATTTATCTTTGGTCATATGGTTAAGAAGTGGTAATAATCAGATCAAAATCTAGACATATGTTATTCCGGAGATTTAAGAATATTTTTATCTGAAAAAATTACTGTCTAGAGGATTCTGCCTACAGTATATATTTTTGAGCTTGATGTGACAAATTATCATACATACACACACACAAATGATACTGAAAAATATTGTGGTGTCAGGAAAGTAAATAAGAATGATGAACTAAGAAAAATTCAAAATAAAGTGCTACTTATGTAAATAGCTTTTGCATACATATGTATGTGTATATGTTTACAAATAAAGAAGCAATAGCAGTTTGTGTACGTATATGTACATGTATGTGTATAAAACAGAATATAATTAAATTTTAATAAGTGTAGCATTCAGTATACTATTTCAATGACACTTTATTTTTATTGATTTCATACAGGAAGGGAAAAGGAAAGAGAGATAGAAACATCAATGATGAGAGAAAAATCATTGATCAGCTGCCTCCTGCACACCTCCAATGGGGGCAGAGCCCACAATTCAGGGATGTGCCCTTGACTGGAATTGAACCTGGGACCCTTCAGTCTGAAGGCCTATGCTTTATCCACTGAGCCAAACCAGTTAGGGCTCGATGACATTTTAAACAAAACACACACACACACACACACACACACACACACACACACACACAAAACAAAAACCTAATTGTTACATTCCAAAAGAATATAATACATTTTGGTCTTCTGTACATTTTCGCTACTCTCTGCATATAACACTGAAAAGAAAATCTTTCTTCAAGGACTATATATCCCAATCACACTGTGATAAATATTCATAAGTACTGCTTTCACCAACTGGTTTCAAGTAAACAAATCTTAACCTTGCAGCAAATCTGCTTTCATGTAGGAGTTATATACTCATAAGATCAAGCATATTAATGACTAACTAGGTCAGAAATCAACCAAACTGGGCCATCTATCATCAAAGTAAAACTGGCAACTCAAAGATAAATTTTCCATATTGAGATACTTAGTGTATGTTAAATCCTAAATCAACCACTGGATTATTTTTAATGTTTTGACAAAACTTTTTAGAATTCAAAACGAGTAGGCTTTCAGCAAATTTCTGTACAATTATTGAGCTAAAAAAAAATACTTGCATACAAAAGTAATTTAAAAGCACAAATATTTTTAGAACTAGAAAGGCCATTTGAAAATCTGGAATAATCCCAAGCATTACAAAAGAGGAAACTGAGACCCAAAAAAGTATGTGATATATTCTTACACATGTGCAACTGGCATAAAAACAGGCTGCAGAACTCAACTTCCAGTTCAATCATTTTACTTTGCTATCATGCTGTCATTACCCTGCCATAAATGCTTCCATCCTTTGTCCAAATGATATTTATAGATTTCAATATAATTTTAAGTAGTGTAGTCCAGTGGAGCATGGAACATGATTTACTCATGGTCATGATGGGGCAGTTCCTCCATCACTTATATTTAGTGGCCCTAGAAATTTATCAAGTTAATATTATTTGTAGACAGTCTAGTATAGAAAACCTTGTGGATTATATTAACAGCCTTGATATGACCATAAAGATCTTTATGTATTTCAATAATTAGCATGTGGATGGGCCAAACACTGTTCAATTCCAAATGGGAAAAATCAGCATTAGTTTAAATATGCTTATTGTATTTGCAAATACTGTTATAAATGGTAAAATATCAATAAACCAAGATGTTTTATCCAAACATTCTTTATATTATTTATCATTGCACTCCTGTTTCAAGATTTTTGTGTAATCCATATATTCTGTTTAATTCAATTTAAATTATTTCATAAATGTCAAGTTCTACTCTATTAATTGTCTCCCAAATTATGTTTAAATTATCTTCCTAGCTAGCCTTCTTCATCCATAATATGCATTTTCAATTCTTTTTATTGTCTATTTCCAACACCTTTTCCACATTTTCACCATACTCTGTTTCCCTCTTGATTGTTTCTTAGAAAAACAGAAGGTCCATGGGATAATGTTTTTGGTCTCTAATGATACCCACAACAAAATTATAATCCATTTGAATTGAGGAATTAACTAATTCATTCTTTTCCTTCTTTCTTATCTTCTGACTCCTCTTATTCTCTCTCCAGATTTGAAAAACTGAATATAATATTTTCTCAGAAACTGAGCTGAAGGGATATAGTGTTTTTAAACATTTAAATATAATAGCCATTCTAAACTGAATATTAAGAGTTTTTTATTTTATTCGTATAATTTGTGAGTGACCTCATTCTCAAAAATTAAGAAATTTGAAAAGAGTGTGTATCTGTGTTGACTAATGCACTTATATATTACTACATAGAATGTGATAACTTCAATAGATATCTAAATTATACACAGATGTAATAGATGTTTATTATAATTTTATAGATAAACATAGAAAGTAATTGCAAAATGTTAATATGAAACAATAATAAAGGAAATAAATGAAAAAGAAAGAAACATAGAACTAGGAAGAAATGAAATATCATAATCTCTTTGTCTTATCTAGAGGTGATCACTGGCTATGATGATGGATAAGGGAAAGGAAGAAAGGATTGGAAGTATCACTGGGTACTCCTTCACTTCTAATTAATAACCCGAGTCATATGGTAAATAAATATAGAAATAGTTTATAGGTTGCTATTATCCACACCCCATTATTCCTATTCAACCAATATATTACCTCAATACTATAATAGTCTACTTCCTGCATCTTAAATATATGTATTTTTCTTCAAGTTCTTTTAAGGTTTCACTATAAATGTGAGACCTAGGGTAAAATGAAGTATTATAATAAATTTTAAGTAGTGTAGTAATGCAGAATAATTATTCCAGTTTTCAGTTATTATGCATTAATATCTAAAAGTATTAACACAAAGATGCTAAGGACCAACATGCTTATTGTTCACTGAACAGTTACCCATGCAAGTCATTCAATAAGGCAGTATTTGTAATACATAAACACAAATACTTATGTATTTGCAATACATAAATATAAATTATTATGTATTTGAGGAAATGAACTTTACAAGGATATTACCTTTAATTTGTTTTTCTTGACACTTTAAGCTCACCTTTAGAAATGGTATCAATACTATTTTCACTAGTCTTGATTTCAAAGACCCTTCATAGAGAAGTTAAATTATTGGAAAAACTCATCTTATAACATGGAGCTGACTGAATCCTGTTTTAAAGACATGCCCATCAGGGAAAACAGCAGCGTTTCTAGGTTCTTATTAAATGAATTGAACTAGGAAAATGAGTCACAGAGAGAGGGAAGGAACAACATTTTGGGGTAAAACTGACTAATTAGTCACTGCATAATGCAAGAATTAAAGTAACTTAGAAAATTGAACATGGTAGCACCATGATGAGTATAACTGACAACCTGAGCAAATCTCAGTGATCCATGAGCCATTTTATTTTACTCAGAATTCCCTTCCACTTGACTGACACTGTGTTTAAGTTGGTGTTAAACTAGGCAGTGTGAGCAGCATCGTAATGCAAAAGAAAAACCACTAGGTTTAGTTTCAGAAGAGTAAACGTGTTGCCCAGGTGTGTCATTAATCATTCAATTTTGAACCAGCTTTAAGCTTTCTAAACTTCAATTTTCTTACCTATTTGAAATTTGAATGAGAACATCTGTCCTTCTCTTTTACTGGCATTATTGGGATTCAGTGGAATAATGAAAATAAGTTTTTATACACCTGCTAAAATCGTGTCTCAGTCTGTTTTTATTTACAAGATTATAAAGTAGCTATTAATACCTGAGACTCTTTTCACCTCTACTTTTCATGTCTATCATTAGCAGACATGCTCCTAACGTGCCTCGCTCGAGTCTATCTACCAGTCATCTATATTTTGCTCACAGTTTATTTCTCTTAAATGTGTTTGTTTGTCTTTTGCTAAACCAGTTTAAGTGGATCCCATTTGCTATTTAATTAATTTCATTTTCCAAATTTATAAGATAAAACCTTCTCTCCAGGAAAAAGCTCCCTAGACTATATATGTGCCTATCATTCATTATTCATGCATATTGCTTCCTCTAACCTATTCAGCACACACAACTACCCCTTCCGATGTTGAAACTCCACCCTTCCTTTTCAGTAAAACCTTCCCTTAATTAATATCAGAAATAATTGCTAAGAGTTCTAAACCCTCATAGTATTTCATAGATGAACTGCTTATTTTGCACTTGTCTTTATTTACTTACGTTAATGCACTCATGCATGTTGTCTGGGCATCTTTCCCTTACCAGGCAATATTCTAGATGATGGGAAAAGAAGAGTCAAAATGACATCAACAGCAACAGGAATATAAACAACCACCTCTCCCCATCAGGAACTTATTTCCCAGTGGGAGCAGGAGGTGAAGAAGGAAGACAAATAGGCTACATCTATAGCATGTCAGACATTGATATATGCTCTTGGGGGAGAAAAAACAAGGTAGTCAGATACGATAGGTGTACATGTGTGTTGAAGGTAGGGTTTGCTTTACTGCCCATAAAACTGTATAGAGATGAAAATTTGGGAAACAAAGGGTACCTTTGGGATTCCTGGACAAATGTTTCTCAGCAACATCAACAGGTATAATGAGCAATTCCATTCTGTACTATAGGTTTTGATCAATTTGGACATTGAGGCATGCGTTACTTCCTTTATTTGTGTGTGTGTGTGTGTGTGTGTGTGTGTGTGTGTGTGTGTGTGTGTATGTATGTATGCACATACATTGCTTCTGCCAGAATCCAACATTCACCCTGAGAAGAAATCAAGTTTGGTATTTCAGTGAATACACTTTTTGGTTCCTTTATTTTTCATTTTCACTTATTTTCTCCCTATCTTGGGGACTTTTCTTTCATTTGGGGGACAGTAGCATTTTATCAGGCTTATTTTTCTTCTCCGCTTGAACAACTTCAAGAAGAGGCTTTTGGGACATGAACTAATGTTCCTTAGGTTTTCTGTTTTCTGTAATGATACAATTGTTATGTCTCATATGAGACATTTAAAGTCAGAACCCCATAACTATACGAGGGAATGCTAGTTGTTAAAATAAGCGAGGAATATATCTGAAAAGTATCTAAAACAAGAAAATCTATATTTTAAAATATGACGAATTCATATTTGAAATAGTTGACATGTTGAAAGAGCCACACTAGTAAATAAATTTATAAATGCATTATTTCTTGTTGACTTTAATATATTTTAAATTGGTAATTAATATAAACATTAAAGCTAACTTGTAGTTTTTGACTATTGATAATAAAAATAAGTATCAATAAGAATAGTGATGTTAACAGACAATAGAAAAATAATATTCCCCCAAATTTTGCTACATGCCTGTCAAATTTATTTTAAAATAAGAAAATTTAATAAATTATATCTAAGGTTTTTTTTTTCTAAGCTTGATTAATAACCTGAGAGATGATATATACTAACTAGAGGCCCATTGCATGAAATTTGTGCAAGAATAGGCCTTCCTTCCCAGGCTTCTAGCACCTGCCTGCCTCCCTTCAGCGGCACCCAGCACCCGGGCTTTGCTCTGGCCCCGGCTTCATCCCAATGGCATCCAGTCTAATTAGCATATTACCCTTTTATGATTATGGTAAAGATTCATTTATAAAGAATCTATCATAAGCTACTGCCAGGGTGATGATCAACCATGTTACACTTGGAAATCTGATCATTCTCAAGATCCTAAGCAACAGAAAATTAATTTATATCTGGACCTCCAGATAAGAAATTCTCTGTGCCAGAAGGATGGGAAAAAAAACTTTTCACTCTAACAGGAAAAAATTACATACCTAATTCTGATTAAGTGGAACTATAATTCATGTAAACCTTTCTAAAATCTCTGATAATCAATTTTATTATTAAACTTTGAAAAGATTGTTTTTCCATTTCCAGTCAGTTGCTTAGAGAATTTATCCGTGTTTGGGGCCCTGCTATTTACATCTTAGATTATCCTTTGTGGTACTTTAGAGAAATAGCTCCAACCTTGATTGCTATATAGACAATAGAATGATCAGCAGTTTTGTATACTTCATTTTGATGGAATAAGTACTAAGATTCAGATATCAATTTGTTAGGCGATCAAGATACAATTAATTTTTAAAAATGAAAAGTATACTTACTCTGTATTAACAAATATTGATTAAGAAGACAAATTTACAAATGAGTTTTATAAGTCAATTGTTTCATCTAAATATATGCACAATGGAAATTTTGTTTGTACCTTTTATATTTTAATTTGTTTATATTTAATTCTGACATTGAGAGCATCTAATAAATATTTGCAGAAAGGTGTTATCTTTAAATTAATAATTCATCATATATTCAATTATCAAGTATGTAGTAATGTAATCTTGTGAAAGGAACCCCTTATGTGTGAGAGAGGAGCAGCACTGTTGTTTTCCAGAATTGATCAGTGATTATTGGGTCTCTGTGAACAGTTACTTGTAAATGCTTTAATTACTTTCAACTACATTTTCTATAGGTTTTCACATCTTTTTTTATATCTAGATATTGATAACTGGGTTTTGGTTATTAGCTGAAAGTTCTGTGAATGCTTTCTCAGCAGGTATTGGCATAATCAAAAAAAAAAGTAGTGGAGCATTTTGTGATAATTTCTCCTTGATATTCATATATATACTAGAGTTCTGGTGCATAAAAGCATGTACTCAGGAAGGGGTCCTTCAGCCTGGCTGCCTACACCCTCTCACAGTCTGGGAGCCCTCGGGGAATGTCTGAATGATAGCTTAGGCCTGCTCCCCACCAACAGTCGGACATCCTTAGCACTGCTGCTGGGGCGGGAGAGGCTCCTGGCACCGCTACTTCACTGCCAGCCTTGAGCCCCACTCAGGGCTTCTGACTGATCAGTGCTCCTGCATGGAGCATCTGCCCCCTGGTGGTCAGTGTGCATCATAGCGACTGGTCATTCCTCGATTCATTTGATTTGCATATTAGCCTCTTATTATATGGGACTAGAGGCCCAGCTCACGAAATTTGTACACAGGTACAGTCCCTAGGCTTAGCCTGAAATCAGAGCTGTCTTCCCCAGCTGCCCACAGCCGACCCTCTCTGCCGCCACCACCACCCTTGGTTCTCCTTTCACCATTGGATGATCAGTGCCTGATGACTGGAGGAAGGGACTGAGAGACTGGCTGTTCCAGCCTGCTCACTGGCCCTGCCCCTGCCCCCCCTACCCTGTCCTGATGCAGGTCACCCTCTGTGTGGGGGGTGACCAGCAGAGCAGGGACCTAGACCACCCGCATCCCCTGCCACCCACCCCTGGTCCCCCATTCATCATCAGGTGATCAGAGCCTGCCAGCTGGGGAAAGGGACCAAGAGGTAGACAGTGGGCCTCATAGTGACTGGTCCAGTGGCCATTATGATCATTCTGCCTTTAGGGTAAACTCGCATATTACCTTTTTGTTATATAGGAATAGAGGCCTGATGCACAAGTAGGGACCAGCTGGCTGCCCTGATGGAGGCCCTGGATCCAGGTGGGCAGTCCCCACTGGGGGATGGGGCCAGCCAGGGCGAGGGGCTGCAGGTGGTTTTCAGGCTGGCCATACCCCCGATATGGGTGGGGGGCCTTGCTGAGGGCCAGGGCTGGCCTGGGCAAGGGGCATCACCTGTTTGCAGGCCAACCATGCTCCAGATCAGGGTGGGGGTTCCTGCTTGGGGCGGGCCAGCCTTGCTAAGGGGCCGCAGTGTTCTGGTCTCTGGTCGTGATAGCTTTACGGTCACTGGCTTTTTATATATGTAGATGCATTATCCATGTGGCAGGTTTGGATTTTTTGGTTTTGTTTTTTAAATTTTATACAATGACTTTGGTATAGTTGTGAATAACCTGGTTATTAATTAACAGGGGAGGAGCAAAGGAAAGACCAAATAAATGCAAGCCCAATAAAGTTTAGGTGAGGTAGGTACTTGACTATCAGTCAAACCTGGGCACAAGTCATTGGCCAGAATAGTCGTGGCTACTGCAAGGGCATGAGGTTTGAGATATTTAAATTTACTTAACAAAAGGCTTCCCTTTCGTGGCGCTCTCCTGTGCACCGAGCTCCTGGCTCTATTGCTGCAGTGGGTACACTGCACTATGTTTGCCCACATGGCTCTTGGCCATGTGGAACCCACACAATGGCCTGGAATTAGTCTGATGCTGTGCTGGACCCAAATCCACCACAGAAGGGAAATCTGGTGATTGGCTTTGCTTTCAGCTCTGCTGAGTTCCCAGCTGCACATTTTCCAGGACTGGACTAAGATAAATGGGACTTTGCGAACCAAGAGATGTAATTCCACACAAATAAAAGTTACTCAACCTCTTGTGTGAGTCCTAGAAAATTATTTTACTCAAAATGTCATAAACAACCTGACCCTTGGAACACAGTGAGGAAAGAGATGCCTCACTTCCATGAATAACATGTATCATGTTGTGAGTCCCTCTATTAATACCTGAAATATAGTAAATATTCAATAGGTAGTTATAGAATTAATACTGATTGATCTCTAATAATGTAGAAAAAAAATAAAAGGCTGATTTATGAAGTGTAATCCTAGTGTACTCATTCATGGATTATATATATTTAGTAACTGGTGACAAGGAAAATTCCTCACTTTTCCTACAGTAAAAAATAAAGTAAGGAGCAATAGAAATTTACTTTACGACTAATATTATTGCTTTAAAATATAGATATTTTTATGAATTTATTTTAGTTTACAAAAAGAATTATATGAGAAAAAAATTATGGGTTTCACTGGAATAAAGCACAGTGAGAAACATTAGCATGATAATAATAATGATGTGGACATAAAAATCATAAAGCCTATTATTTTAAATGAATGTTTAGATAATTGTTACTAAAAGTATATTCTGGGTCAAGAGGAAGAGGTAGCATTTGTTCATTCATTCATTGTCTTGTACACACCTAATAATAAGAAAAGCATTTTGCTTATTCATTTATTAATCACCATTATTGCATTAGGGTCTTGCTTCTTTGAAGACTTCATTTCTAAATTTTTATAGTATTAGGGAATTTAATGTATTCAAAGATAAAAATGTATTTTGAGTAGAACTGTGCATTTGTAATCTATCATTTCTTTTGTAAATAATATAACCACTGTATAAAATATCAGAAAGATAATTATAAATTTAAATTATCAGAATAATTAATTTGCATTTTATCTTTATTACTCCTGAATACTTATTAAAGTGATATTAAAGGTTATATTTTCTAAGATGTAACTTATGAATTGTTTTCAAATAATTCAAATAAATCTGCACACATCTAGCAATGCATTTTCCTTTTAACTCTGACCAAGTGGAAAAATTAAATACATATAAAATTACCTTACTGTACATTTTCCAAAAGAACTTGAGTGAAAGTTTTAATAAAACATTGAAAGTTTGACTGTTTATCAATGTGAATAGTTTAAAAAAATAACAACTAAAATCAGAAAATGCAGTTGCTACTGAATTTATAATTCATCGATTTGAGCAGTGAAATTGGAATGAATGTGATCAACTTTGATTTTATTTTTATCTTTCAACTTCCCAGTCTATATTGCAGATTTAAAATTACAGGGTAGAAATAAAAATTAGATGAAAATTTTACTTTGTCCATAGACTTTATTTTTTAAAAATATATATTTTTATTGAGTGCAGAGAAGAAGGGAGAGGAAGAGAGAGAGAAACATCAATGATCAAAGAAAATCATTGATCAAATGAACGCCTCCTGCATGCACCACACTGGCAATAAAGCCCAGACATGTGCCATGACCTAGAATCGTGACCTCCTGGTTCATAAGTTGACACTCAACCACTGAGCTATGCAGCTGGTCATATACCTTTATGTTTACACTAGAGGCCTGGTGCACAAAATTCTTGTATTCTGGGGGGTGGGGAGATTGCTCAGCCTGGCCTGTGCCCTCTCACAGTCTGGAAGCCCTCAGGGAAATGTCCGACTGAATGCTTAGGCCCATTCCATAGTTGCCAGCCATGAGCCCAGCTTCTGGTTGAGTGGTGCTCCCACTGTAGGAGTGCACTGTCCACCAGGGGGCAGCTCCTGTGATGAACATCATAACAACCTGTTGTTCCACTGTTCGGTCCATTTGCATATTTGTCTTTTATTATATAGGACTAGGGGCCCAGTGCATGAATTTGTGCACCTTGATATGTACCGTGGGCCATGAGGCTGCAGTGGGCACAGGGGCAGGTCTCAGCCCTGCCACCCCTGGCAGTGGGTCGAAGAGGTGGCTGCTGGCCCTGATCTCCTCTGAGGAGCCAGGGGAGGTAGAGAAGACCTGAGGGGTGATTGGGGCCGGCAGCCACTGATGGCTGGTGTAAGAGGTGGCTCTGGCACCAGCATCAGGTGTGAGGGATAGTTTCAGCACTGGCAGTGGGTTTGAGTGGGGCCGTCACCTGCAGCAGATGGGAGTACCATGTAGGACTGATATATGTGGGTGTAAAGAATTTTCAGTAACCACCAGAGGCTTGCCCCACTGACAGCAACCAGTGACCCCACTCACCTGCTCCACCATCCTACTGTGGCTGATGCCTGCCATGTTCTGCACATAACCCCTGGTGGTCAGCACACGTCATAGCAACCAGTTGCTTGGTTGTTCTGCTGTTCGGTCTATTTGCATGTTATGGTTTCACATATATAGATAAGAATTTTAAATCTGATTCTGAAGAGTACATAATTACTTAAGTCAGGTCTCTTCAACCCTCCTCCATCACAACTCCCAATCAACTCACACTCATAACGAATTGAAGAGATTAAACTTTGTATGTATTAGATTCTAATATTTTCAGTTTTATATTTCACCTCTCTCTCTCTGAGAGAGTTGCATGTGGGGAATTCCCATTAGCATGAAAATCCCAAAGACAATGATGTAACTTTGGGTATATAAGACATTTCTGAATAGAGGAGAAAGGGGGAGATGGGCTATTAGATTTCAGAAGTGAGAATGGGTGATTTAGAAGAGCTGAGGAAAAGCAGAGCACACATAGCCAGCCAGTTCTTTCCAGGCCATGAGAAACAGTGGGGCACGGGGTGTCTACCTTACAGGCTTGGAATCTTCTTAACTAATGGTGGGGTAAAGATTGTTATGGTGTTTCAGCCAAAGCTCCCTTCCTAAGCCAGGCCGCTCTCTCTCTCTGAATCTCTGTGACAGAAAAGGAGACCTGGGTCAAAGGTTCCTTATGAGTTCTGTTTCTTAACAATTACCTTAAAATCAGTATCCCTAAAAGGCAGCTTCAGATTGGCAAAACTTTGGTTCTCCTCAATTGCAAATATAATGAAAGTCTTAGGAAACAAAATTAAATCCATAGCTTTAAGGAGGGAAATATATACAAATGTTAGAAAACAACATATTCTAAACAATGCTTTAAAAATAGGTAATTTATTGATGATGTGAGTCACTACCCCACTGCACCCAACCCCACCCTGAAGGAATAATGTTTACTGAACCTGAACCTTAACAGAGAAAACCACACATGCAAGAACTGTTTAAGTCAACTCTGAAATTTAATAATGATGGATGATGCCCTGGCCAGGTGGCTCAGTTTGTTGGAGTGTCACCTGGTGCACCCAAAGGTTGCAGGTTTGATTTTACTAGTCAGGGCACAAACCTAGGTTGTGGGTTCGATCCCCAGTAGGTACATGTACAAGAGGCAACTAATCAATGTTTCTCTCTCACATCATTATTTCAATGTCTCTCTCTCTCTCTCTCTCTCTCTCTCTCTCTCTCTCTCTCTCTCTCTCTCTCTCTCTCTCTCTCTCCTTTCACTCTCTCCTCTCTCCAATAAAAACAATAAAAACAATAAAAACATATCTCCCTGGGAGGATTACAGAAACGATGAATTACAAAAACATAGTTTCAGGGCAACATGTTCACAGTTTGAGAACTGTACATACTCCCAATGATTCACCAAGCAGAAACGACTTATAAATATCACTGACTAAGTGCTCTAAATGCTGCTTCTATGATAATTTGTTTTAACACAAATAGTGAAACAAATTCCTTGCTACTATGATGTTTTGTACTGATTTTGCTTCTCTAAACATTAAGCTTCTCATTATGTGCAAGTTCTTTATTAAGTATTCTTACTCTAAAAGATTCCAACATTCTTTCTAACTAATCATAAAATGATAGACACTAAACCATCTCCTTCTATTTAAGAAATTACTTTCCATTGAATCTCCCCTAAGCAATTAGAGAGCTTTTATATCAGCCAAGGCAGAGTGTAGGCATATTTAAATGACATTATCTTAAAAGCAAAGACATTATTAGTAGTTTTTAAATAATAGAAAAAGAAAAACTGAAATAACTTTGTGGAAATAAAAACATAATCATCCTATCCTATGGGGTTAAACATATTTGAATTCTGTGTTTTTAAGATTATAATTAATTTAATAATCAATGTGTGCAATGATAATTTAATTTTTATATTCATTATTACATTTCATCATTTTTTAATTTATCACATTTAACATTGAAATGATGCCTACAGCTCACAGAAGTAATATATGTGAATTTCTATGAAAATTAAACTTATTAATTGGTCTCCTCTAGAGGCACATGCTGATTACCCTAATAGTTTATAATGAAATATGTTTGCTAAACAATTATTAAATTGCTTTTTTACTTAATAAATGAGATATCTTACATTGCTTAAAAATGATCACTACGGTATTAATTAAAAACATCTAATTGCCTGTAATTTTTATTGTGATTACTAACCACTTACACTGTTTTTTAAAATACTTGACTATAAAAAATCTCTACTATGCAACAGCTCGTCTTTTCTGTAAAATATTAAATTATAAACGTTTTTATTTTATTTTTGAAATTTCCAAAATCAATTCTGATTGGTTTCCCTTGATAAGATTTATTAATATCATTCTGAGTTACATAATTTTTACTTTGTAGTCAGAAATCCTATCTAATAAAAGGGTGATATGCAAAGTAACCATCACTCCATCACAAAGATGGTGGCACCCATGATCACAAGATGGCGGTGCCCAGCCCTCTCAGCCCCGCCAGAGTCCCCCAGTCCAGGGGGGTGAGGGGGTGCCCACTAAGAGTGGGCAGTGTGAGCAGCCTGGTGGAATGCTTCCTTTGTCACCACAGCAACGAGGCAAGTGTTCCACCCGCGGCGACTGATGGGCCTCAGGGCCATAGAGAGCCTCTGGGCAGTGGGCACAGAGCAGCCAGGCCTTGCAGAGTGCTACTGGTGCACAGATACTAGTCTCTCTATGTAAAAGCCAAAGCAACCGAATGACCAGTCAACCAGTCACTATGATGTGCACTGATGCTCAATGAAGGATCTGCCCCCTGGTGGTCATTGTGCTTCCACAGCCTACCTCCCATGGCTGGCCAAACTTCTGTGGTCCCTTCCCCTTGCTGGCTGGGTGGTCAGTGTGCTCTGACAGCTAACCTCCCATGGTCCCTCCCCCTGGCTAGCCAGCTCTGATCAGCCCTGATCAGGATGGGGCAAAATGGCCCCAATAGGCCCTGGTAGCTGGGACCCAACCCATGAATGAATTTGTGCACTGGGCATCTATCAATAGTATTTTAATAAAGTCACAGACTTATCCTTGAGAAATACATATTTTTCTTTATTTCTGAAACTATAGTCATAAGACACTACTTAAACATTAAACTATATATTATTTCCTATTTTAAAAGTCCATTTTTGTTGTTAAGCCACATATTAATACATTAATAGAGCCCAAAGTTGAAAGTCTTATCACTCTAATACTCTCCTTTTATCTACATAGTAAATATAAATATTGTAGTCAAAAGTATCATTTTTCTTGAATTTCCACTTAAGATACAGTCCTGGCTCATCTTTCCCTGAGTTGCTCTGCTTTCTGAAAGAGTAGTACCTAATTGCTGTCTCAATTTTCACCTTAAATTTACTCCCAAGCTTATGTTATTCTAAATTATTTTATCACATCATTGGCAATTCACTAATTAACTAGTGAATTCCCAACCTTAATTTCCAATGAAGAATTTTAAGGCTTAGCTAGAATGTTTTTATTACTGATCACCGGGATCCCTTCAAAATATGTGTTAATTTTTATTTCACCATCTATCATTCTAATATTACATTGTATAGTATATAATAAAGATACATACATACTTTTAAAGTTTATCTGTTGGTGCTGGAATTTTTATATAAGTTACAGATGTAGTTTATTGATAACATTGTTTTAATAGGGTATGCTCTAGTGCTTTGGAAAACTTAGCATGGAAAAATTAAGAACCTAACATTGGCCCAGAGTGACCTTTGGCCAAAAAAACATCTAATAAATCTCATCTTTAAATATGTTATATTTTTCTAAAATAATTTTGGTACTTAAATCATATTTTTCTTTAGAATAATATTAAGTTCATTCTTTTATGAAAAGTCTTAGGAAAAAAATTCACTAATGTTTGTGTTTTTTAAAAAAATCAGGTTTACCTGTTTTGAAAACTTATTCAGAAACCATTCACAATAATTGGTATAACAAATAAGGATGCAGGATTCATTTTATTGGTATTATTGGTTCTGCCAATAAAACTTTATCTGAAGTATGCCCATGATATTTAAGAAAGAATAAACTTATCAAATATGAATGTGTACTTTTCTCATCACTTAATGTGAACTAATAAATGCATTTAATATCTGTGATTAAAATGCATGAGTTCCCTCATGATTAAATCATTCTTGTTAATAGCTGAATCATTCTATCACATCATTCAAATTTTAATTATTTTAACAACTTGCTTAAAACACCAAGTTTCTGTTTTATATTCTGATTTTACTCCAGATTTCATGGGGAAGGGGGGAGTGACACATTCAAACTGTTAAACTGTCAAATGGGCTTTGGCGCCATCTTGTGGTTAATTAAATTATGCTCCTGGTTTGTTTTGTTCTCCAGGTTAACTACTATGCTCCTCCAAGAAAGCTGCACCATGTATCTTGAATTCTTAAATTCCATGGCAACTTTGTAAATTCTTAAATACCTTTCAACTAACATTCAGGCTAGTCTCTCTATATGAAATTACACCCTAGTAATTTTTGTTTTTAATGCATTTTGTAGGCAGTTTCTGTCTCCTGAAATGTTCAACACTTTATCGCACACTTGCAATCGTACCTCCTCAAGACCAAGGTAGAAATAACATCTCCCCCTCAAAGCCTTCATGATCTCTGTGTCTCAGTGGTCCATTTTTTAAAAATAGTTATTATACCTAAAGTCAGTGAGAAAACACAATTTAGAATCTCATTGTTCCAGTGGTATTATCTGCTCAACTGCATTGCAATTATTATTGTAAACAGTTTTATAAAAATTTTAAAAATACATAAAAGTTGGAAGAATAGATAAAAGTAGGGTTTCTATGAACCTTCATGAACTCATTACCTACGTATACAATTACTAATTCATGGCCACTCATTTCATATATGTCCTTACCACACACGAGTTTTCTGGGGACATGTAGCGTTAGTACCACCTAGCAGCTTGTGAGACACAAGGACACTCAGGATCTATTGCAGAAGTCCCGGATAAAATCTGCAGCTTAACCAGACGCTCAAATTATTCTTTTAAAAATATTTTATTGAATGTATTGGGGTGACATTGGTAAGTAAAAGTATATACCCTGTTGCCCCAAAAATAAGGCAGTGTCTTATATTAATTTTTGCTCCAAAAGATGCGCTAGGTCTTATTTTCAGGGGATGTCTTATTTTTCCATGAAGAAGAATACAGTACACATTTATTGTTAAATGAAAATAAAGGAAATTTATTACCTGTATACAGTACGGTAGTACGGTAGTTGTCACAAACCAGACAAACTGTAAATCCTACAGTATCAAGAATTTACTCATTTATTCAATGACAATCATGTCATCATCTTCTGGAACATCATCATAACAATCCAATTCCTGAATTTTCTGGTGAATTTTCTGGTGAATTTCTTGTGACACCATTTCTTTCAGAATCAGTGGACCAAATCTCTCATGTTTAGCCTGGGGGGCCGGGCCTTATTTTCTGGGGGGATGCCTTATATTTCACTCAGAAGGAAACCTGTAAGTAGGTTTTATTTTCAGAGGATGTCTTATTTTCAGGGAAACATGGTAGGCTTCTGGAATACAATTCTATAATATATTAATACCATATGTACATTATATTACTACCAGAGGCCCGATGCACAGTATTCATGCAAGGGGCTCGGCCCTCACAGTCCAGCTGTCCAGATGGTCAGTCTAATTAGCTTATTAGCTCTTTATTACAGAGGATGCTAAATGAAATAGCCAAAGATTCTTATACATGTTAAAGTTTCAGAAGCAGTAGTCTCTAACACAGCCAACACTTCTACCATTATCACAATAGATTATTTTGAAGCAAATTTCAAACATATATCTTCTTTAAATATTTCAGTGTTTTGCTCACAAAAATTAGGATATTTTGTTAGAAAACATATTCATACCATTATTATACTGTTTATATACAAAACTATTATCAGTAATTCCCAGTTTTAAATCCTTCTGTTTAAGTCACGGGTGCTTTCATTTATAATTCATTTGTTAAAATTACAATTCAAACATGGCCACTTTATTGAAATGTGTCTTAAATTTGTAAAGTTGTTGGTTTCCCCTCACAATCATTTTCCTTTTCTCTTATAATTTATTGGTTACATATACAGTAATTTTGGGTTTTTATATCTAGTTTTATGCCGATTTCAGTCCAGGACAGGGATGTGTACAATAAGCCTTAAAGTCTCTTGAGAGATGTAGTATAGTTATAGCAAGTGTTAATATGGTGCATTATAGTTATAACTAATCACCCCATAATGCCCTGGCTTCACAAAACTTGTCTTTGGTCAGCTATAAGAAAGCTATGTTCTTACCATCTATATATATATATATATATATATATATATATATATATATATACACACAATATATATATATATATATATATATATATATATATATATATATATATAAAGATAGGTGATACATGCATGCATAAATGCAAAAAGCAAAGAGAAAGAAAAGAAAGAAGAGGAAAAGTAAGAGTTTGATCTCTATATACCATAGTGGCTGTCATCATTGCTACATTTCCTCCTGCTACTCAGTGAGAGAGTCAGTGTCAGGATCTTCAGGTCCTGGGCTTCTCACTACCATTTATCAGCTCAGACAATACATGCTCACTTCTCTCAAGACCTTAGGAGACAGTGTCCAGATTCCACAGCTTCCCTTTTGGCCACTGTTTGTAGATGTTGGGCTGATGCAGCAGATCTCCATGTCAGAGCACCTGATCTACCCCATCTTTGAGTGGCTAATGTAGGTTCTCAGGACTCATCAACAGACCATTGATTGATACCCTACAGACAATAAGAATTTCCAAATGTGCCATTATTTATTTAAACCATTAATGAATTATGTTATATTGAATAATTTGTTGGTATGTAATTTTATAGTACTAATTAATTTAAATTTACCTAATACTGATAAGTGAAAATACTGGGATTTGTTTCAGGTCAAGGTCATATATCTCAGTTGCAGTCTCCTTCCTGGCCCTCATCCGGGCGCATGCAAGAGGCAACCAATCAGTGTGTTACTCTCACATCGATATTTCTCTGTCTTTCCCTCTCTCTTCCACTCTCTCTAAAAATCAATGGGAAAATATCCTTGGGTGAGGATTAAAAAAAAAGAAAAAAAAAAGGAGAAGAAAGAAAGAAAAGGAAAGAAAAGTATCACTAGCTGGCCTTTAATAATAAGTCATTACAATGGAAGTATTAGTTCATATTTATGTGAATTGATATTTATAATTTCATGCCACATGAAGGCCTTTTGTTGTTGTTGTTCCCTATGTGAATTCTAAAAGTTTCTGGAGTTTTGTGTGCTTGTTTTGTTTTGTTTTCAAAATAGGATAGACAATGGGAAAACGTAGATTGATCATGTTCTTTAAAAATTAAATAGATTTCAGAAATTGGAAATGTTGCCTTGATGGAGAGGAAAAAACACCACTTTCCATTTTTTTGAATTGTAAGGGGAACAGAAGAAATATTTCTTTACCCTTATTTGCTTTTCCTGAGATACTCATATATCATAGAACATAACATGGCATGAGAAAATTGATTCCACTGGGTATAAGTATTAACGATGAAAACAATCCCATTAATTTTATCCATTACTCTTTTTTTTTTCTTCACTAACATTTGGACTAACTGGACAATGTCAGCTATTTTTGTGGTGATAAATAACAAGGCTATTATAGATCTAAGGTGTTTTTGGATCTTTCAAACTTGAATTAGAGGATGAAAAATGTGAGTTAATCTTAAAGGCTTTTAAAATATCAGTTTTCACTAGAAATTATGGTTAAGGTATCATTACTACTTCTTGTATTTATGCCAATTTCATGAACATTCTCCATATTCTTAGCAAGATGTTTATATAACTTTATATTGCACTTTGAATAAGCTATTAACACACACAAACAATTTCTGATTCCCCATCTCTCTCTTCTTGGGGTTGACTATTCTTTCTGAATGTTGTTTCAGGATTTGTAGGATATATTCCTAGAAATGGGATTACTGGGTCAAATGGCAGTTCCATTTTTTATTTTTTGAGGAAACTTCATATTATTTCCACAGTGGCTGCGCCAGTCTGAATTCCCAACATTAGTGTACTGGAGTTTCCTTTTTTTCACATGCTCAGCAGCACTTGTCATTTGTTGATGGTAAGCCATTCTGACAGGTGTGAGATGGTACCTCAGAGTTCTTTTACTTTGCATCTCTTCAATGATTAGTGACTTCGAACTTTTTTTTCATATGTGTCTTGGCCATATGTATATTCATTTTGGAGAAGTGTCTGTTTAGCTCCTTGGCCCATTTTAATTGGATTTTTACCTTCCTTTTGAGAAGTTGTATGAGTTTCTTACATAGTTTGGATAGTAAATATTTACAGATATATCACTGGCAAATATTTGCTCCCATACAGTGGGCTCCCTTTTCATTTTGTTTATAGTTTCTTTTCTGAGGTGTAAGCACATCTAACATCCTGATCCAAATAATTCATAGCCAGTCAGGTAGAATGAGGTTTTCAAATTTGTCCAAACTCTATAGAGATCACACAGATAATAGGAGGTTTTGAGAACAATAATAACAACAACAACAAAAATAGAAGAAAAGGCAAGGGGTTAGAGACTGGATACAATTTAAAAGTGATCCTTTAAACTTTGGAAGTTCCAAAGTTGGAGAGCAATGAGAGACAAAGGTTAGGAGCCTGAAAAAGCAGAATAAAAAATGCTGATTAATAGAGTCTAATCCATAAAAATGAAAGAATATCACAGTTTAGTCATAACTCTGGGGATAAACAGACATGAGAACATTCTAAAGTGACTTGTATCAATATATGCTGAATTTACAAAGGTTGCATCTTTTTATTTCAGATGTAATAGGCTCTGATAAAAGATTATTTTAGATTTTGGAAAAATAAAATTACATTTTAATACATGTGCATATCTTACCATTTATTCAATTGTGTGTGTTTTTATTTTTGTTTTGTTTTTTGCACTATGTACTTTTCAAAATAGTTGTGTTTGTTTTCTATCTCAGTGTTACTCATTAAACAGATTGACTGTATCCATAATAAATATAAGGAAATTGAGGGTTATGAGGCTTTGGTAGTCATATAACAAAGCTAGTAAGTGGAAGAGATGCAACTTAGTTTCACATTTTCTGGTGATTTCTCTAGACCCTAACCAATATAATTTAGTGTTTCATATACTTACTAGTACAAGTTTTGATGAGTAAAACCAAACTGCCTTTCTTATACAAATAATCTACAATAATAAAACATAATATGCTAATTATACTGGACATTCCAGATGTCCTACTGGATGAAGCCGAAGTGGTGGGGACAGAGGCAGAGGTGTTTAAGGATAATCAGGCAGGCAGGCAAGCAGATATGGGTGATCAGACAGGCAGACCAGTGGCTAGGGGTCATTAGTCAGGCAGGCAAGTGGTTAGGGGTGATCAGGCAGGCAGGCAGGCAGGCAGGAGCCAACATTCTCAGATTGTGGGAGGGATGTCCAACTGCGAGTTTAAGCCTGATCTTGGCAGTTGGACATCCCCCAAGAAGTCCCAGATTGCAAGAGGTTACAGGCTGGGCTGAGCACCCCCACCTTCATGCATGAATTTTGTGCACCTGGCCTCTAGTAAATTAATAATAGCAGACCATTATGTAGTTTTCAAAGTATTGCTCTGAGTAGTTCTCTGTAGTAGTTTAATGATGATAAAAATCATTAAGAGGAAAAATTATGAATATAATGGTTTTGATGTCCTACAGAGCCTCACCTGCTTTAGACTACTCATCTTCAGAAAATTTAATAATGTATACTAGAATACCACTGTTATTTGGAGTTTCCCTATTATGTAAAACTGAAATTAAGCTTACTTTATACATCCTATAAAAGTTGAACTAAATAAAATAACAAAAATTAATAATAGTAATAAATAGTAAGTGATGAAAAATAAGATAATAACATTTCCTATTAATAACAAAAATGGAGACTGACCTTCATGGCAGTGTCAGAGTTGTTAATAATTAGATGTTTTTAATATAGCTGAAAAAAATAGATCAAATAGAAGTAGAAGAAAGACAGGAGGTGAAGGAGTCAGAAATAGAATGATAAAACTGAGTAAGAGGAAAGCAAAACTGGCAGTTCCTCTTAGCACTGTGCAGGGAAAATAGAGTTCTAGCATAAAGCTCAGCCCTTTAGTACTCATGACACATGTCTTTCTATGATAGAAACTTATAAATGAAGTCAGAGCTTGATGTTATCCATGTTTGAATCATGCAAAATCACTTTCCTTATCATAATTTGCATGCTCATGATAAAAACTTCTGACTGAATTGATTTGCCAAAATTATTATTTTTCTACAACAAACAAGTAAGTAGGATAGCTTGTTTGATAGGTATATTTCTCACTATAAATTAGTGCATTAATTTATTTCCTGGTATATATTTACATTTGAGGGGGAATTTAGTTAATACCGTGTTTCCCCGAAAATAAGACATCCTGCGAAAATAAGACCTACTTACAGGTTTTGTGAAATATAAGGCATCCCCCTGAAAATAAGGCCCCCCCTAGGCTAAACATGAGAGATTTGGTCCACTGATTCTAAAAGAAATGGAGTCGCAAGAAATTCACCAGGAAATTCAGGAATTGGATTGTTATGATGATGTTCCAGAAGATGATGACATGATTGTCATTGAATAAATGAGTAAATTCTTGATACTGTAGAATTCATAGTTTGTCTGGTTTGTGTTGACAACTACCGTACTACCGTATCATATACAGTAATAAATTTCCTTTATTTTCATTTAACAATAAATGTTTACCATATTCTTCAAAAATAAGACATCCCCTGAAAATAAGATCTAGCGCATCTTTGGGAGCAAAAATTAATATAAGACACTGTCTTTTCCCAGGGAAACAGGGTATAAGTTAGCCTGATGGAGTACAGTAAACTCTATAAACAGTTAGGTATTTTTTCTGACCTGATAGTTTTAGTGGGCAGGCACTAGGCGATGGACCTTGAACCCAAACAATATGATAATTAAGTCTCTTGGAAAGAAATTATGAAATCCTTAAATAGCTCTACATTTCTTCCCACCTTTTGTGTCTTCATTATAGGATAGGAAAAATCAAAAGAAGTAATGCTTTTAAAAGAAACTGACACAGCCCTAGCCAGTTTGGCTTAGTACATTGAGTGTCATCCTGCAGACTAAAGAGTGCAAGGTTTGATTCCAGCCAAGGGCACATGCTGGGTTGTGGGTTTGACACCCCACCCCCGAACCCCCACCCCACCCCAGTAGGGGATATGCAGGAGGCATCCAATCATTGATTCTCTCTCATCATTTGATATTTCTATCCCTCTATCTCTCTTCCTAAAGAACATTATAAACTGATGAATCAAAAGATAGATTTAGAGACAGTAAAGCAACAAGCAGACTGTCAAATTACAGTGGGGAGGGGAGGGAGATCTGGGGGAGATAATAGATCAACCGAAGGACTTGTATACATGCATATAAGTACAACCAATGGACATAAAACTCTGGTGAGGGAGGGTATGGGAGGGAGGGAGGGGAGTAAAAAAAATCAATAAAATATATTTTTAAAAATTGGAAAAAAATAAAAATAAATTAAAAAATGAAATCAATAAAAATTAAAAAAAATAATTAAAAAAGAATCTGACACAGGAACTGGTCTTGAAATATTCTCTCTGCTCCCCCCAGCACTTGTATCTGAGAGAGCATAGATGAATCACTACAGATGATTTCTTCTTAGGTATCAAAAAGTTATAATATTCAGTTTTGTGATGAGAAAACCTATGTGATGGTTGTGTATCATAAAATGTTACACCAGGTGTTAATTATTTTTTGGCATGAATGTGTAGTGTGTTCATTCCATACACTTTATTTTTATAAAACAACAATATAACAATGTGGAAATTTCTGAACTCAATGCTTATCTAATTGTTTTATCTATTAGAATTTTTGGAGTGCGTAAAACCACATTGTTAACATTCTCTACTACTCTTATACATTTTATAATATGTCAGGATATAACAGGGATTACAAAAGTGAACTTTAATTCAGTTTGGTCAAAATTAAGCCACTTACTATAGGCCATTAGTAAGTACAAACTATGGTTACAATAACCTCACTTTTAAGTTTAGGTTACCTCTTTATATCAGTCTTAATTAGTGGCCTAATACGTGAAATTTATGCACAAGGGAGGGGGGTCCCTCAACCCAGCCTGCACCCTCTCCAATCTGGGACCCCTCAGAGGATGTGCAAGTGCCAGTTTACATCCCTCTCACAATCCAGGACTACTGGCTCCTAACAGCTCACCTGCCTGCCTGCCTGATTGCCCCTAACCACTCTGCCTGCCAGCCTGCTCGCCCCCAACTTGCCCCCATGCCGACCCGATTGCCCCCAACTGACCCCCACGATGGCCTGCTTGCTCCAACTGGCCCCCACCTGCTTACCTGCTCTCTCCCAACTGCCCTCCCTGCCGGCCTGATCACCCACAACTGCCCTCCCCTCTTGGCCCCTAATTGCCTCTACCTCAGCCCCACCACCATGGCTTTGTCCAGAAGAATGTCCAAAAGGCCTTCTGGAAGGTCCCCTGGTCTAATTAGCATATTACTCTTAGATAGAGGCCTAGTGCCTGGATGGGGGCCAGCTGGTTTGCCCTGAAGGTTGTCTCAGGTAAAGGTGGGGGTTTCCTTGGGGAGCGGGGAGGCCTGGGCAAGGGGCCTGTGGTGGTTTGCAGGCTGGCCACGCCCCCATGGGGTGGGGGTTCCCACTGAGAACAGTGCTGGCCTTGGCGAGGGGCTGGGGCAGTTTGTTGGCCAGCCTTGACCCCATAGAGTGAGGGTCCCCACTGGGGGGCAGTGGTCAATCTGGGTAAAGGGCTGAGGGCTTTTTTCAGGCCCCTCTCTCAGCTATTGGTCCAGGCAACCCAAGCCTCCTGCATGCTCAGGTTGACTCCATGGCCACTACCCACAGGCTCCTCCTTTGGCAGCCAGTCCAGGCAGGTGGGAAGCTTGGCTTCCTCTGTCTTCGGGGGTGACCCAAGCCACCCACCTGCTTTAGCTGGCTCCTGGCTCAGTGGCTACTGCCATCTTTGTCTCGCTAATTTGCATATCCCCTCCTGATTAGCTGTGGGTATAGCAGAGTGATGGTCAATTACCATATTTCTCTCTTATTAATATAAATATTCTTCCCTTAGGAGGTAAATTTTAATATCTAACTTCCTTAAACATTACTTGGTTCTTTTATAGGCTTTAATGATTCTTAGAATCTTAAGTTCATTTAGCACGTAACAGATTTGGTAAGTCATGTATTTTCTCGACATTAAAATTGTTATCAAGTATGCACATAATCAAGAAGAATGCTGTTCTCATAATTATAGCTTCTAATCTCTGATTCAATGAGCTGAAATAATCATCTTTATTAAAGATCACTCATACATTCATTGGGAATGTAGTCCAATTTTCTTAATCATTATGTTGAAAGATACATTTCAGAAGTAAAATTCTGAAATTCTCTCAATATAGTATAACCAATGTGTAGGTCATAATACACTTACTTATTAAATATACATGGATAGCATATAAAATATCATTGGGTGTGGCATTCAATACTGTATTGATAGTATCCTATTTTTAACGACAACTAAAATTATTTGTCTTTTCATATTCCAATAGGCTTCACTTCTTTTCCTGCTGTAATTTCTTAAAAAAGCAGGATATGTCCTATAGCTAGCCTGGCCTGGAGGCTCTTTTGGTTGGAGCATCATCCCATACACCAAAAGATTGCAGTTCGATCTCTAGTCAGGAACATGAGAGGCATCCGATCCATATTTCTCTTTCGCATTGATCTCTCTCTCTCTCTCTCTCTCTCTCTCTCTCTCTCTCTCTCTCTCTCTCTCTCTCTCTCTCTCTCTCTCTCTCTCTCTCTCTCTCTTTTCCTCTTTCTAAAAAATCAATAAAAACATATCCTCAGGTGAGGAGTAAAAAAAAGATATACGATATAGTCTAAATTGTTAGAGGATAAATTTGTCAGTCCTCTACAAAACATATTTTAAAAAGCATTTTTCTAATGTTTAATTCAATGTCAGTATATTCATAAAATATATATATTTTAAAAGAGAATCTTTAAATAATAACATATTAAAAGCAATACAAACTTTTACTGATTAAATGCTGTATATACTCAAGTTAAACTCCATGAATGCATAGACTATGTCCAGCTCACAAACATTATGTTCCAGGCATTCTCACAGTAGGTGAGAGAATGCATGGATGAACAAATTTGTCACTAAAACTGTACATTCCAACCAAATGAGCTTTAGAAAAAGGAAAGGGACACTTTATTTCATATTTTCTGAAATTATCATAAAACACATCATTTAAATATATTCTCTTTAAAATAATTGGTTTTAATAGAAGTAGCAGTAATTTTTTTCACTTATAAAGCAAGTGCATCAAACATTCTTTTAAGTACTTTCATATATGAAATCATTTAACATTTACTTTATAAATATCCCAATTTTTTGAATGAGTGGCCTGGTATAAGTATTTGTTATTGTATCTGAAGCCATTATAGGGAATCCATGTTCTTAACCTTAATGTTATATTACCTCTCAAAAAAACAAGTGGGCAGTGGTTAAAATACCAATTCCTGTATATCACACAACCACCAAGCAGAATATATTATTTTGCACTTTTACTTGTTATTGTCTGAATATTTTGGTAAATACTGATTTAGGATAACTCTTCTTTTTGTTTTTTCTTTATAATACATTTCTATTGATTTCAAAGAGGAAGCAAGAGGGAGAGAGAACTAGAAACATCAATGATGAGAAAGAAAGAATCATTGATCGGATGCCTCCTGCAGGCCCCACACTGGGCATCAAGCCTGCAACCCAGGCATGTAACCTAACTAGGAATCAAACCATGACTTTCTGGATCATAGGTGGATGCTCAACCAGTGACCCATGCCAGCCAGGCTAGAAAACTCTTTAATATAAAGAAAAGATAATCCTAATTTATATATTTATGAGACAGATTTTTAAATATTCTATTAATACTGTAGCTCCACAATATACCTATCTTAGCTAACTAGCACACTTGCTAGATAATGTGTCTTTTCATTAATACTATTGTACTACTTTAAAGTTTAAACTTGGCAATAAGTGATGCTGAAGTGTGTATTTTGGAATGACCTTTATTTTATTATTTCAGTAAAAAAATTTGTTTTAAACAAAATATCAAATGAAATATATAAAATGTAAATGTGTGGTTTTGCCTATGTATTTCATATTTGAATTTCTTCAGAAAAGTATCTAAATTGCATAGCACACTCAGATTCCAATATATTTCAAATGTTACTACTTTATGTTCATTCCTTTACATTAAGGCAATGTTTGAAAGATATCAGTTGCTCTACAGGTCATTTGTTTGTCCCAGAAAACAGAATTGGAACAATTATCCTCACTTGTGTTTTACAGATTTGAAATGTAAGATTGAAGTAATTGTTTTAAAAAAGCTTCTAAGCCATCCATAATGTTAGTAACACTTAAAACATTTCAGGGGAAAAGTGAGGCTATGGAAAAATAACTTCACCAAATTACATGCTTAACTATGCAAAACATTGACATATAATATGAAAGAACAATTACTATAAAGAGTTTTACATGCTTAACTATGCAAAACATTGACATATAGTATGAAAGAGCAATTACTATAAAGAGTTTGGACTGTCTGATATTTTAACTTACAATACAGCAAATGCTAACATTAAGAGAATATTTCACTTCTTGGAAAATGTGTTTTGATATAGGGAAAATAGTGCTTTATTACTTTTGTTACATTCATATTGAAAATGTGCACTATGGAGACAAAGATATTCTCTAATTCCTAGTAATTTTGATTGGGGTTGACAGAACCGTTATCTGTGCAGCTAAAATCTTAATGTAGACATAAAAGAATTTACATCTTAATGCCAACCCCAAAATTGCATTATTCAAAAAAATAATTATCAGACAAAACTGTCTATGATTTGGAGTCAATGTTAAAGAAAATAGTGAAAATTAATAATTAAAATATGATCACTTATCTTTCAAGATACATGTTTGAATAAATGAATGTGTCAAAACTATTATTTTCAAATCTTTAAATGCTCTTTAATGGGAAATGTGTTTTTTAGGAATGTCTAAATTAGAGAATGAAATCCTACCTAATAAAAGAGTAATATGCAAATTAGCCATCACTCTGCTACAAGCCACGCCCACCAGCCAATCAGAGCAAGTATGCAAATAAACCCAACTAAGATGGCTACTGTCCACAGAGAACAAGAGGAAGGCTTGGGTTTCCCAGGCAATAGAGGAAGCCAAGCTTTCCACCTGCCCTTGCCAGCCTAAGCCTCCACTTAAGGCTACAAAGTTTTAATTATAGAAGATAAATAAATCCAAACAGAAATGGCTGCCGGCCACTGAGGAACAGGTGGTTTGGCTCCTCTCCATGCTACGAAGTTTCAATTGTATAAGGTAAATAAATTCCAGATACCAGGACCTCTGCTTGGGTCTCCAGGGGGTGTGGCCGGCCTGAAAACCACCACAGGCCCCTCACTCAGGCCGCCCAACACTCCAAGGGGACCCCCACCCTGATCCAGGACACCTTTCAGGGCAAACCAACTGGCTCCGACCCTTGCACCAGGCCTCTATCCTATCTAATAAAAGAGTAATATGCAGATTGACCATCACTCCAACACTCAATAGCTTCCCCCATGTGGACACAAGATGGCCACCATAAGATGGCCAGCAGGGGAGGGCAGTTGAGAGGAACCAGGCCTGCAAGGAAGAGCAGTTGGAGGAGATCAACCCTGCCAGGGAGGGCAGTTAGGGGAGACCAGGCCAGAAGAGAAGGGAAGTTGGGGGCAAACAAGCTGGCAGGGGATCAGTTAAAATCAATCAGGCTGGCAGGGGAGTGGCTATGGGTGATCAGGCTGGCAAGCAGAAGCAGTTAGGGGCAATCAGGAAGGCAGGCAGGTGAGCAGTTGGATTGTGAGAGGGATGTCCAACTGCCCATTTAGGACTGATCCCACTGGACAGTCAGACATCCCTCAAGGGGTCCCAGATTGGAGAGGGTGCAGGCTGGGCTGAGGGACACCCCTCCTCCCCACCATCATGCATGAATTTCATGCACTGGGCCTCTAGTCTATAATAATAAAAGGGTAATATGCTAATTAGACTGGAAATTTTCTAGATGTCTTTCTGAACAAAGCCATGGTGGTGGGGCCTAGGCAGAGGCAGTTAGGGGTGGTCAGATTGACAGGGGAGCAGTTAGGGGCATCAGGCAGGCTGGCAGAGTGGTTAGGGGTAATCAGGCAGACTGGCAGGTGAGAAGTTAGAAGCCAGCAGTCCCAGATTGCAAGAGGGATGTTCGACTGCCAGTTTAGGCCCTGTATCTGCAGGGTCTTGGATTAGAGAAGGTGCAGACTGGACTGAGGGACACCCACCCTCCCCCAGGCATGAATTTTATGCACCTGGCCTTATAAATATTTATTCATTATATTAATAGTATGAAAGGGAAAATATAATACTTCAACATGGCTTCCTATAGCTGCTATTTACTAGCATATGTTCTGTATCTTGAGTAGACTAGTAATCACAATTAAAATGTAACAACTTTTAAAAAAGAATTCAGAATTTGAATCATTTAAGATTAACAGAAGTCCATCCAATGTTTGTCTCTGGATTTAATTCCTCTCTTTTAACTGGTGGTTTTCTTCACATAATGAAACTGTTGCAATATTTACTATTAATATTGCAAATCATTTAAAAATACTTAAAATCAATTGAATGCACACTAATTTTTGGCATAGCAGTTTGATCTAATACATAGAAACTGTTTTTAAATTTTTATCTTTTTAATACAGTATAGTTGACATATAATATTATATTTATTTCAGATATACAGCATAGTGCTTTGACATTTATATACCTTACAATGTGGTCACCATAATATGTCTGATGGGATGGTATCTATCACCATAATGAGTTATTACTATACTAAAGGCCCAGTGCATGAAAATTCAAGCTCTAGAGGGGAAGTCCCTCAGCCCAGCCTGCCCCCTCTCACAGTCCGGGAGCCATCAGAGGTGGGAGATGACCTGGTGGTCAAGGGAAGGTGACTAGTGCATCACACCTCTGCTGCTGCACTGCCAGCAGTGCAAACCTTGGCCAGCCCTGGTTACCTGAATCTTGGGTGGCCCTGCGTGGCTGGGCAACTGCCATCCAAGGCTTGTCTGCACCTCAGGCTGGCCCTGGGCAGCTGGTAGGCTGAGGGGACTGGGGGACTCAGAAGGCAGCTGAGTACCTGCCACCCGGCAGGGCTGAGGGGACTGGGCACTGCCATCTTGTGGCTGTGGATGCTGCCATCTTTGAGGATGGGACAATCAGTTAACATATTTCCTCCTTATTGGCTGTGGATGCTGCCATCTTTGAGGGGGGAGGGACAGTCAATTAGCATATCCTCTCCTTATTGGCTGTAAGTGCCACTATCTTTGTGACAGTGTGAGGGTCAATTAACATAATCCCTCTTTATTAGATAGGATTATAGTGTACATTAAAAAATCTGCATACACACACACCCACATGGTTCAAACCTGCATTGTACAAGAGTTAATGTTACTTTCCATCCATGGCTGGGGAATCCATATATGTGGAGGACTCACTTAAGTTATATACTGATTTTCCACTGATCATTACCCCTAAATCCCAGGGTTTCAAGAGTGTATTCACTATGCTGTACATTGTATCCCTGTGACTTATTGATTTTGTAACTGAGTATTTGTACCTCTCAATCCCCTTCAACGCTTTGCCATCCTGCACCAGCACCCCTATCCCCAGCCCTCTGGCAACCATTAGTTTGTTCTCTTTATATGTGACTCTGTCGCATTCTGTGTGTCTGTGTGTGTGTGTGTATGTGTGTGTGTTTTAGATTCCAGCTGAGATGACCCAGGACTCACAATATTAGTGCCACCCTGGAAGGTAGGCTTGCTAGAGTTGGGTTAAGCACAGAGCTCGGGGCCCGTGGTGTACATTTCTGGGGCCACACAGGTGGGACAACGGGCTGAAGCTGGTGTGAGCTAAGGCCCTGAACAGGCTGTGGCAGCCTAGTAGGCCAGCTAAAGCACTTGGGCTGAACCCTTCCCAGTACCCTTTACATGGCAGGGAATGTAAACAAAGGCGCTCCCCTCCCTTTGTGCTTTCATTTCTGAACAATTCCAGCTGTTCCTCACCCATTTGGTAGATACTTCAGGCTTAATAAATATATTTCAGTCCCGTATCATCTAGTTGCCCTTTAAACCCTGTTTAGTTTTTTACTTGTTTGTTTGTTTTGATTTTGTTGTGACCAGGGCAGGTGAGTCTGTGCATAGGGCCCTCCACATATTTTCGTGCTGCAGGGGTGGGGTTTTCCTAGTTACCATATCTCCATCTTTCCTCCCCTTCTCTATGTGATACCTCTGTTGTTTGCCTTTCAGAAGCTGTTCAATCAGCTCTCAGTTCTTCAGGAAGAACTGCTGTATATGGCTGAAACCGGTTTGGCTCAGTGGATAGAGTGTCGGCCTGCGGACTGAAAGGTCCCAGGTTTGATTCCGGTCAAGGGCATGTACCTTCTTTGCAGGCACATCCCTAGTAGGAGGTGTGCAAGAGGCAGCTGATCGATGATTCTCTCTCATTGATGTTTCTAACTCTCTATCCCTCTCTCTTCCTCTCTGTAAAAAAATCAATTATATATATTGTTTATATATAATTATAAAAAATCAATTATATATATATATATATATATATATATATATATATATATTTATTTATTTATTTTTTATTTTAAGAACTGCTGTATATGTAGGTGTATATTTGGTGTGTCCATGGGAGGAGGTGAATTCAGGTGAATTTACATTTCACCATAGTGACCTGCCTCCTGAAGGCACACTAGTTTTTGACTGTTATTGAAATGTTAAAATTGTAAGAAACTAGGGAGGTATCTAATCAAGAAAGCTCTTTGAAATGTAAATATTACAGACTATCCTAGAAACTCACTAGAAATTAAAAAAAAAAGTTGTTTTAAAGTAAATTAAAACATTTAGCATCTTTTATTGTCTTTTTTAAGATACTGACTGAACTTTAAATCAGAAACTTAATATTTTGAGGAAAAATAATACATAAAAATAAGTTTACATCCTGAGGTAGGGAATATCATGAACAAACTTTACTTACCAGATTTGGGTCTAAGATTAGTCTTAATATTTTATATACAGAACAAAATTTCATTCAGAATCATTAAAATAATGGCTTCTATTTTGGTGTGATACGTGTTACAATTCATAAGATATGGAGAGTGGTATTTAGTACTAACTTATCTTAGACCTTTCTCTGTACCTTTCCCTGGGCCCACAATTTATGGAGCCATGCTCTTGCCTTCTTGTAATCATGCCCTAACTGATACAATGAGGCACTTATAGGTCAAAGGAAACTACAAGTTCAAGGCCTGCCCCCTGTTCCGATAGGCCCCATAGTATATTCAAAGAAAATGAGGTACTTTATTAGAAAGTTTGTTCTCTAACAGAAATATTTAAAGAACAACAAATGTTCTGCCTTTTGGTAAAGTCTCCAGGCATCAAGCGAGGCCCTCTCTGGTCCGAGAGACCGTAATTCTATGAGAGCTGGTGAAATTGGTAGTAAGGAAGAAGATATAACATGATCACTGAGAGAGAGGTGGCTTATTGAAGCAAAATACAAATCTTCTTGGTTCTTACATGCATAGATATTTTTTAAAGAATAGAAGGGCAATCAATGAAGAGTAAGATAATTGGGCATCGTCTTTGGGTTAAGGTAAAATATAGAATAAAAAGCACAGGTATATAAGTTAAATTTGGCACAATGAGGGACATCTTTTTAAGATAAAAGTTCGGGGGGGGGGGAGGAGTAGGATTTTTTTTTTCAAGATAAGTTTTGTTTTGTTTGTGACAAAGCCAAAGGGATAAAACCATGAGTAAAGATGTTTTCACATGGCAAAGTGTCTTCAGAATGGCATTAAGTAAAGCCATCTGGTGAAAGTGAAGGAATTTGGGGTGTTGAGGCATCTGAGGCTTGGGAAATAAAATAACAGAAATACTGAAAATGTGGTGGGATGAAAATGAAAACCTAAAGGATTTTAAATAATACACATATCTAGGCTGTCCAATCACAATAATGTTTTTCTCTTACTTTAACATGCAGAAGCTGACAAGGTGAATTTAGAGGTGATGCAGATTTTTCACTGACATGAACAAACTACATAAATCAATAACACGGAGAAAAAATTACTGGAAAGTGTTGCTCTCATTGGCCTTAGAAAGGAGGAGTCCACGCATCTTTAAAGAAATTGGGAATGTTAAGAGCACAGTTAGAGAAGTGGTTCAGCAGGAATGAGGTAATTGGCATATTTTAGAAAACTGTAATCTGCTTGGTAGCAATATTCTTTTTAAAACTATTATTTTGTTTAATTAAGATGGTTAAGTTGATATTTATTAAAATTAGCATTTGTACTTAATGACATACTAAAAAACCTCAAATAATTAATTGCCTTACATATGACAACAAGTTATGCTTGAGATAATATTTTAAGTACCTAATATAACTTATTAATTTGTTTTTAATCAGGGGTAATGCGAATTCAACTGATAAAATAAAATATTATTTTTGCAACAGGTCAAAAGTTAGCTTTAGAAACAAAGAATACCAGCAACAATATCTCTATTTGCTTAAAAAAAACACACACACTCAATAAATTCATTAATCATCATTTATATTCTAGTTTAATAAAATGGCAATTATATACACTGTAAATAAACTTGTTTAGCTTTATCCTCTGGGAATTATGTGTGGAAGTGGAGAAAATCATAGAAATTGTGCAAAATCCCAAAGCATTTTTCAGGAGAAAATTACTTCAATATATTTGAGGAAAATATGATACAATAGTTCCACAGTCAATTATATTTTATACAAACATATTGGTCAGCTTCATGTGGTGGGAACCACGGCGTGTTTGGAATTAATCACACTAAGATTCTGCTTCTTTTACTAACTAGTTGTGTAACCTTGAGTGTTTTAACCTTTTGGACATTCAATGACTCTCTATAAAATGATATCAATATTTATCTCTTAAGGTTATCAAGAAGATTAAATGGTTGCATACATAAATATGTGAAGTATAGTAGCTTTCACAAAGCAGATGGTAAAAGATTGGTGTTGCCAAATTCCACTTTTCCTCTGATTTCTCCAAAGTGCTTAAGTTACCCCCCTTTCTGCAGGTCTTCTGTTCTCCAGAAAACTGAGTGTAGCAGGCGTCTTCCAACTACGGCCCGCGGGCCACATGCAGCCCGCAGAGGAGTCTGATCCGGCCCACCAGGTTTTTTGGGCAGTGAGCGCAGCCGAGGTGTTACAGTAGGAATTACTAGTTCATATAGTCCGGCCCTCCAGCTCTCTGAGGGACCGTGATCTGGCCCCCACTTTAAAAAGTTTGAGGACCCCTGGTAGAGCTACCAGATTCCTCATGCTATCACTCACATTGCTTTCTTTGTATTTCTATTTCTTTGTATTTCTTTGTATTTGTATTGCTGTCCCTTGGGGACAGCGCAATGAGCATGTTGGCACACTTGGTTAAGGAAGAAGGAAAGAGGAGGGAAAATGAGAATAATATGACTCTTTGCAGAGGATGTCCATGTCCAAAAGTTATTTTAAAATGTAAACTAATGGGATTCATTGTGATTTTTAGTAATCCTTTGGGTGTTGTTATTGTTATTGTTTTCTTGGTTGATATATTGATAGAAAGAACACTGGGCATACCTCCAAGTCAGCACCAGATGTGTTTGCCTGGTGGCGCTAACATAGAGCTACTGCCAGAAGAACCAGAGAAAATTGGTTCTGTATTTTTAAAACTATGGTCCATTTTGGGGGTGCTTATTTTACAAATAAGCCATGTCTCCCTGAGTTTTTTCTAAAGCCAGCATTTCTACTTCCTCCTCAGAGGCAATTGATTGTCACTCTTCGAAAATTCAAGGAGTCTCACAAATTCAGGCTGCATGCACTCATGTCATAAACATACACACACAACAACAACCCTAAACTGGCTATAAAGTGTTGCACAGATATTCTCACTTGACCCTAATGATAGACTCAGGAAGGATGAGGACAAGGGATATATCGGGTCTAGTAATAATTAATGTCGTTTTAAAACATTCTTTTAAAAATCTTGCTTGGTGTTGACTTGTATTGACATAACCTTCAAACACGTGGTATCTACAGAACGTGTGAAGTGCAATTAACAAGTTTTGCTTGAAAAAGTTTGTGTTTGGTTTGGTTTTTGTTGCAAAACTAGGGCTAAGAAGATGGCGGATGAAGAGCATATTCGGCACTGCATGCTTTACGAGTTCCAATTAGGAAGAAAAGCAAGTGAGGCTGCAAAAAACATCTGTAGTGCTCTTAGTCAAGATGCAGTTAGCGCCAGAAAATGCCAGCATTGGTTTGAGAAATTTCGCGAGGGAAATTTTTCGTTAGATGACAAGAGTGGTCGAGGCTGTGTGTACAATTTTGATCAAGAAGCTCTTCAAGGTCTTTTGGTGCAAAATCCTCAAATTACCCAACAAGAGCTTGCAACAACTTTAAATTGTTCACAAAAAACAGTTTCTAATCAATTGCGTGCACTTGGCAAAGTCCAAAAGTTTGGAAAATGGGTTCCTCATGAGTTGACCGACAACAACCGTAATCAAAGAGTCACAATTTGCAGTTCGCTCCTCTCTCGTCAAAATCGTTTGCCGTTTTTAGAGCAAATTGTTACAGGAGATGAACAATGGGTGCTGTATGTTAATTTGAAAAGGCAGCCTCAATGGTTGGACAAAAATGAGGCTCCGCAGCCCACGCCAAAACCTGACTTGCATGCAAAAAAAGTGATGTTGTGTGTTTGGTGGAATTTTAAAGGAATTCTTCATTATGAACTTTTACCATCTAACCAAACCATTACAAGTGCAGTGTATAGTGCCCAGTTGGAAAGGTTAGCCCAAGCTTTAAGAGAAAAAGAACCCGCGCTGATTAATCGGAAGGGCGTAATTCTTCACCACGATAACGCACGACCGCATACTGCAAGAATCACTGCTGAAAAACTGTGCCAGTTGGAATGGGAAGTTCTCCCTCAACCTGCATATTCTCCTGATATTGCCCCTTCCGATTACCGTTTGTTTCGTTCTTTGCAAAACTTTCTTCTTGGAAAAAAATTTAATAATGAAGAATGCCTCAAAAATGCATTGACCGAATTTTTTGCATCAAAATCACAAGAATTTTACAACAGAGGGATTAAAATGCTTCCTGAGCGTTGGGCACAAGTAGTAGAAAACAACGGCAACTATATTGTTGATTAAATTTTGTTGTATTGTTTAAATAAATTCGATTTAAAAAAGTATTAGAAAACGACATTAATTATTACTAGACTTAATATTCCAGATATTCCTCTCATTTCTCAGTCTACAATCCAATATACTATTTGAATCAGGATGTCAGGAACTGAAAAATATATTTAATGTTTGTTAAAAGAAGAGAAATGTTACCAATGATATTGCTTTCAACTTTGATCTTCACTTCTGTAATATATCAAAACTGTGCTATTGGTCTATTTTCCTCATTTAGATGTAAGATTCTTGTGTACAGCCTATGTCCTCTGAATTTTATTCAGTAATTACCACAATCATACATTTTGACTAGTACATAACTTCAACTGGAAAATTATTTTGATTCATGTGTTTATTTGAGTAGATAAGTGGGTGAAAGAAAGAAATATTAGTTGGATAAGTTTTATATTAAGTAAGTTATTTTGCTGTTTTTTTATTTTATTTTATTGTTTAAAGTATTACATATATCTCCTTTTTCCCCCATTGACCTTCATTCAGCCTCTCCATCTCCTGTCGCATCCCCTCATCCCCACCCCCCCACCCCCGCCCCAGTGTCTTGTGTCCATTGGTTGTGCTTATATGCATGCATAGAGGTTCCCTTTGGTTGATCTCTTTTCCCCCCTCCCCAACACTCCCCAGCCTTCCCACTGTAATTTGACAGTCTGTTCTGTGCTTTATTTATCAGGTTATAATGTTCTTTATTTTCCATAAATGAGTGAGATCATGTTGTTAATCCTCACTGAGTATATTTTTCTTTGTTGTTTTACAGAGAGAGTGTGAGAGGGATGGAGAGAGGGGAAGAGAGAGAGAGAAACATCAATATGAGAGATACACAGCAATTGAAAACATTGCTCTAACATTGCTCTAACCCTCTGACCAGGGCCTGGTTGTGAATCTGCAACCCATGCATATACTCTTGACTGGAAATGGAGACCATGACCCTTTGGTATACAGGCTGGTACCTAGAAACACTAGCCAGAACTCTTAATTCTTAAGAACAACTGATGACTCTTCCAATCATGTTGTTAAGATTTTAAAGAACCCCAAATACCTTATTTTGTGGGAATTCTTGACCTGAAAACACTGCTTGTAAAGATGTTTTATTTCCTAAAAAATAAAAAAAATAAAAAAATGAACAAATTCATTCATCTTCATTTATATTCTAGTTTAATAAAATGCCAACTATATACACTGTAAATAAACTTGTTTGCCAACTATATACACTGTAAATAAACTTGTTTGCTTTTATCCTCTGAGAATTATGCCCAGAAATGGAGAAAATACATAGAAATTGTGCAAAATCCCAAAGCATTTTTCAGGAGAAAACATATTAAATATATTATTATTGATTTCAGAGAGGAAGGGAGGGGGGGAGAAAGAAAGAGAGAGAAACATCAATGATGAGAGATAATTATTGACTGGCTGCCTCCTGCATGCCCCCCACTAGGTATTGAACCCACAACCCGGAAATATGCTCTTGACCAGAATCAAACCAGGATCCTTTCAGTTAGCAGGCTGATGCTCTATCCACTGAAGCAAACCAGCTAGGGCTCAAACTTCTTGACACTCAAAAATAAAATAAGTCATCTGCTGTTCAAGTTCATTTAATGTTCCAAAGTATAAGATTTCTATCAGAAATCTGCAAATTGAACAGTGGTAACCAATTACTTGAATTAAGGGAGAGGTGAGAATTAATTATTTACTTTGAGAATTCCATATGATCTGTGCCTTCTGTTTCTAACAGAATGGGAAGGTTGTCCAAAAATGCTGAAGATGAGGGATAAAAAAGTCACTAACTAAAATTATCATAGAAACAGCTTATTAACTGGGAATAAAAAGCAATGATCTCTCTCTCTCTCTCTCTCTCTCTCTCTCGGTGTGTGTGTGTGTGTGTGTGTGTGTGTGTGAGAGAGAGAGAGAGAGATCACTATACACTGAGTGGCTAGATTATTATGATCTCTGAATGCATAATAATCTGGCCACTCAGTGTATATCCTATATAATAAAAGGCTAATATGCAAATTGTCCCCTCCACCAGGAGTTCAACAAGCAGGCAGGCTGGCCAACTGCCCATGTCTCCTCCTCCTGGCCAGGCTGGCTGAACTCCACCGATACATGAATTCATCCACTGGTTCTCTAATATATACATATACTAGAGGCCTGGTACATGAAATTTGTGCACTCAGGTTGTGTGTGTGGGTTCCTCAGCCTGGCCTGTGCCCTCTCACAGTCTGGGAGCCCTCAGGAAATGTCCAACTGACTGCTTAGTCCCACTTCCCTTAGAAAGTGGACCTAAGCCAGCAGTCAAACATTCTTAGCAATGCTGATGAGGTGGGAGAGGCTCCCACAACTGCTGCTGCACTCATCAGCCTTGAGCCCAGCTTCTAGCTGTGTGGCACTCCCCCGGGGGAGTGCACTTACCACCAGGAGCAGCTCCTGCATTAAGTGTCTGCCCCCTGGTGATCAGTGCACATCATAGTGAGCAGTTGTCCTGCATTTGGTTGATTTGCATATTAGCCTTTTATTATATAAGATATACACTTTGTGGCCAGATTATTATGCGTTCAGAGATCATAATAACCTGGCCACTCAGTGTATACAGTATATACCATTTACATTCTTCCAGATTAGATAACTCCTGTTAGATATGACATAAATCTCTATTGTTGTAATAGAAAGAGAAGTTCCATAAGAAGAATTTTATAGCTCTGAAGGCAAGAAGTTGAAATGTAAGAGACACATAGCTGCATTTTCTGGAGGCTTCAGGGGAGAGTCTGCTTCCTTGCCCTTTATATTAGAGACTGTCTGCATTGGCTTGTGGCCTCTTCCTCACATTATGTCAAACACTCGTGTCTCTCTCTTATAAGGAACTGTGTAATTGCATTGGGCCCACCTGGGCAATCCCAGAAAACCTTTCCATCTCAATGCCCTTTACCACATCTGCAAGGCCCTAGTAGTTACCAGTTAAGGTAACATATTTACCAATTCTGAGATTTAGAACATGGACATCTTTAAAGGACCACTATTGAGATTACTGTATTATGCTCTTGGACATTACACAAAATGTATAATAGAACATGAATTATTTGATTCTGTTCATATATGCATACATATTTTTATATCATAGGATCACTCAATAAATTAGACCATATGAATTGTGTAATTAAATGAAACACTTGACAATATGCTATCCACTTTAATTCCCTTGTCAAATGATTACCCATGTTATGCTTAAGTGATTCTTTTAATAAATTTGTAATGAGCTAAGACACACCTGTGGGTTATATTCATCATAAGACATGGTGTAGATACAGTTGCATTTTAGTCATAACTTGTTAAATCAGTGATGTAAATTACTTTTATAAGCCCTCTACCTTTGCTTTTAATGTATAGATAATTATAAATAGATTGTAATCTAGAAAAAGATTGTAAATATTTTTAATGTTAAATTATGTTTGTATACTAGTAAATGTCCCCTTAATGGGATTTGTAGATCATTTTAAATATATTTTAGTTATTATTAATAGTATAATTATCATGCTCAACTTCCTATTATAAGAACAGGGTTAGGTCCTCCTATAGGCACTAGTAGTAGATGAGAAATCATTTCTCTCTTTCTATTCCTTTATTTTTGCTAACAACATGATATTAATTTGTGCAGTTCTGTAGTAAAATGATAATTTTCTAAAGAATTACAATGGATATAAAAATTTAATGCTCCTCTAATAAAAAATTTCACCTAAGAAAATCAGAGACACACTCAAGGAGTGGACTCAGCAGCTACCAGAGCCACGTTGATGTAAGTCCTGCTTCATGGATTGGCCCCTGCTCAGTTGATTCTCCACAGTAATCACTACCCATCCTTGCAGCCTAGGGATCAGAGAGTAAATCACTCCCATTGAGGTGCCAATAGCAATCAAGGCTCAACTACCAGAGAAAGGTACACAGAGCCAAACAGGAGGTACACATGGAGAGTCCAGTTCTGGTGATCTAAGAGACTGTGCCAGTGGACCCTACAGGTCACCTACTACATACTATAAGACCATTCTTCCAAGCCCAAAAGACATAGTAGCTCTACCTAATGCATAGAAACAAACACGGGGTGTCTGTCAAAATGAGAGAGAAAGAAATATTTCAAATGAAAGAACAGAACTCCCAGAAAAGAATTAAACAAAATGAAGATAAGCAATCCATTAGAGGCAGAGTTCAAAATACTGGTTGTGAGCATGTTCAATGAGCTTAGGGAAAGAGTAGAATCACTTACTGAGAACTTGAGCAGAGATAAGAAACATAGAACAGTACCGTAAAAATAAATACCTCAGCTGAAATAAAGAATGCATAACAGGGTATCAAGAGGGAAGTACATAAAACAGAGGATCAAATCAGAGATTTGGAAAATTATAAAGCAGAAATCATCAAATCAGAACAACAACAACAACAAAAAGAAATTTTAAAAAATGAGGATAGTTTAAGTGGCCTCTGGGACAACATCACATCATGGAGATGCCAGAAGGAGAATAGAGAGAATCTCATTCCAAAAAGCCAAGGTTGTGGGTTTGATCTTCAGTTAAGGAAAATACAAGAATCAACCAATAAATAAAATTAACATTTCTATTCATAACTTGGAGCCTGGATTTGTTATCCTACCCCTAAACATTTCCAAAATTCTGAGGAATTTTAATTGATTGGGTAATTCTTCAGAACAGCAGGGTTTGATGATAGGGAAGGAAACCAAAGCTCTGGAGCCCAAGATGGACAAAAATTCTTGCAGTCAAGTGTTCTGCCAGCCTGCCTATTTCTTTAACTATTTCATTTCTTAGATTTAGAAAACATAAGCACATCTCACAAAGAAAATCGACACTGTGATGGTTAAAATATATCTTGAAGGTACAAATAATATTTCAATATCCTTATAATTAGCAATTGAATTTCTTCCTTACTCTGGAACCAGTGGGAATAATTATGATGTGCAATAATGATTGGACAACTTCCCAATCTTCTTCAGAGACTACAGTGTGTGCATCCAAAACATAGTTTATTCTTGTATTATTATTTATTAATTATCTTATTATTTTATAGATGTACAACTATAAACCTAATTTTGCCCAGCCCCTCTGTTTTCTATTGTAGATAGAAACTACATTTTGACAGTGTTTGAATATTAATAACCAACTTTAAAACTTTTGGGTTGTTACATCAGGCTTCTTTCTGATGGTAACGTTATATTTTGGACACTTTTTTAACCACTTGAGTTTACCATGATGTTTAGAATTATATATACTTAATCAAATATGTATCTCCTTTATTTTGAAAAGTATTAAAATTTGTGGAAGAAATGGAAAATAACTAGGCCAATAAAAAGGTTATTTGTTAGTTAACATGCAACTCCTAGTTATGTTGTGTACTCTGTTCCTTTTATTATTTGTGTCATTTTGAAAATTTCTTTGGTTCTAAAATAAGTATATCTATTTTCTTAAACACTGTTTGAGGTTTCCATGCTAGTTCTTAACATTTTTTCTTACATTGTTAGTTATAAAAGCAATTGTTATAATAAAAAAGTTATAATAAAAAGCAAATATATCCGAAACCGGTTTGGCTCAGTGGATAGAGCTTAGGCTTGCAGACTGAAAGGTCCTGGGTTTGATTCCAGTCAAGGGCATGTACTTTGGTTGCGGGCACATCCCCAGTAGGGGGTGTGCAAGAGGCAGCTGATCGATGATTCTCTCTCATTCTCTCTCATCTCAGTGTTAGATGTTTCTAACACTCTATCCCTCTCTCTTCCTCTCTAAAAAATCAATAAAATATATTAAAAAAGCAAATATAATAATTAGTAAATATTGAAATGTATTAATTATTCATAAAATTAAGCATTTTTCTATATTTTTAGAAGCTGACATAATATGCTATTTTAAAATTCTGCTAAAATTTTATTGTATTATTTAAAAATGAAAAAATTCTGGATTAGCATATATATATACCTAAGCAAACGAATGGCTGAATGAACAAACAAGTCAAACGGTTGCTATGACATACACTGACCACTAGGGGGCAGATGCTCAATTCAGGAGCTGCCCCCTTGTGGTCAGTGTGCTCCCACAGCTAAACTCCCATAGCCCTCATTGGCCTGGATTGGCCCCCATTACCAGCCAGGCTGAGGGACCCCACCTGTGCATGAATTTATGTACCAGGCATCTAATTATATCACAAAAGAACAAAGAGAATATTGGTTCATTGTTTTATAAATATATAAATCATTTCAATTACAAATTGGGGCTTTCTAAGTAAAAATATCATATTCTATAACATTTGATTTTATGTCAGAGAAAATATATCTACTGTAATGGGATTTTAAAATATTTTTATCTGGCTATACATATATTTATTTAGAATAATACATTATACTATGTTAAAATAGACGTTAACATTTTTATCCCACTCTCAATAACATGGAAACTTCACTTTTATGTAATGTTTTAAAAGTTTACTTTTAACAATATATATATTTTATTGATTTACAGAGAGGAAGAGAGAGGGATAGAGTTAGAAACATCAATGAGAGATAATCATCAATCAGCTGCCTCTTGCACATCCCCTATTGGGGATGTGCCTGCAACCAAGTTACATGCCCTTGACTGGAACTGAACCCGGGACCTTTCAGTCTGCATGCCGACACTCTATCCACTGAGCCAAACCGGTTTCGGCAAAAGTTTACATTTTTTAGTATAATATTTCAATGATATAACTATTTTTGAGAAGACAAAGAGAGGGAACAAACACATTTTTGCCCATTTATTAATATATAAGTTCTCTCATTTAACCGAAAAGTGATCTTCTCAAATGTGTAATTATTCTCACATGAAAAAAAAAAATGCATCCTTGGAAGCTCAGAAGATTAGGTAGCTAATTTAGGAGTCATCAAGTTCTTTTAAACTCCAGCTTGTCCTATTTCAAAGTTTGTGCTATTTGTACCACAACAAAATGCCCCCAAAATATCTAGGATGCCACCAAATGTACTAATATATTTTTTCTTTCCAGATTATTATTCATTTACCTTCATAGAACGTAGAATTTCAAGTTTTACAACATAAAATTTCACTTACTAGTCTTATAATTAGTAACTTAGCACATAATTAGTAACAAATTATTGTTTAATATACAATATTTAAGAATATATACGTAACAAGATTCCTTTGCTTTACAAACCTGTCTATAATTTGAATGTAGAGGGAAGCTTCTGCTTTAACAACAGATTAAACATATTTTTTTCTTTTTTTTTTTCTTTTGCTGCTCTGATGGGGTATGTCCTGCTACTTTGTACTCCAAATCACTGATTTAGTCCTTCCAGTGATTTGGAAGACAAAGTAGCAGGACATACCCCATCAGATTTTATTCATTCTAGTGTATTTTTTCATTTCAGATATTGTATTCTTTATTTCTCACTGGTTCTTTATGTTTTTTTTTTATGGCCTTTTCCATGTTGTTGTAATTCTCATTAAGTTCTTTGTAGTTCTCTCTAAGTTTCTTGAGCACTTTTATAACCTTTTATTTGAACTCTATATTTGGTAAATTGTTTATCTCCAATTCACTTAGCTCTTCTTTTAGAGATTTCTCTTGTTCTTTCATTTGAAGCATGTTTTTGTTTTTGTTTTTGTTTTTGTTTTTTAATTTCCCCATTTTGGCTGCCTCTTTGTGTTTGCTCCTATGAATTAGATAGATGTCCTATGACTCCCAGACTTGGTAGGATGGCCTTATATTACAGGTGTCCTGTGGGATCTTGTGGCACAGTCTCCTTGATCCCCTGCCCTGGCTGATTCAGGAATGTGCCTTGTGTGGGTTATGTGGGCCTTTCCTGTTGTAATTGAGTGCTATTGGTCGGTTCATGTGTTGGGTCAACCTTCAGGCTGGCTGTCTGTGAGAATCTATCATGGCCACAATGTACAAGCTTCTGTGCAGGTGCTGATCACATGAAGCTAAATTTGCCTCGGCACGGTTTGGTGCCTGCTAAGGTCTCCCTTTGGATATAGTGCCTATGAAGCTCATTGGATCCTGTTCTGTTTATGTCTGATGCTGGCCACTGGGTATATTGGTTCTTATACACCTTAGAAGGGATTCTTATAAAAGCCAATATCAGAGGCTGCCTGTATGGCCTTGGGTAACCTGTTGGAGCTACAAAGTCATCCACAGTTTGTGGCTCCCTATGCTGGACCTGAGTGTGTGCCAAAAGGATCAAGCTGCTCACCCATGCTGACTTTTACCAGCACCAGGCTCCGGGGAAAGTCAGCAAAAGTCCCAAAAGCCCTGAGATCTGGTGTCTGCCTGCTGGCTATCTGTCTGTTAAGTAGAATCACTAAAAGATCATCTCACAATACTAGGATTACATATAATAGGTTCTCAGTGAGTCACCAGATAGGGGTGAGAGATGTTCACCAGATCTGTACAGGTTCAAACTTGGAGCTAGTGCTGAGCCTGAGGCCACTCAGCAAATATCTCAGGGTCTACCCAGTCTAGATGACATTTGTGGTGGGGAAGAGACTTGAGGAATCATCAGGTTAATGCCAGCAGTGTTTATCAGGCCTAAACTGACCAAGGTTTGGCCTTGTATAGGGAAGGTTCTACACTGGTTGAGCATGTGATGAAAAATGTTCCTTGTCCTAGAGCTATATAACTGAGTATGTCCCAGGAGTCTGGGAGCTGGAATAGGCAGAGGTGCCAATCAGGCTTGGGTGAAGTTGGAGGGTGTGGTCCCCACCCCAAAGCGCACAATTCTGTCACTGACATCCCTTGAGTTCTGCTCAGTCATTCACACCCCAGCCCAGGCAGCTGACTCCTCAATAGGGCAGGAGCTCTGGGATGCCCTGACAGGGAATCTGGATGATGGGGCTATTGCTTTCCCCTAGACTCGTGCCTTATAGAATGGCATGCTCCACCCAAGAATGATGGCATCAATACTTTTTATTGTTTTGTCTTTTTGATTTTTTTAATTTTTTTCTTTTTAGTTTGAATATGTGATTTGGATATGCCATTAATTAATTTGGGAAAATATTTAGATCGTACTTACATATTTATTTTATTCCATTTTCCCTTTCTTCTTCTTTTGGTAAACTTTTAAAAATATTCCTATAGTTCTTGAATGTTGTGTTCCATGCTTTCTTTGTTTCTCAATTTGGGAAGATTCTATGGACATATCTTTAAGCTCACTAATTCCTTTCTCAGCTGTGTCCATTCTACTGATAACCTCATTAAAGGGACTTAAGAAAAAAGTTTTAATATAGTTTTGTTGTTGTTTTTCTTTCTAGCATTGCCTTTTGTTTCATTCTTAGTGTTTCAAACTTTCTGCTTACATAACACATTTTCTTTCATGCTGTCTGTTTTTTTTTCTCTATTCTATTCTTTAACATACTAATCATAGTTAATTTTAATTTCTCATCTAATAATTCCAAACTCACTGACAGATCTAAGAGGAATGTGGATTTTTCTGTTGTCAATACAATCTTCATATTGCTGTGTTGTTGAATTTTAATTTTCTAGTCTTCATTCTATTTTTTTCTACCCACTATTGAAAGTAAGGATTCACAGTCTTCAACTATTGTTTTTGATTTGTTTTCCACTCCTTTCAGTTCTTTTATTTCATGTATTTGTGGCTGCTGTCGTTAGATGGATACATCTAACATTTATTTACTTTATAAATGATACATTTGTGATGAATTGCCCCTTTTGTCATTATAATATGTCAATTCCAATTTGTGTTTTCATTAGCAAATTTGCCTGCTATTAATGTATTCCCTCCAGTTTATACTTTTGATTACTATTTAAATGTTATATATTTATTTATCTTTTTATTTTCAACATTTTGTTTCTTTCAATATAATGTGTGTCTCTTATAAACAAAATGTACTTGGGTATACTTTAAAAAATCTAAACTGCTATATCTACCTTTTGATTGTAGTGTTCATCCACTTGAATGGAATAACAACTGATACAGTAGAAATTTTCTCTTATTTTAATATTGTTTTCTATATGCCTTAGGTTCTGCTGTTTCTGCATTCCTCTATTACTCTATTACCACTTTCTTTGTGTTATTTCAAGTGAACAAATTTAATCCCTTCATCATTTCTTTACAATAGTTTACTAGTGGCCTCTAGAGTACTATTTTTATTGCCTTTGAAAATGGTTGGTTTTCAGGTGGCTGTGGAGCTGAGGCAGGGCAGATGGGGATAGAGCAAGTTGAAACTCCACAAAAATCAATGTTTTTACTGAGATGACATTCAGATGATTTTCTTGAGGAAAACGCAACCCCAGTTATTGCAGGACTTCGATTAATTTCTAGACTTCCGAAAAAGTTTATTTTAACAACTTCTTCAGATGCTGTCCCCATTTCACTATACCAGTAATAAATCTAGGTACCATTCATCACCATACATGTTTACAAATATACTTTGTTATTTACAACACTATTTATCTCTCTGGTTGTCTTCATTTATTTTGTTTGAGAGTCTTTAAGCAAATATATATAAAGAAGAGAAAAAAATCATGGTGATAAGATCAAAAAGTCTGATCAAATTAAACATTTTATAGGATAAACTTTGCCTTGATTCACCTATCAAAGCCTTATGAAAATTTTCTTGAACTTGTTTTATATATATATTGGATATAAAACAAGTTCAAGAAAATATATATATAAAATTTCCTTTTGTAAAGAATAGCATATTTATTGTATTACTATAGGAACTGATCTATCACTAGTTTCCATTCCCCCAAAACATGAGATGCACAAGTGATATATCTGACCAATGTTGCCAAATTCTCATGTGTTTAACTAGGTCTAAGTGTACCCACTCTTGAACAGACCCCTATTATCCTATTCTCTTCCCTCTGGCCATTTAGAGGTCAGTGCAAATGCATTATGGTTTATATTAAGCACTTGTCTTTCCACTGTGGAGAAATACTGTCAAAGACTTCATAATAGTATATATATATTCCATTTGAATGGAATAACAACTGATACAGTAGAAATTTTCTCTTATTTTAATATTGTTTTCTATATGCCTTAGGTTCTGCTGTTTCTGCATTCCTCTATTACTCTATTACCACTTTCTTTGTGTTATTTCAAGTGAACAAATTTAATCCCTTCATCATTTCTTTACAATAGTATAGATACTATATATATATATATATATATATATATATATATATATATATATCTTAGAGATTACATAAGAATAGTAATGCTAATATAGAGTCTAAGGATATATAATATTTATCAATATGTAAGTTGTATTCTAAGATTTTTTAAATATATTTTATTGATTTTTTACAGAGAGGAAGAGAGAGGAGTAGAGAGTTAGAAACATTGATGAGAGAGAATCATGGATCAGTTGCCTCTTGCACATCCCCCACTGGGGATGTGCCTGCAACCAAAGTACATGCCCTTGACCGGAATTGAACCTAGGACCTTTCCGTCTACAGGCCGATGCTCTATCCACTGAGCCAAACCGGTTTCGGCCTAAGATTTTTTCTAAAAACCTTGAACAGTGTAGTCAAAATGGGTAAACCATGATAATGACTTTAGAAAGAGCCATGATTTTCAGAGACAAGATCTTCAGAGGCCATTCTCAATTCTTCCCAGTGTAAACAGGAAGGACTCTAATTCACTTTTTAAAGTAATGAAAAGATAAATCCACTGGAGAGTTCAATGATAAATTTACTGTTTAATGTCTTTATATAGCTTTGAATTAGATCCTTAATAAAATGTTACCCTGGCTATTTCTTGATTTTTAAAAATAGACTAAAACCAGAAATAGAAGGTTTATCTTGCAAACAGAAATTAACAAAACATCATCCCATTGTCAATTTTCCAAATCCTTAGGAACATTTATAAAAAGCCTTAGAACAACAGCAGAATAATACTCATAATAAAATGATGAGCTAGTTAAAACAATTAGATTTTCCTGCTCAAGTTACCAAACATCAAATGAAAGATAAATTTTATAAAGATCTCTGTAAATATTATAAGCAAAAATAATATATTGGAAAAACAATTGGTTTATATTATAATAGCTTATGTATCTAAGAGGAAATAATTAGTAGTTGATGAATGAATGTTCTCTAAGGAGAATCAGTTTTTCCATTGTACTATTAAAGTCAGAAAAAGAACTTTCTTAAAATATTAAAGGGCAACTGTGATTGTTAATTTTATGTCAATTTGACTGGGCTACAGGGTGATGAAATAGTTTGGTATGTCTATTAGGATATTTCTAGATGAGATTAACATTTGAATTGATAGATTGTGCAAAGCAATTTGGCCACTCCAATATTAATGGGCCTTATCTAATCCTCTGAAGGCCTAAATAGAATAAAATGCTAATAGAAGAAAAAAAAAATCTCTGTCCAGCTGTTTTTGAGATGGAATATCTGTCTTAGGATTTGAAGTCAGACTAAAATTTAGGATCCTTGGCCAGCAGTCACCAACTGGTGGTCCCTGGACCACTGGTGGTCCATGAGGTCTGAATGGTTGGCAGCTGCTGGAAGGTGGCCCAAAGTGAGCAAATTAGTAAAGCTAGACCTACCTTCCTTTAATGTAGAGGGACATATTTAAAGGAGATTGAAATGTTAGAGAGCATTTGTCATGTAAGACAGAAGACACACCTTTCACTATTACTATGAGAATTAAACTTGTGAGGAGAGTTCCAGAATCCTTGAAGTCTGTGATGGAGTTTTCTAATAGGCCAGATCTGACAGTAGTGATGGCAGTCTCTGAACTGGGAAAGTTAAATGTAGTGGGAGTAATTGGATCTCAGAGGCAGGAGCCAGTGGCTGCTTTCAGCCTCTAAAGGCAAGGTTGATGTTACTACAAGGGGCAGTAGAGTCAGAGCAGCAATCAGAGTAGTCTGAATCACCAGACTGGTGTTGGCTTGCTAATTATGGTGTTCCTAGAAATAGATTCAAAGCCTAATAAGTCCTTACATGACTTTGACAGGTGTGGTTCAGTTAGTTGGAGCATTGTCCTATACCAGAAGATGGTGTGTTCAGTTCCTAGTCAGGACACATACCCATGTTGTGGGTTTGATCTCCAGCTGAAGCGCATGAGGGAGGCAACCAATAGATCACATCAATGTTTCTCTCTCTTTCCTCATCTCTCTCTCTGTTTTCCTTCTCTGAGATCAATAACATATCTTATTAAAAATAAATAAATAAAATAAATTCTTACTTGATAAGCATAAGCTGAAAAGTTTGAGCTTAAAGAATAAAAATCTATCCTGAATCTTAATGGAAGTCATGACTCTTCAATAATTCCCAGACTTGATCCTGTTTACCGTAGGTCACAGAATCTTTTGAATAAAGGGGAGACTGTCCCTTTGAGAAAAGATCCTGATACACTGTCCCAAATTCATACTGTTAATCTTTCTCCTGGCCATCTCCAAAGGGACTTAGAGTCTTTCACCAGGATAACTGCACATTTGGAGAAAAGGAAATAAGATCATTGGGGAACCACTGGACATTGGTTTTGAACTGACAGTAATTCTGAGACCCAGTGTTATTGTGTTTAACCAGTAAGAGCAGTGACTTATGGAGATAATCGGTTGAATTTTAGCTCAGAGTCACCTCACAGAGCACAAAGTGATCCTCAAACCCTTCTTGTCATGTTTCCATTGCTCGAATGCATAATTGCAATAAATATTCTCAGATGCAGGCAGAATCCCCACATTGGTTTCCTGAGCAGTGGGAAAGGCTGAACCAAAGGCACTGGGATCTTCTGGAGTATGTAATTTATCCTAACTTTTACCTTCTAACTGCCAGACAACATTTGCACCACGAAAACTTTATGGACAACTATACTACTCATTTTTAATATCATGATTTGTTTTCTTCTTTTTTTGTCTTTTTTACTTTGTCTCTTTTTCTCTTTCTTTTGTTCCTTCTTTTATTTCTCCCCAATCTCACCCCCCAAAAAAGTAGTTTATATGTTTATGCTGCATTTGATGCATCTTCATAAGCCACTTTAAGTAATTTATAGGAGATCGGTTTTAAGTAAATAAATGAATAACTGTATAAAATGTAGTTTATATTAGAAACCATTTTATTTCTTTTTTGTCTACTACAGCAAATATTTATCAATACTTTAAAATTATGTAGTATTGAAAGAAAAATACCAGAAAGATATTTTATATTTGAGAACCATAATACACAAAATAGACTTACAGAGCTGTTGGTATATAAAGTCAACAGCCCATTGAACAGTTGGTTTAGATGCAAGCAGAGAGAACCACACTATATTTTAATTACTACAGAATAAGGACTTTCCTATATAATGAAGAAAACTACTTGCTTGTATGCAAGAATAATATACTCCCCATACTCCCCATAATCTTTAGTGAAAAAATAATTTGATCCACTGCAAAAATAACCAATCTAGAAATGAAATAACAAGTAAAAATTATATTATTAATAATGACAGAATTTGTAAGCTACAAAGAAATAAATTGTATAAACACCGTTTAAACCTTATAGGAATCAAATGATAAACCATATTAAAATAGATAAAAGAACATAAATAAATTGAGGCATAGAATCACAATGAAATAGAAAAATCAACTTAAAAAAGATGTCAGTTCTCCTTGGAATTAATTGATAAATGAAACTCAATTCAAATATTAAATAATTTTGTTTATTGATTGGCTGATAAAAGTTGTCCAACTGGTAATAAAGTCCATAATAATAATTAAAAGGGGCTTCTTTTTCCACCTCAAATAGACTTACAAGGACTTGATCCATGCTCTTTCTGAAACAAAGACAAAATAGCCAAAACATATTAAACAACAGATTTCAAAATACTAGATAGCAGGTAACAAAGATAATGATTGTGAGAAATGAGAGGCAAACAAAATTGCCCCTATGATTGCCCAACTTTTCTTCCTTGAGAGAATCTTCAGGCCATGGCACACATAGAAGCGTGGGACAGACTGACAAATCTCTGAGCAAAGGCGGGGGTGGGTAGAGAGAGATTAACCAAGGAGCTTATATGCATATATGGACACAGACAATAGTTTGGTGAAGGCCTGAAGTGTGTATGTGTGGGGGAGTATGTGTGTGCAGGCTGGGAGGGTTTCTTTTGGGGGGAAAGGGGACACCTGTAATACTTTCAACAATAAAGATATAATTTTTTAATAAAAAGGAATGCAAAGAGAGCCCAATAGACTTTCTGATCCCAGGAGAGAGAGCTGAGAGTTCACTGAGACCAAGGTGTCAACAGTGGTTCACAGATCAGAGTAATGGAGAGGGGACAGACATCCAGAAACCTGCACAGGCAACCTCTCAGGTAATTAGCGGAATATCAATAAATGCATATGTGTGAGAAAATAAATGAGGCCAAAGTAAAACATTGGTGGATAAAGATCTCTTAAATCCTAAGGTGCTTGTGACCATGTTCATTTCCTGGTCAGGGCACATGCCTGGGTTGTAGGCTCAATCCCCAGTCAGGGGTGTACAGGAGACAGCCAATGGATGTTTCTCACTCATCATTAATGTTTCTGTCTCTCTCTAAAACCAATAAAAATATATCTTAAGACAGTTTTATAGCCATTCATTTATTATTTTACTGAAATACAGGATGTAGTAAATGTAGGTTTACAGTTATCCATATGGAAGATACCAGTAAAACAGTAATTAATAAATAATAATACAAGAATTAACTCTGTGTTTCACCTGCTGAAACTATACACTTACATTTGCTCCACCCTGTATTTCAATTCGTAGTTTACTATCTGCCAACAAATTAAACAATATATAGTCAAAAGCTTATACATATTATGCTATTAGAGTAAAATTGGTATTGGGGAAGAAAACTAAAATAAATTACAATAGTACAAGAGCTCTTTGGGAAACAAATTACAGATAACATAAAACAAGAAAAATAAGCATAATCTATTTATTTGATCATCTAATTTATTTATTTCTGAAATATAATATTTCCAGTAGCTCTTTGATAGGGCCTGGGAATTCTGAAATGCACTTTTTTATTGGATGCATTTCAAATGTTTCATTAGGACTAATATTATTCCAAAAATTCTTATTTTGTCTTCAAGTGATCCCTCTACCAGAGAAAGTAAAAATTTTACCACTTGGTGGTGCTGGTGGATAATATAACAACAAGTTATTCCTGTAGCATAATTTGAGAGAGCCGGTTATGGTGAGCTAAATAAAACTGAGGGAAGGACAGCTTCATTCACCTCTGTCATCCCCTATTTTTCATTTCTCCTTTTGAGATAAAGAGTATAAATTAGGCAGAATGGTTACTTCTGATGGCTCGGGTCCTTGCTAACTGGCAAAAAGAACAGAGATCTTTAACACAAATTTCATGGCATTAGAGATTGATGATTAATGAGGCTATTATTTTCCTTTGTAAATCGTCCCTGCAGCAGTATGCAAGATTGGTTCAATTACACACTTTATTTTTATCCTCTCAAAAGGACACATTTTTGTATGACCATTCATATTTTTACCTAGCATAATGACTGCTGGGTTTTACTATTCTGTCCTTGATAGGAATGCAAGTATTTTAACGTGTTTTTGTACTGAAATTAATAATATATACATATACATACTTGAGTAGTGTTCAATTATAATCAATGTCAGAATATTTTCAAATTGAGTGACAAGCAAATGGCTCAATGCTTTTTACTATTTATAATCATTGTTTGAGCCTTGCCTTCAGAAATATATTGCTTTATCAAAAACAAGCTCTTCTAAAGTGGTGACAGCTTTTCACATTTATTTGGCAGTGTTTTTTACTTAGTTTAACTTCAGGTTTCACATTTTAAAAAATGCATGTATTATATATAATTTTTATAAAATGTCGAATCATGTATTTGTTCAACCACATAAATACAAAGAATTGTGCCACTGATGCATATTTTTTCTACAATCTATTAACCAGGTGCAATTACATGAATTTCTAATGTCCAGAGTTAACCTAGCCTACAGTGCTCCACAGGGGGTGGGAGATGGAAGAATTATATGGAAAGGATTTTCAATGACAAAATGAAAGTTTTCAGTTTTTACTTCACTTCAAAGAATAAAGCTCAGCAGATACACATTCTTTGTCACATTGATAGGCAGATACATTATTAAGATCTTTGACTGGAAGGCAGAGCAGCAGCTTGAGGATCCCAGTTCTGGTTCTACATACATAAAGGACGAAGCAGTTAACCCTGCCACTGAACAACAACTGTTCTACACACAAGGCAAAGAGTGAACCCAAAGCTTATTTGTTACTGTTTGTCTATTCAAGCTTAGGGTTATATACTACATGCTTTATGTTTTACGTTTTCATGAATACTTTTATTATTTCAAATGCAGTTGGTAACAATGAGGATAGTTAGGAGGGAAAATGACACATTACTAAGCACATGCAAAAAATAATACAACAGCCTGCAATTCTAAAAGCCCACAGATATAGATAGAATCACTCGTCCACCTTTTCTCATATAGCACATAATTAAAATGTGCCATGTATGTTCATTAGTAAGAATGGATTAAGAAGTTTTAGTAGGCTGCCTATTATAAAAATCTGAAGTTCTGTCACAATCCTGTTAATATAGAGAAACTTATTTTTAGCCTTATTGTGGAATAGCTTTATTTTCAGTAACAAACTTTTATGTTGTTAGTTTTTTACTCTGTAGATACAACAAACAAAATAATTATCCTTATTTGATTAATTAGTCTTAGCTTTCCTTCATGTCACACTTTTTCTGCAAGTCATTTCTTTCCATCCTTCTTCTTAATTATTTTAAGCATGATAAACCAATGACACAAATGAAGCAATAAACAAAAAAAAAATTACTCCCTCATAAGTAACTGGGCATTATTTTCCCCACCGACCACAAGTAGATTATATCCTTTGTGTGTTAGAGAATAAAAACACTGGGTTGTAAGTCAAATGAAATCACTGTAGTCAGAGTTCTACTATTTCCAGTTGTGAAATTGTTGGTCTACCACTTCAACTTTCTGGGATGAAATTTTCTCATTTATAGAAAGCAAGTTGTGGCTACTGAGAACTTGAAAATAGGCTTAGTCTGAACTAAATGTAAGAAAATTTGAAATACAAAACAGATTTCAAAGACTTAATGTGAAAAATAAAAATTTGAAATATGTTATTAATAATTATATGTTGATTCCATACAAAAATGATAATAGTTTGGACATGATGTGTTAAAAAACATTAAAATAATTTAAATCTGTTCCTTTTGATATTTTAATATGTTGATTAGAACATTTAAAATTACAGGCTTGGCTCACAATTTTGGCATGCATTATCATTCTATAGGACAGTGCTGGTCTGGGAACTAAAATTTTAAGGATGTTTTTGCTCATAACGGAAAAGCATATCCCAATGAACCTATATCAGTTACTTTAAAGATGATGTATTTGTTATTTCAGAATATTTACTTTACTGTTTGAATGTAATATTGTGTGTTTTTTTCTAATGCAATGTTTCTTTCAAGATTTCAAACTTTTATTACTCTTTGCATTCTTTAAGAATAAAATCACTGGCACTTTCTTAGTAAAAACTATTCATATCTATGAAGTTGATCCTCTTTTGCTAATGATACAATTTTGAAAGAAATAGTAATAGCTGTGAGCAAGGAAGGCCACCTATTTAGTCAATCAAAGCAGTCATGTGAATTATCCCTTAATTATAAAACATTCTCAGATATACTCCTTCATTCAGAGTTCTGACTAGTAGATTTGGATGCTAATGGTACCAACAAGCAAAATTTTCCAACATTAAACAGTAGCATGTAAAAATATTATAATAGGAGGTTTTTATTAATTTGGTGATGAGTTTCTATTAGCCTGCCATTGAACATCTATAACACTGAGAGTTAACCCATGTGTCCTTTATCAAGACCATGTAAAATAAATGTGTTGTGGCTTTCCCTGGATTGCTCCTTTATACAAGCAGGAGATTATTTTAAAAAATGCCTAATTCTCGAGTCAGAAAAAATCTTAATGACCCTATTCTTTATCTAGAAATGTCTGTGTAAATGTTCATAAAACATCTCTTTTTTAAGTCAGTGATTAAAGTGAGATTCCTTTATAGCTAATTATATATGTTTCATAGTTTAAAAAGCATTTATTCTCAAAGAAACCTTTTTTGTTAGGTTATATCACATTCAATAACTTCATTTGTTCAAAGCATAGCAACAGTTATTCTCATAAAGGTATAGTTTTATTTGTTTATATATGTACCCTGTTTCCCCAAAAATAAGACAGTGTCTTATATTAATTTTTGCTCCCAAAGATGCACTAGGTCTTATTTTCAGTGGATGTCTTATTTTTCCTTGAAGAAGAATATGGTACATATTTATTGTTAAATGAAAATAAAGGAAATTTATTACCTGTATATGGTACGGTAGTATGGTAGTTGTCAACACAAACCAGACAAACTGTGTATCCTACAGTATCAAGAATTTACTCATTTATTCAATAACAATCATGTCATCATCTTCTGGAACCTCATCATAACAATCCAATTCCTGAATTTTCTGGTGAATTTCTTGTGACTCCATTTCTTTCAGAATCAGTGGACCAAATCTTTCATGTTTAGCCTAGGGGGGTGGCCTTATTTTCAGAGGGATGCCTTATATTTCACCCAGTAGGAAACCTGTAAGTAGGTCTTATTTTCAGAGAATGTCTTATTTTCAGGGAAACACAGTATATATACTTTGATTAATTAAAGGAAGTGTTTATTAAAATACATTTCATTTAAAATGTAATAGAAATCAGCTGTTCAAGTATATATACATTTTGGGGGGATATCTTGAATATGCATTCATTCTGAAAGTGCTGCCAACTTCTTTCTCTCTGTAAGGCATTGAGCTATTTACAGCACCAGAAAATAAGATAAAATCCACAAGATTGGAAATTATTTTCTTAATAGTAATTCAGATGAAGACTTTGGATGCAATAGAATTCAATTAAATTTTTGTTTTTTATTGTGTAAAGAAAAACTACTGAATGTTTATATTGAAAATGTCATTAAAAAATTCAGTAGTCTTCAAATTGAACTCTCTATTATTGAGTCATACTTGTTTATTTGTATATTTTAGGGTGACAATAGAGAATGACATCCAGGACAAATTGAATTATTTTAATAATGGGACAGAATTGAAAATGCCAGAACATTATAAATAGATTTCTATCATATTTTACAAAACTATAAGGGAAAAATAATCCTATATAGTAAGAGTTTAATATGCAAATTGTTCCTTCCACTGGGAGTTCGTCTGGGAATTTAACCGGGAGTTCAACCAGGGAGCAAGGCTGGCCCTCCTCAGCCCTCGGCCCCTCCCTCTGGCTGGCCAACTGCCCATGGTTTCTCTCTGGCAGGCCCAGCCCCTGATTGTCCCCCAACCCTGATCAGAAACTGGTCCAGCCTGCCAACTACCTGTGGCCCACCCCCCGGCCATGCACAAATTTGTGCACCAGGCCTCTAGTAAATAATAAATATTTAATACAGCATTTTAAAAAGATGCTAAGTAAACTTAATATTTAACAATTATTATTGGAAGCACTTAATTTCCCTCACTTAGCTTTATAACATTAATGACTAAGTTCAAGTAGAATGTTTCCTAAGCAATATTAAATAGACATTATAAAGTTTAGATTAAATCCTTTCCTTTTGGCTTTATTTTTCAATTCTATACTAGTATAATTGTTTTCAGAATAAACTGGAATACATATTTCCTCTTAAATATTACAAATTTAGAGAAAATATATGATGTACTGTGATGTGTTTGTTATGAGAAGGTCTCAATGACATCTTAAATATTACCCCATTAAGACCAATTTGTTATTATTAATGAGTTGGTAGTTTTTCATATATTTTTTATTAGTGTAACACTAGGACAGAAAAGTTAAATCACAGTGCTATAGAAATGATGCATTTAACTGGTGGGCTTAGTATTCAATTTATTAAAAGGAAATCTATAGTTGCACTGTTATATTAGACTAGAGGCCCGATGCATGAAATTTGTGCAAGAGAAGGCCTTCCTTTCCCCAGCTGCCGGCACCGACTGCCCTATGGCACCCGGGACCCGGGCTTCCCTCAAAGCCCCAGTTTCATCCAGAATGTCATTTGAAAGGACATCCGGGAGGACATCCAGTCTAATTAGCACATTATGCTTTAATTATTCACACATTTTGTCACTTAAAATCTCCTGATTAATAGTCTTATCTCCTTTTGTTTCTGAAGTGTTCTGATAGTGCCGAGTTTTAGCTTGATGTGCAGCAGTAAATGAGGAGGTATTTGTGACTAGTACGTTTTCTCAGACATAATTTCCTTTAGCTTCTCACAGTAAGTGTTAAATAATGAAATTATAGTTTTACTAAAAAAATCTGACTAGTTCCATTTTAGTGCTTAAAAAAATCTAATATAAATTTGATAATAATGAATTTAAAATTTTTATTGAAGTAATTAAAAACCATTTTTCCCACACATAAAAATGCCCTTCCTTAGAATTATCCTAAAACATTTGAATACCCTGGAACCAGAAGAAATGGAATCTACAATCAATACAGTCACTTAAAATATATGTGACCTTGAACTTCCCTTTTTTTCTAATGTGCAATAGGTTTTCTAAAGCAATCAGACAATATAACTCTAAAAAGCATTATTTTTTAGAAAAGAAGGACATAGTGGATTTAGAATTAAATGAACCTACATGTGTTGGCTGCTGATTTTCTATTGATACTATATAATTGGAATTTCTCATATAAACATACACAGCAATCAGTTCTCCAGAAAATAGAAAAGTGAAAAAATTATCCTTAGTTAAAACTAAAGGTTTCATGTGATATAGGCATAAGGACTTTAGGAATTTGCAAGCACCAATATTCTATAGGAAAATTACTGCTGTGGAGAAGGACAATATGACCTTAAGTAACAGATCGATACAATATCACAGCATTGTGAATCAATACCACTGGATGAGTTAATATTAAAGATACTACTAGCAAAACGGATATCAGATTCACTGTGGAAGAAATGTGTACTTTGACCTGCAAAGTATTTCTGTTTAATTGGACTGCAATTTTGTTGCCCATTGCTATGACCTTAATGAAACTTTTTTGATGAATTCTCTGTTTCAAATGATGCCCTTATTGTGGCCTACCACTGAGCTGGCTCTTAGCTCTCTCTACAAAGTTTCCAATTATGTTCCCTTTTAGTTCCTCAACCAAGCTTGTTAACAAGTGAAAACAATTTTAGAGATAAAATAGGCAGGTAATAAATTATCTAACTCTTGTTGATATCTGGTTCTTTGAAAGGGATAAACAATATTGATGAACCTCTAGCATGGCTTACCAAGAAGCAAAGAGAGAGAACTCAAATAAACAAAATCAGAAATGAAAGAGGTGAAATAACAGCAGACCTCGCAGAAATCTAAAAGGTTGTAAAAAAAAAAAAAAAATACTATGAACAACTCTATTCCAACAAACTGGTCATGAAGAAATAGACATGTTCCTAGAAAAATACAACCTTCCAAACTCAATAAGGATGAATAAAAACTTCTGAATAGGCAAATAACTATGGAAGAAATTGAAGAAGTATTAAAAAAAAGAAAAAATAAAAATAAAAATCCTAGTCCAGAGGACTTCACAGGGGAGTCTTACCAAACCTTCAAAGAAAAATTATAACCTATCCCCCTTAGACTATTCTTTAAAAAATCAAGAGAAAAGAACACTTCCAAGCTTTTTTTATGAAGCCAGCATTACCCTGAACCCAAAACCAGATAAAGATACTACAGAAAAAGAGAATTACAGGCCAATATCCCTGATGAGCACAGATGCTAAAATCCTCAACAAAATTCTAGCAAATTAAATCCAGCATTACATTATAAAGATCACATACCATGATCAAGTAGGATTTATTGCAAGGCATGTCTAACATCCACAAATGCAAGGCAGGTACAACATCCACAAATCAATAAATGTGATAGATTACATAAATAAATTGAAAGATAAAAATCACATAATCATATCAATTGATGCAGAAAAAGCATTTGACAAAATCTAACAGCCTTTCTTCATAAAAACTCTCAGCAAAGTGGGAATAGAGGGATCATACCTCAACATAATAAAAGCCATATATGACAAACATAGCCAACATCATACTCAATGGGCAAAAATTAAAATAATTTCCTTGAAATATAGGAACAAAACAGGGATGACTCCTGGCAGCACTCCTGTTCAACATAGTACTGGAAATGCTAGCCATAGAAATTAGACAAGTAGAAGAAATATAAGGTATCCAAATTGGAAAAGAAGATGTAAAACTGTCATTTGCAGATGACATGATATTGTACATAGAAAACTCTAAAGATTCCATAAAACAATTTAGAACTATAAATGGATTAATCAATGTAGCAGGATACAACTTTAACACCCAGAAATCTATGGCTATTTTATGTACCAATAATGAACTCACAAAAAGAGAAACTAAACCACCAATCCCATTTACCATTGCAACAATAAAATTATGATACCTAGGAATAAATTTAACCAAGAAGGTAAAGGACCTGTATTCAGAAAATTACATGACTGAAAAAAGAGATAGAGGAAGACATAAACAAATGGAAGAATATGCCTTGTTCATGTATTGGTAGAATTAGCATAATTAAAATGTCCATACTACCAAAACAATTTATAGACTTAATGCAATCCCCATTAAAATACCACACCATATTTTACAAACCTAAAACAAAGTCTCAAAAATTCATACAAAAAAAAGTAATAATAAATTAAAAAACAAACAAACAAACAAAAAACACCCAAATAGCCACAGCAATCCTGAGAAAAAAGAAAAAAGTTGGAGGGATCACAAAATCAGATATTAAGCTATATTAGAAAGCCACTTTTCTCAAAACTGTCTGGTACTGGCACAAGAACAGACAAATAGACCAATGGAACAGAACAGAAAACCCAGAAATCAACCCAAGCCATTATGCTCAATTAATATTTGACAAAAGAGCATAAAATGGAGACAAGACAATCCCTTAAATAAATGGTGTTGGGGAAATTGGAAAGATACATGCAAAAAAAAAATGAAACTAGAACATCAACCATACACATAAATAGACTAAAAATGGATAAAGGAGTTATATATAAGATGAGAAACAATACAAATCTTAGAAGAATCTGCAGGCAGCAAAATATCAGACATTTTTTAGCAATATCTTTACTGATACAGCTCTAGGGCAATTGAAACTAAGGAAAAGATAAATAAATGGGACTACATCAAAATAAAAAGTTTCTTCACAGTTAAAATATCAACAAAACAAAAATAAAGCCCACAGCATGTGAGAACATATTTGCCAATGTTATATCTGATAAGGACCTAATCTCCAAATGTATAGGGAACTAATACGTGCTAACAAAAGAAAGATAAACAATCCAATAAAAAAATGTGTCCCAGATTGGAGAGGGTGCAGGCTGGGCTGAGGGACACCCCCCATGCACTAATTTCATGCAGGGGGCGGGGAGGTGGGTGTCCCTCATCCCCGCTTGCACACTCTGGCAGTCTGGGACCCTATGGGAAATATCTTATTGATGGCTTAGGCCTACTTCCCAGAGGATAGGGCCTGAACTGGCAATCAAGCATCCCTCTGGCAGCTGGGAGGGAAAGTCTGACTCACGGGGACCATTGCTAAACCATTAGTTGGACATCCTCAGCACTGCCACCGAGGCAGGAGGGGATCCTGCCACTGCCGCTGCGCTGGCCAGCCATGAGCCAGCTTCTGGCTGAGCAGTGCTCCCCTATGGAAGCTCACTGACTACCAGTGGGCAGCTCCTGCATTGAGCGTATGCCCCCTGGTGGTCATTGTGCATCATAGCAACAGGTCATTCCCAGTTGTTCCGCAGTTATGGTCAATTTACATATTACCTTTTTATTACATAGGATAGTATTACCAAACAGTTTAAAAATTTTATTACAACTTGGATTTACTAGTATTTACTTATATTTTTAATAGGAACGTTGTTTGGCCTGAATGTTATATTTAATTAACATTATATTTAATTAACGTAAGGGCACTAGTTTATTTTTAGAACACTTGCAGAGAACTTAATAAAACACTTTAATCATAATCATTCTTCTTGATTCCTGCAATACTATACAAAAATGATTGTCCTAATTATCTCTATTTTACAGAAAAGATACATGAGCCTCAGAACCTGTCACTTTCACAATTATCACCAGCTAATTCGCAGATAAGTTTTAACCTGTTGCTCACTCCACTGCACTACGAAGCACAGAGTTTATAAGAAAAGCAATTTGCTCAGCAAAATCATCACAATCATTAATTTTCAAATGCATATTTTAATCTACTGACCAGTTTCCCAATATATTCAAACTCATCACATAAGATGGTGTGGGAGGAGTTATACTCTACAGAAGGAAGGTCTGATTTTAAAATGTCCCCAATGAACAATGCCTCATATATTATAGTTCAGTAACCCACCTACAATATAAGAGCAAGAATCTTCAAAAGACAATAGTCTTTAAAGAGAGGAATGTATTCAATTGCCAACATTACTTTCCACGATGGAGACAGAAATTAACAAAATAGACTGCGACTCAGAGTGGTTACAGCAACAGTGAGAAATTAAGACTTTGAGAATTATACAGCATCTCTCTCTTAGAAGTGTACTGAACTATGTTTATAACTCCTCCATATCTTATATAATAAAACCTTATTATGCAAATCGACCAAACAGCAAAATGATTGGTTTCTATGGCACACACTGACTACCAGGGGGCAGATGCTCAACGCAGGGGCTGTCCTCCGATGGTCAGTGTGCTCCCACAGGGGAGCACTGCTCAGCCAGAAGCAGGGCTCATGGCTGGTGAGGGCAGCGGAGGTGGCAGGACCCTCTCCTGCCTCTGCGGCAGCATTAAGGGTCATCACCCAAGGGGTCCCAGGCAGCAAGAGGGCGCAGGCTGGGCTGAGGGACCCCTCTCCCCCTCAGTACATGAATGTCGTGCACCAGGCCTCTAGTATATTTAGAACAGAGAAGTAGCAACATGATATACTGAAAACCAAATTGTGTCAATGAAAATGCTTCTCTTGTGAAGGGTATGTTTGCATGACAGCTATCAAATATAAACCAACAAAAAAGCCTTTTAATTAAGAGCTTTTTGTTTCTATTTTATAAATTTAGAATTTTAGTAATAATATACTACTTTAAAAAATTCACGTGTCTTTATTTGGCAATAATTAAAAATTGTTTTAATAAAAACTATAGTGCCTTAGCTGCTTTAACTCAGTGGATATAGCGTTGGCCTGCAGAATGAAGAGTCCCAGATTCAATTCTAGTCAAGGGCACGTGACCGGATTGTAGGCTCGATCCCCAGTAGGGGGCATGAAGGAGGCAACCAATCAATGTTTTTCTAGCATCATTGATATTTCTCTCTCCCTCTCCCTTCCTCTCTGAAATAAATTATACACACACACACACACACACACACTATGGTAACGTATTTATGTCAATAAGTGGTCATATTATAAAGCTACCAGAGACAGATAAAAAAAAAATGATAGATGATAAATCCCTACTCATCTTCTTTTTATAATGCAAGGATAGTTTATAGTGCTTTCTGTTTTATTTTCTTTGTTTTGTTTAATGATCTGCCAGAGAAGTTTAGTCACTCTCTTAGCTTTTATTTGGAAACTACTTTGGTGACATTGGTTATAATGCTAAAATTTTTAAATTATTTCCTTCTAACTTTTTAATAAAACTAAGCTATGCTAATTTTTTTCTTATATCAGAAATTGAGTGATTAAAAATTATTTGCAAAATTATGGATATTAATATTTGTTAGTTTTATGTGTTTTAGCAATATCTTCCAGTGTGCATGCTTTTCTTAAAATTTCTTAATTATTTTAGTTATTGTATAAAAAAACACATTTTAATGTATTCTAATTTATCAAATTTAACTCCATGGTCAGTTATCTATAAAACCACTACTGTCTTATATTTAGATTATATATATGATTAGTTAATTTTAAGAAATTTTTTCTGTTGCATTGATTGGCTTCTTTACCCCTTACCAATACTACAATGTCTTAACTTTTGTAAATTTATAGAAAATCTCTGCTAAAATGAGTCATTATCTTTTTAGATTAATTTAGAAGATAATTGAATGTATTACTTTATTGAGTCTTTCAGCTCAAAAACAATTAGGCTTGCTTTTTGTCTTTTTTCTATTATTTCTGTTACTCTCTTATAAAAGGCTTTGTGTGTCCTTTTGCTAGCTTTATTCCTAACTATATTTTTATTTTGCTGTCAATTATGAATATCCAATTTGTCTCCAAAGAATAATAATTATTTTCATACAATTATTTTTAGCTATCCAACTTAGTTACTTATCCTGTTAATTCAAATGTTTCATATATATATGAATTCCTGAATTTCCATGTAGTCAATTAAGTCAATTATAACAAATAAGTTTTTATTTTTTTTTTATTCTTGTGACTTCCATTGTTTCTCATTTAATTACATTGGCCACGGCCTCTAATACAAGGCTGAATAAACATGGTGGAAATGGCTAGTGCTTCCTATTTTAATTTCATTATTTCTCAATGCCAGGTTTAATGTATTGGTGATACATGACATTTAAGTTAAGAACATTTTATTTCTAGTTTCTCCCATTCTCTTTCAATAATAAGAGAATGCTGTCATTTATTAACTATTTCTAAGCATCTACATATAAGGGTCATAATTTTTCAATTTCTAATTAACTTCTCAATATTCCATACTTAATTGTTTTTCAAATATAACCCTAAAATATTCAAAAACTAAAGTCTGCCCTAGCCAGTTTTGCTCAGTGGATTGAGCATCAGCCTGTGGACTGAAAGGGCATGTGCCTTGGTTGTGGACACATCCCCCGTGGGAGGTATGCAGGAGGTGGCTGATCAACGTTTCTCTCTCATCAATGTTTCTTACTCTCTATCCCTCTCTCTTCCTCTCTGTAAAAAAAAAATAATAATAATAAAATATATTTTTTAAAAAACTAAAGTCTACTCAGAGTTAAATGACTTTAAGATAATAAATTTCAATATTCTTAATTTGTATGCTTGCTACATATAGATGTGTTTGAAAATCTGTACAAGTTGCCCTTTCACAATTGACCTTTTGCGTGTAATCCAAGAAAGTTGTAATTTTAACCCATCTATAATTTTTCTATGATGAATTGCCACTGGTTATAAAGTACACTGGGCCACAAAACAAAGGAAAAAATTAAACATGTTTGTGTCTGAAAACACTCCTTTAGTCAAGGTAACCTGAATCCAAAAAGGGGACAATATAATTCTCCATTTAGTTCATGTTTTACTCAGTATGGTATAATGAGGGGTTACTTTGACCCATACTGAGGTATTCAGAATCCAGATATATAGTAATGAAGTGGGAGATGAGATAGCTTTCATTTAATAACCTCAGCTCATTGAATCCTCTATTACTGTATAAAAATACTTCACAATACTTGCTAAGGAAGAATCCACCAAGAGGAAATAAAGCATAGAAGAGATCAGTGGTGGTGAAAAAAATAAACTTTAAAAAGAGTATTAAAAAAGAAGAAACTTTTACCATTTCCAACAGCATAGATGGAACTGGAGAGTATTTTGCTAAGCGAAATAAGCCAGTCAGAGAAAGATAAATATAATATAACCTCACTTATATGTGGGAAATAATGATCAACATAATTTGATGAACAAGAATAGATCCAGAGATAAATGGCAGGAGAGGAGTGGGGAGTTAGAGATCAACCAAAGAACGTGTATGTATATTTATTAGCAAAACCAATGGACACAGACACTGGGGTGGCGGGAGCTTGCCCAGGGTTGTAATGGCTGGAGGTGAGGGGTCAACTGGGGAAAAAGGAGACTTATGTAAAACTTTAGTCAATAATAAAAATAAAATTAGTATTATTAATAATACAAAAAAAGAGTATTAAAAAACAACATAAAGTGTCCTTAAATAGCAATGAATACTATTTAAGTGATATTTATTTATTTAATGTAAAAAATGTATGAGGACTTTTTATCTGTTATGCTATTATCAATTATATTATTGTTCCACACTTTTCACCTCACCTCTGAAAATTGAATAAACATCCAATGCCTTTGTCATGTGATATTGCTTTGGACTCAACTGAGTATATATCTCCAATCCCTTCACATGAGGTTTGGCTTTTGTCCAATACTATCTAATAAAAGAATAATATGAAAATTGACTATCACTCCAACACCCAAAGTGGCTGCCCCCATGTTGTCAAAGATGGCTGCCCCCATGTGGACACACAATGGCCGCTACAAGATGGCTAGCGGGGGAAGGCAGTTGTGGGTGATTAGGCCAGCAGGGAAGGGCAGTTGGGAAGTACCAGGCCTACAAGGGAGGGCAGTTGGGGGTGATCAGTCTGGCAGGGGAACAGTTAGGCATCAATCAGGCTGGCAGGGGTATGGTTAGGGGGTTATCACGCTGGCAGGCAGAAGCAGTTAGGACAACCATGAGGCAGGTGAACAGTTGGAATCCTGCAGTCCTGGATTGTGAGAGGGGAGAGGGGTCCCAGATTGTAGAGGGTGAAGGCTGGGCTGAGGGACACTGCCCCCCATGCATGGATTTTTGTGCACCAGACCTCTAGTAGGATATAAGAGAGGGGAAAAGAAAGTGGCAGTGGAAATGTCCCAGGTTAGTGTTTTCTGAAACACTGAAAGCCTCCACCAACCTTTTTGAAAGTTCACTTTCCACCACACACACACACAAAAAAAAACACACATTGCAAGTGATCTTGTTTCTTCAGCCTGGGCCCCGGGAGGAAAACAGGTGGAGCAAAACTAAATTGGTCCAAAGCCTAGCCTGTGCTCAAATAAAAACCAAGAAGGCAGACTTGAAAACATATTTGTTTATGCTGAAAGTGTGAGGGCAGGGTTACAGATGAAAAATTGTTTTCTCTCACTCACATAAGAAAGAGATATCTGAATAGTGAGAAAAACCAAAAACTAAAATACCTTTATTCACATGTATTTTTGTGTAAAGTTTAATAGTTATAGTGATTGCTTCCTTTTACATTATGAATACAGATCACTGTTACGGGTAAAATTAGAAATTACTATTTAGAACTTGCTATTCTAATTGCTCTGTGAATCAAAACAAGGCATACAGCTCCAGATTTTCCCATCAACAGAAATATGAACATTTAAAAAGAATACAACAGTGCCCCTCAAAGCAGATGCATGCTTCACATGTATGTGTTTTGTGTTCCCCTCTTCTTTTAAAGGATAGACTCATGTTTAGTGTTATAAACTATGTCTAAGTGTAAAGCTCGGCTAAAGGATGAAGGAATAGTGTCATGTGTTCCTAAATGAAGATTTATTCCCTGACAGGACAAATGGTCACACTGTGAGGAAGAATAATATTTCTAAAAGTAATATGTGAAAGCAAATATTTTTCTACAAAAAGACTTTGACCAACATGGATCACTGAGGATTATATTTAGGTCTAGGTACTGATATTTTTGCACTAAGAGGATGCACAGAAAGATAAAATAAAGACTATTGGGACTGATCCATGTGTTATCAATTCTAGTTCCAGAATTATAAACATCCTAGAAACAACCTGGGTTCGTTTAAGAGGCAAAATTTAGAACTTTCTAAAATTACTTCTAAGTTCTAATTTAAAAAACACAAAATTAAGGATTCTATAAAAGCTATATTAGCACTCACAAAAGAAAGAGAGTGTCATCCTAATATATAATAAGTGTATTAGTCAAGATTTTCTTTAGATAAATTATAATCAAAATACATATTTCTAAGGCTTACAGATAACAATTGAATACATTTGATTATCGTGTAGGTAAGGACAGAATCAACTTATTCTACAAAGAATAAAAAATAACAGAAGTTAACTTTTACAAAAAAGGTCCAAGAGCTATTAATTCATAGTTGTGAAACTAAATACATATTCAGAATTACATTGGCTATTGCACTGGTAAAACAAAACAATGATTACTTATGCTGTTTAAATAGCATTATAAGAAGGAAAAAACAAACAAACAAAAACAACAAGGATAACAGAATTATAGGCCATAGCCCCAATTTCCCAAATGTATTTCTGGTAAGATAAAAAACAAAAGGGAATAATTACAAATGAAAGCAAGGTAGCACTTGATTATTTATGCTTCTATGCTTCTATCTAAATCTTAATACAGGAAATGGTAACCAAGCAAATTAGAGAGAAAGCTTGGTTTCGGCTCACATCTTCCTTAACTCTCTTCTTCTCCGCTGCTCACACTCAGTACACACAATAAAGGCATGAGAAGAAAGTGTCCCAGATTGAAGAATAGAAGACAGGAGCATGGCTCTCTCTCAGAAGAACATAAATCCATTTTCCATATGAAGCCTGTGTGCAAAAGATATTATGGATAAATTATTTTGTAGGGGCCCAAATAATGAAAACAACATTATCTTTGTTCTGGAATCTGACCAATCAGATTAAACTGCCCATCCTTAAAGTGGGATTTGGGAAATAATAAATAAATAAATAAATATAAATGTTTATGGTCAAAATTGTGCTTACTAATAATTTTGATAAGTACCAACTTAAAAAAAAGCAATAGTATATTATTTTTATTGGCAGTAATATAAATTCAATAGGAATGTTTCTAAGTTCTTTGAGACTTATAAAGGGGGAAAAAAAAATAAAACAGCTCAACGATAATGAGAAATTGCTAAGAAAGTTCATGCTTCCTAACAAAGAATGAATCAAATAAAGATGAAAAAATAACTATGTAAAATAAAATTGACATGGCTGCAGCAATGACTGATAGATCAGATTAGAAGGCCAGCGAGGAAGAGGAGGGTGTTTTTAAGGTAGAAACACTTAGCAAAGAAATGTACATGATTAAGTCAAAGTGTACGTAAAGGTTAAGACAAATATGACCTGAGCATTACAGAAATTACAGTGGTGCCTCGCATAAAGAACGCCTCGCACAGCTAACGCTGCACACAACGAACTTCATTTCATGATTCATACAACGAACTTCGTTTCACACAACGATGTCGCCTGAGCTTCCATGACTGCTTCGCCCGAGCTTCCACGATCGCTGCCGATGTATTGCATCCTTCCGCGCAGGCACTGCAGGCAGTCGTTAGTCACTGCGCTTAATTTAAGCACGTATTGCGGCAATCGTTCTTCATTACGAATTAAATCACGCACGTATCACGGCAGTCGTCCTTTTAAGTTAAACTCAATATTTTTTTTATATAATTTTTTTTAAAAAAATTATGTTTTTAGATGTATCTAAATAAAAATAATAACAAAAAATTTATCTTTTTTTATGTCATCTTAGCATATTTTATGCTACAGAACGAATTATTTTTTTTAACATGTATTGTTATGGGAAAACACGTTTCACATAACGAACTTTTCGCATAACAAACTTGCTCCTGGAACGAATTAAGTTCGTTGTGTGAGGCACCACTGTATAAAGGACAGTTAATCATTTTAATTATATTCAAAGCATCTCTCTTAAAGAGAATGATTTTTAAACTACAAAATGTAGAACAAAAATATTTAAAATACAAAGAATTCCTATTGGTAAAGACTTATACAAATGACATTTAATTTTTTTAAATATATTTTTATTTATTTCATAGCGGAAGGGAGAGGGAGAGAGAAATATCAATGATGAAGAGAACCATTGATTGGCTGCCTCCTGTACATCCTCCTCCCCACCCCCCATCTAGGGATTGAAGCCAGACATGTACCCTGATAAGAAATCAAACTGAGACCTCCTAGTTCATAGGTCAATGTTTAACCATTGAGCCACATCCACACCAATCAGGTGAAATCTAATTTTTAATATATGACAAATATCTAAAGGCAGAATATAAAATAAACAATAACAACAACAATAATAAAACTATAAAAAAAGAACCCTTACTTCAAATCGCTATAACCAACAAATTTTCAGATCTCATAAAAAGTTATAAAAGGACCAGATAGAGAATATTCTTTCAATAGAGTATCAACTATTGATATGGGAATTTGGAACCAAAGGCATTGGTGTAAGTTACTTGTAAAATTCTAGAATCACTTAGAAAATGTGACTTTTTTTTGCATTTAGAGGAAAAAGATCCTTGACTAATACAATTTTACTAAGAAAAATTATGTCAAGAAATTTGAGTATGCTTCTGATCAGTTCTAGATTATGAAATCTATGATAACATAGATGCTCATTAGTTAAGATTTTAATAAAACAGAGTCACTCATAAGACACTCAAGGTCAAAATCTATACTCTAAAGGTAGACTGATAAGTCTTATTTATCTTCTGCAAATCTGTTCTTGGCTTTTGCCTGTTCACTATTGTCAGAAACAATAAAAATATGCTAATAAAATTTGAAGCAGAGCAGCATTCATAAAATCTGCAGATATTGGATATGGCATGGTTAGGCAATAACCCAGTACTGCAAATAGAAAGGAGATGGCTTTAAAATGCTATGCATAAAGTTGCTTATTTCAGAATTTTACCTCACAGAGATAAAGAAATATGTTTGTAATACACAGTTTACTAAGCAAGTGAGTTTTACTTTAAAAACATTTAGTGTGTACAGGGGTGGGATAAAAGTAGGTTTACAGTTCTTATGGAAAATCATAAAATAATTAATGAATAATAATACAAGAATAAACTCTGCTTCATACTGCAGACTGACTTTGCCCCACCTTGTTTGATATAGACATTTAACAAGGTAACAAATAAACTTCCACATAGAGAGAATTTGTCATGCTTTCTAAATGATCATAAGAATCAGTCGAACATTAGGAGCGAGGCAATGAGAATGTAAAGCAAGGAGCACAAGATGTAGATATATTATGTAGGTATAATTATCAAAATATATTTCTTGCATCAGTCAGTGTCATAAGCAGGAAAAACTAAGAATTCAAAGTGGCTCTTAAATTGCAAGCCTTGGTAAGGAGAAGCAGTATAATGGGTACTTTTAAACATTGCTTCATTTCTATAATAATTCTAGGCTTTTGTCCTGGCACTCATAGAGTTAGTTTAGCTTTTCTCTGCACTGCTGAGTCTTCTGAGCCTTCAAAGCTCAGGGTGGAATTGGTTTCAGTTAGATGTGGGTTGGAAACCAGACTCCCATTAAATAGGTGTATGACCTTGAGCCACTGCCTTAACCTCCCTGAGGTTGAACAAAGCTCTTAATGAGCTCGCAACACAGATCACAGAGAGTAGTCCTTACAAAGTGCAATTAGGGCAGGCCAATTAGTAATCAGAAGCAGGAATTGATTCAAATAGGCATCAGAAATGCACACTGCTGGGTGATATCAATCAACCCACCTGTCACTCAACCGTAATCAATGTGAGTTAAAAAAAGAGAAAGAATTCTGACAGATCACTTGGAGATATATATACTTATTCTGACTTCTATTGTATATTAACTCCACATCACCTGTTTTTAAGAATCAGTGAGGAGTTTGATAAACTATAGCACTAAATTAAGAATAAACTAATATGTTTTAAAATATTTTTTGCTCAATGTCAACATTATGATTTAGATTATAGAAATAGCAATGGGTTAGAGCTAAGGAGATTTTCTTTTCCATATCGTCTGTTGACCTTCCTGCCAGTCCTTGAATATCTCTAAACCTAGCTATCTATTAGTGAAATGTAATGAGAATTTTGAATGAATCATTTCCAAAGAACCATTTGACATAACATTTATATGGTACTATTACTGAAATTCTAACAAAATAAAACAACAGAGATAGAAAAGAAAGCTTCAAACAACTAATTATATTCAAATACTAAATATAAGTTTGGTTTGAAAATATTAAGAAAATAGTTTACTTATTTATGTTTTTATACTTATTTATTTTTAAATTTATCTTTATCATTGAAAGTATTACAGATGTCCCCTTTTAATCTCCCATTGACCCTCTCACCCGCTCCCCAGGCCTTCACCACACTATTGCATGTCCATGGATTATGTATACCCTATCTAATAAAGAGAGGATATGCAAATTGATCATCACACTGTCACAAAGATGGCAGTGGAGGTTGAGTTCCTCTAACAAGCCTTAAAGAGCAACCAGCAGGGACCTGAGGCTGCTTGGCACTTGGCCAGGGCAGGGGACCTGAGGCTGTGCCCCTGCCCATTGGGGCTTGACAGGAGACCTCAGGTCATGCCCACGCCCAGCAAGGATTGGTGGGGATCTCAAGGTGCACCCCCCCACTTGGCAGAGTTTGACAAGGGTGGGGCTGGCAGGGGCTGGATCTTGCTCAATGGGGCTGGGTCTGGCTGGGTCTGGGTCTCCAGCAATTTTGAGACACCACAGTGGGCAGGGACTTAACTCTAGATCCTGTGGCACACCCTAGACTCTAACAGGAGGAAGATTTTCAGATAAATTTTACTAATTTTCTTTCATCTCTGACACTTCTATATTTAGAGAAAGGGCAAGTAGCAGTATTAAATTATTTCTTCTAATTAATCTCCTTTTAATGTGCATGAGTTTCATGCACTAGGCCATTAGTAGGTATATAAATTCTTTGGTTAATCTCCCACCCCACTTTCCTCTGAAATCCATCAGTCTGTTGCATGCTTTAATGGGCAAAAGACCTAAATAGACACTGCTCCACAGAGGACCTACAGATGGGCAAAGAATTCATGAAAAAATGCTCAGAGTCAATAATCATCAGAGAGATGTAAATTACAAGGACTCTAAGCTATTACCTCACACCTGCCAAAATGGCTATCATCAACAAATGACAAGTGCTGGCAAAGATGTGGAGAAAAGGGAACCCTAGTTCACTGCTGGTGGGAATGCACACTGGTGAAACTATTGTGGAAAACAGTATGGAGTTTCCTCAAAAAATTAAGAATGGAAGTCTCATTTGATCCACTGATCCCACTTCTAGGAATATATCCTATGAATCCTGTAAAACCAATCAAAAGAATATATACATCTCTATGTTCATAGCAGCACTATTTATAGTAACCAACATATGGAAAAAGCCTAGGTGCCCATCAGTAGATGAGTGGGTAAAAAAGCAGTGGTATATTAACATAGTGGACTACAATGCAGCTGCAAAAAGGAGTATCTCGTACCCTTTGAGATAGGATGGAGGGACCTGGAGAGTATTATGTTAAGTGAAATAAGTCAGTCAGAGAAAGACAAGTATCACATGATCTTATTTATATGTGAATTCAATGAACAAAAGAATTATAAACAAAATAGATAAAAATATTTTTAAATTAATGTATCCCTTTATGAATTTAATACTGGAAATAGTATTTTTATTTATAACACTAGAGGCCCTGAGCACAAAATTCATGCATGTGGAGGGTGGAGGGGGTGCCTCAGCCCAGCCCGTATCTTCTCCAATCTGGAACCCCTCAAGGGATGTCCGGGCTTAAACAGGCAGTTGGACATCCCTCTTACAATACAGGACTGCTGGCTTCCAACTGCTCACCTGCCTGCTGCCTGATTGCCCCTAAGCACTTATACCTGCCAGCCTGATCACCCCCTAACCACTCCCCTGCCTACTTGATTGATGTCTAACTGCTCCCCTGCCGGTGGTTTGTTCCCAACTTTCCTCCTCTGCTGGCCTGGTCACCCCTAACTGCCATCCTCTGCAGGCTTGATCACCCCCGACTGATCTCCCTTGCAGGTCTGGCCCCTCTTAACTGTCCTCCCCTGCTGGCCATGTTGTGGCGGCCACCTTGTGTCCACATGGGGGCAGGATCTTTGACCACATGGGGGCAGCCATCTTGTGTCTTGGAGTGATGGTCAATATGCATATTACTCTTATTAGATAGGATAGAGGCCTGGGTGTACAGGTGGGGGCCAGCTGGTTTTTTCTAAAGGGTGCCCTATGGGGTGGCCTGGGCGAAGGGCCTGTGGTGGTTTGCAGGCTGGCTATGTCCCTTGGCAACTCAAGTGGAGGCCCTGGTATCTGGGATTTATTTACCTTCTATAATTGAAACTTTGTAGCCTCAAGTGGTGGCCAGGTAGTGTGGAAAGGTTGGCTTCCTCTTTTGCCTGGAAAACCCAAGCCTCCCTCCTGCCTTTTCTGCAGCCACAGCCATCTTGGCTGGGTTAATTTGCATAATTGCTCTGATTGGCTGGTGGGCGTGGTTTGTGGTGCAGTGGAGTGATGGTTAATTTGCATATTATTTTATTGTATAGGATATAAATAAGCATATAAATATACAGGCAGAAGGAAACCAAAAGTGGATAAATATTTGGAAATTTTAATTGGATAAATATAAGAATATTTGTATAAAACTTTGTAAATTTGCAGAAATAGAAGGAATGAAAGCAGTTATTAAATCCTACCAAATTAAGAAATAAAATAGGAGCTTCTAATTATGAATATATGTAAAACGAAGATTTAAAATTTTATATCAGCCTTTAGTGAAATTCCACTGACATTTCATGGTATTAAAAATAATAAGTTACCTAATTTTTATCACACAGTTCTAAGATTTAAAAAAATTTATGTGCACTGCATTTCAATCCATTTTTCATCAGTTCCTTGCATTTCATAGTGCCCAAACATAATAGAGACTTGTATTCTGAGGTTGTAAGATGTTGACAATGAATTACCACACTACCTGATACTGATTCCATTACTCAGTGCTTTTTTATTTGTTATACATGGATTTCTTTTCCCTCTCATCCTTATTTAATTCAACTTGATAGGGCTGTTAAAAGTGCTGCCCTTGTTTTTCTTGTATCCTATGAGCATGGTTTGCCATGAGACATTGTTTTAAATTGAATTCATTAATAGCTGAGTAGCCATTAGTATTCCCTCTATGAAGGCAAGTTGGATTCACGGTCCTGTCTTAGTTTGATCTCACAGGCACCATCCCTTCTACACTTCTAAAATAAGGTAAAATGCTTAATCAAACCACAGGCTTTGATGCATCCTCCTTTCTGAAGATCCAAACCCCAGGCATATGGGTTTGTCTTATTTTTAGATGCACATAATAGAGCAGTCATTCTGAAAGTTCATTCATGTGTGTGTGATACAACTGCTGACACAGTAGGCTTGCATTCTTTAGAACATGGAGCACAGTGGGTGTTTGCAACAGGCTCTATTTGCTAGTCAGCTCTTACAATGGATCACAGTCTAAGTCCTTTCACCCCAGGTTTCAAAATTGAAACGCAATCCCTCTCTGAGAAATCTTTCATGTATTTCTTTTAAGCTAGGCTGCAAAAATAATGAGCAATTAGCTCTTGTGATGATACACTGCTGTTTAGATGAACAACTTGTAGATATTTCAAGTAGCCCACTTGGATCCTGGAGAAAAGAAAAGAAGTCTACCTAGGATGAGCCTTCCTATTTAGTCTTCAAAGTCCTAGATTGCTCACCACCAACCTGAGCCTCTGAATGAAATGATTGCTTTTAGCCTTCATGAAATGTTGGCACCCCGTCAGAATCATGTTTTTCAAGTTTCATTTCCTAGTGCCAAATTATCACTCTATTTAACTTTTTAGGTAGCCTCCAAGAAAAGTGAAAGCTTTGACATAGAAAACCATGTTCCTTTTCTTTTTTTTCTCTTTTTGTTTAAATAATTTTTATTGTTTTTTTGTTTGTTGTTGTTGTTTTTTTGTTTTTTGTTTTTTACAGAGAGGAAGGGAGAGGGATGGAGTGTTAGAAACATTGATCAGCTGCCTCCTGCACATCTCCTACTGGAGATATGCCCACAACCAAGCTACATGCCCTTGACCAGAATCGAACCTGGGACCTTTCAGTCTGCAGGCCGATGCTCTATTCACTGTGCCAAACCAGTGAGGACCCATGTTCCTTTTCTACAGATTTAGTTCTATTTAACAAATACCTTTGCAATTTTTACCGCATGTAGGACTTTTATTAAAAAGAAAATTGAGATCCTTGATCCTTGAAACCTTTCTCTGAAAGCCATTGAAGGACACATCTGGCAACTGATGTTTTTTTTTTTTTTTTTTTTTTTTTGTTTGTTTGTTTGTTTTTTCTGCTAAGCATATATTTTCTGTTTTTGTTTTTTAATCCATAATAGATATAGTTTCAATTTATCTGTAGCTTTTTAATCCCAATTTATATAGTTTAGTAATTCATGATTAATGAATCAATTCCACATTTTTGTGTTCTATTTTACAAAAGGTGCAAACACTTTCAGAAAGCTTAGCATTTAACAAGTTTAAGTTTGAAGAGTTTCACAAGGGAAAGTGATGTTTGTTTGTTTCTCAGTCTAATTCCTCATGGAGAATGATACTTCAAAATAGAGTCTTATAACAAAAGAGAAATAATTAAATATGCTTTCTCTCTGAACAGTCACTGCTTTAAATTATTTCTTTCTTTATGATACCATATTTTTTTTCCAATTTTTCTTTATTGTCAAAAGTATTATAGATGTCACCTTTGTTTCTGTGTGTCCCCCTCCCACTTTTCCACCTGGCACCAATCCCTCCCAGGCCTTAACCACACTGTGGTCTGTATCCATGTGCTAATTCCCTGATTAATTAATTCCCAACCCATCCCCCCACTCTCATCTTCCCTCTGAGATTCAACAGTCTGTCCCTTGTGTTTCTGGATCTATTTTGTTCATCAGTTTATTCTTTTCATTAGATTCCATATATGAGTGAGATCATGTGATGCTTTTCTTTCTTTGACTGGTTTATCTCACTTAGTATAATACTCTCCAGGTTCCTCTATGATTGTTATATAAAAAGATAAGAGAATCTTCTTTTTTTTACTGGTGCATAATATTCCAGAATATAAGTGTACCACAGCTTTTTTTCTCCACTCAACTGCTGATGGCCACTTGGGCTGTTTCCAGATCTTAGTTATTATAAATTGCGATGCTATGAACATAGGGGTGCATATATTCTTTCTGATTGGTGTTTCTGGTTTCTTAGACTATATTCCTAGAAATGGGATTACTGGGTCAAATGGAAGTTCAATTTTTAACTTTTGAGAAAGCTCTATACTGTTTTTTTTTAAAAATATATTTTATTCATTTTTTTACAGAGAGGAAGAGAGAGGGATAGAGAGCTGGAAATATCAATGAGAGAGAAACATTGACCAGCTGCCTCCTACACACCCCCTACCAGGGATGTGACAACAACCAACATACATGCCCTTGGCCGGAATTGAACCTAGGACCCTTCAGTCCTCAGAACGATGCTCTACCCACTGAGCCAAAACAACTTCCATACTGTTTTTCACAGTAGCCGCACCAGTCTGCATTCGCACCAGCAGTGTACTAGGGTTCCCTTTTCTCTACATCCTGGCCAACACTTGTCATTTGTTGATTTGTTGATGGTAGCCATTTTGACAGGTGTGAGGTGATACCTTATTGTTGTTTTACTGTGCATCTCTCAGATGATTAATGACTTTGATCATGTTTATATGCCACTTGGCCTTCTCTATGGCTACTTTGGAGAAGTGTCTATTTAGATCATTGGCCTATTTTTAACTGGAATCTTTATCTTCCTTTTGTTAAGTTGTATGAGTTCCTTCTACATTTTGGAAATTAACTACTTATTAGATGTATCATGGGCAAATACTAGTACATTCTCTCATGCAGTGGGTTCTCTGTTCATTTTGTTGATGGTTTCTTTTTGCTGTGCAGAAGCTTTTTATTTTGATGTAGTGCCGTTTGTTTATTTTATCTTTAGTTTCCTATGCCCTTTGAGATGTATGGTTAAACATATTGCTATAAGAAATGTCTGAAATTTTGCTGCCTATGGTTTCTTCTAAGATTTTTATGGTTTCCCAACTTACATTTAAGTCTTTTATCCATTTTAAGTTTATTTTATTTATGGTATAAATTGGTGGTCTAGTTTAATTTTTTTGTATGTATATGTCCAATTTTCACAACACATTTATTGAAAAGACTGACTTGTCTTGATCTCATTATATGTTTTTGCTTCCTTCATCAAATATTGAGCATAAAGTCTGGGATCAATTTCTAGGTTCTCTGTTCTGATCCATTGATCTTTATGTCTGTTCTTGTGCCAGTACCAGGCTGTTTTGAGAACAGTGGCTTTGTAATTTAGCTTGATATCTGGTATTGTGATTCCTCCAACTCTGTTCTTCTTTCTCAAGATTGCTGAAACTATATGGGGTCTATTTTGATCCCATATACATTTTTGGAGTGTTTATTCTAGCTCTGTGAAATATGCCATTTGGGATTTTAATAGGGATTTCATGGAATCTATAGAATGCTTTGGGTAGTACGGACATTTTAATGATTTTGATTCTACCAACCCATAAACACAGTATATTCTTTCATTTATGTAAGTTTCCTCTATCTCTTTTTTAACATTCTGTTGTTTTTTTAGTATGTATCTTTCACCTCCTTGGATAAGTTTATTCCTAAGTATTTTCTTTTTTTGTGTAATGGTAAATGAAATTCCTATTTAGTTTCTCTTTCTGAGAGTTCATTATGGTATATAAAAAAATGCAATCAATTTCTGCTACATTCATGTATTAAATCTAGTAGTTTTTTGGTGAAGTTTCTAGAGTTTTCTATGTACAGTAGCATGTCATCTGTGACCTACAAGAGTTTTATTTCCTCCTTTTTAATTTGCATGCCTTTTATTTTTTTCTTCATGTCTGATCATTATGGGTAGGACTTCCAGCACTACATTGAATAATGAACACTTTCACTGGTGAAAGTGAACATCCCTGTCTTGTTCATGTTCTTAGGGAAAATGGTTTTAGTTTTTGCTCATTGAGTATGATCTTGGCTGTAGGTTTGTCATATATGGCCTTTATCATATTGAGATATGCTCCCTCTATTCCCACTTTGCTGAGAGCTTTCATCAAAAAAAGGTTTAGTGTTTTTTTTTTTAAAATGCTTTTTCTGTATCAGTTTATATAATCATATGGTTTTTATCTTCTATTTTTTTTTGTCATGCATCACATTTATTGATTTGAGAATATTCCTTGCATCCCTGGAATAAATCCCACTTGGTCATGGTGTGTGATCCTTTTAATATATTTCTGCGTCTGATTTGCTAATATTTTGTTGAGGATTTTTAGCATCTATATTAATCAGAAATATTGACCTATAATTCTCTATCTTGGTAGTGTATTTATCTGGTTTTGAAATTAGGGTGATGCTGGCCTCATAGAAAGAGTTTGGAAGTGTTCCTTCCTCTTGGATTTTTTGGAATAGTTTGAAAACTAGAGCTGTTAGTTCTTCTTTGAATGTTTGGTAAAACTCCCCTGTAAAGCTATCCAGACCAAAGCTTTTGTTTGCTGGGAGTTTTTTAGTTGCTGCTTCAATTTCATCAGTAGTTATTGAACAATTCAGGTTTTGTTATTCTTCCTGATTGTGTTTTGGAATATTGTATTTTTTTCTAGGAATTTGTTCATTTAATCTAGATTGTTCAGCTTTTTGGAATAAAGTTGTTCATAGTATTTTTTTAAGATCTTTTGTATTTCTGTGGGGTCAGTTGTTAGTTTACCTCTTTCATTTCTGATTTTGCTCATTTGGGTTCTCTCTCTCTTTGTTTCTTGATGAGTCTGGTTAACAGTACATCAATCTTATTTATTTTCCAAAGAAAAGCTCCTGGTTGTATTGATCTTTTGTATATTTTGTTGTTGTTATATTATTGTTGTTGTCTCTATGTTGCTTATTTTCACTGTGATCCTCACTATTTCCTTTCTTCTGCTTACTCTGAGCTTTTCTTGTTCTCTTTCTAATTATTTTCATTGTAGTGTTAGATAGTTTTTTGGTTTTTTTTTCCTCTCTCTCCTTATTTTTTGAGATAGGATGGTAATGCTATGAACTTCCCTCTCAGGACTGCTTTCACTATATCCCATAGATTTTGGATTATTATGTATTCATTTTCATTAGTCCCCAGGAAGTTTTTTTTGTGGTTTTTTTTTAATCTCTTCCTTGACCTCTTTGATAAACTATTCATTGTTTAATATCATGCTGTTTAGCCTTCATGTGTTTGAATGTTTTTTATTTTAATTTATTTCTAATTTCATGCCATTGTGATTGAGATGATGCTTGATATGATTTCCATCTTCTTGACCTTATAGAGACTTAGATTGTGTCCTAACATAGTGTATCTTTGAAAATGTCCCTTGTGCACTTGAGAATAATGTATATTCTGTAGCTTGGTTGAAATGTTCTGAAAATGTCAATTAACTCCATCTTATCAAGTGTGTCATTTAGGATTACTGTTTCCTTGGCAATTTTTTATCTAGAAGATCTATCCAGTGATGTTATTGGGGTATTAAAGTATATTACTATGATTATATGGTTGTTGATCTCTCCCTTAATATCCTCCACAAGTTTTTTTTTGTTTGGTTTGGTTTTTAAATACATTTTATTGATTTTCTTACAGAGATAAAAGGAAAGGGATAGAGAGTTTGAAACATCAATGAGAGAGAAACATCAACTGGCTTCCTTCTGCACACCCCTCCCGGGGATGTGTCCACAACCAAGGTATATGCCCTTGACCAGAATCTAACCTGGTACCCTTGAGTCCACAGGCCGATACTCTATCCACTGAGCCAAACCAGTTAGGGCTTCCACAAGTTTTTATTAAAGATATTTGTATGCTCTTGCACTGGGTGCATGTCTGTTTACCAGAATTATATCCACTTGTCGTAGCAATCCTTTTAGTATTATGAAGCGGCCTTCATTGCCTTTTGTTAAGGCCTTCACTTTAAAGTCTATTGTGTCAGATATGAGTACTGCTATCCCAGCTTTTGTGTTTTTTTTTGTTTGTTTGTTTGTTTTGTTTTGTTTTAATTTCCATTTGCCTGGGAATTTTTTTTTCATTCCTTAATTTTACTCTGTGTGAGTTCTTCATTCTGAGGTGGGTCTCTTGTAGACAGCATATATATGGGTCATGTTTCCCTCTCCATTCAGCTACTCTATGTCTTTTGATTGGAACATTTAAGCCATTTACATTTAAGATTATTATTAAGCACTTACTTGTTGCCATTCTTATTCTTTATGGCTGTGTTCTTCTCTTGCAGTGCTGGTTTGGTGGTATTAAACTTTATAAACTTTTTTTCCCCTTTTGTCTCTGAAGCTCTTTATTTCACCTTCTATTTTAAATTATAGCCTTTCTGGATAGAGTAGTCTTTGGTTCAGTTTCTTGGTTTTCATTACACTCCCTTGTGGCCTGAAGTGTTTCTATTGAGAAATCAGCTGACAGTGGAATGGGAGAGATGATAGTTATCTCCCTTATAGGTTACTTTCTGTCTCTCTCTTGCTGCCTTAAGAGTCTTTCTTTGTCTCTAATGTTTGCCACTTTAATTATTATATGCCTAGCTGTGGGTCTTTTGTGGTTCATCTTGATTGGGACTCTCTGTGTTTTCCGAATTTGAGTGACTTTTTCCTTCACCAGGTTAGGGAAATTTTCTGCCATTATTTCTTCAAACAGGTTTTCTTTTCCTCGATTAGATTCTTCTCCTCCTGATGCTAAAATTGTTACATTTCATATTGTCCCAAATCTTCCTTAGAATCTCCTCCTGTTTTTTTGTTTGTTTGTTTGTTTGTTTGTTTTGTTTTGTTTTTCTATTTGCTGCTCTGAATGGGTGTTTTTTCTTACCTTGTATGCTAATTTGCTGATTCTGTCTTCAGCTTCTTCAAGTCTATATTGAATTCTTAAAGGGTGTTCTTTATTTCAGCTATGCCATTTCCCATTTTAAATTTATTCTATTTGTGATTTCAACCTCTCTTTTCATGTTGGTGCACCTCTCATTAAGTCCCTTATAATTATAATTAGGTTGCTTGTAGTTCTCAGAGTTGTTTGAGCACCATCATTGCTGTCACTTTGAATTCTTTATCTGTGATTTCTCTATGCTTTATCTATGCTTCCTCTATCTACTTTCACTTCATTAAATTATCTAGTTCATTAACCTTAGTATTTTAAAAATTTGTACATTGAGTCAAATATTGGTACTATCTTTCTTATCACCTTGGGTCAGATTATTTTACCAGATCTTTGATAGAAATATAGGATAGAAAGAGAGAGGAGATAAATATACTCATAGGAAATGTTTAAATATGTGTGTGTGTGTGTGTGTGTGTGTGTGTGTGTGTGTGTAGTTAGAACATGGGACAAAAGAGTCAACTCTGAATGGCCTACTATACTAGATTACGGTTAATCAGAAAGCAGAGATTTCCATAAGACAGCAAAAAACCTCTTCACCAGAATCTATATGTTTGAATATTTACCTAACATAGATACACTATCAATCCCCAGCACCTAGCACTTATCAAGAACTCAAAGTTTGCTGAATAGAGAATGTGTAGTATTTGTTTTATGGATTTGTCTTCTGACAAAAATAATGTGTAAAATTGGGGTACAGAAAAAGGGATGGAGTGCTATAATCAAAAGAAAAAAAATTATATTTTTTTCATAGGTAGGTTCTTGTGTATGACTTCCTTTCTGTCACTGTAAGAAAAAAAGGCCTCCCTTTAAAATCTTCCAAATTCTTTGTACAGTCTTGTGTTTAAACGGGAAATAATTTTAGTTCCTGCTCCCTGTGCACTGCTTATGACAGCAGAATGTTCCATGCAGGGAGTCCTGTTTGAAGCCAGCTGCCACCCCAGAACAGTGGGGAAGACACAATCAGAGAAGCTAATGACTTCAGTGCTACAGAGTAGGAGTTGGAGGAAAGAAGTTCCCTACATACCAAAGTCCATGTTTTCTATAAATCTACTTTATCCTCCCCAGGGAAATACTCAATATGAATGGCATAATTTGGATGTCTTCAAAGCAAGAATACCTCTACAGTGGAAGATTAGGGAGTTGGAAAATTAGAATCACTCCAGGAGCTAAAGAGGTTGGAAAGTTAATAGATGGTGAGTAACGGGGAGATCAGAACAAAGTGCCAGTGGGGATTATGGGTCTAAAGACCACTTCATCAGAATTTTGAAGTGAGAAAAACCTATCAAGTAGGAAAGCAATGGAACCATTTATCAGTTCACAAAAGAGACTTTAGATAAGTCTTATAGAGACTTTCTAAGCAAAAAATGTGTAGTGTGGGCACAGTAAAAACTGCACACATGAGAAATCAAACAGAATAGAAAATCCCCCATTTTTCTGCATGGCAGAGCTTTAATGTTAGAAAATTTCCTGACAAAGAGAATATGAGGCCCACAGGCTCCTTGTTCTGCCCCCAGTAATGATCTCTTGCATTCCAGAGCTACAGGCACTTAGAAACACAGAATGCTTACACCTGAAAAATAAGTTTCTGGGTTCTCAGAGTTTGTAGCTGCATATATCTCTGTTATTTTAGATACGTTTTTCTGCCTCGAAATATTCTTTCTTAAAGCCAAGCTCCCTGAACAGTTTCAGTACCATTTGTATTCAACGTAAATGCTTTTGTGTTTTTGTTTGAGGTTTCACAAGTTGAGCTGTTTGAACTTGTTATCTGTAAATAACAACATCCTGTTGGAGGGATTTGGTACTGATTAGGCAAAAATTGGATAAGTATGGTAGCCCCCACAGCTGTCACAAGCAAGCAGCCTGTGTTGTTCTGTTTCTTCATTTTCTCTGTCATCCTGTCCTTCAGTCCCTCTCACCTTCGCAAATTGAGTTTTAGTTCAAATGGAAAATTACCATGGTAGAGCTATAGAAGTATTGTGGGTCAAATCCTAAAAGCTGAAGCCTGTCATCTGACTCACAAAACCGTCTCTGGTTTGACAACATTTCTAAATGATCAAATGAATAGAAATAATGGTTTCCCATCTTATCTCTTCCTTGAACACATACCTGGACAAATTTGGGAGGGATAAAAGTGTGAAACGTTGGTATCATACCCTTTAACCTTGCTGTGACAGGCTCTGAATTCATGTTTCTTTGACCATATCTCTCCCAAGGCCTTTTGTCAGATAGTACCTCACAGAAAAATGTGGATATTTGCAATTTCAAATGTGAATAACTTTGTCTGACATCCAAGTGGCAATAAGCTTTCTTTCACCTATATATGTATATATAAAAGCCAAGTGTCTGAAATGACCAGAATGACCAGAATGACAGGTCACTATGACACTCACTGTGTCCACCAACTGGTCCGATTGGGGGCGATGCTGGCTAGCCAACCTCCTTTGGCCACTCCCCCTGGCCAGTCTGGCTCAGATCGGCCCTGATAGGGGAGTGCTGCCCAGACCCCACCCATGCACAAATTCATGCACCGGGCACTTAGTCATATATATAGAAGAAAAATAATAGTGATTTGACACAGGTGATATCATTGGGGATCTGAAAATTCAACTAAATTTGAATACACAGAGTGTACTTTTAAAAGAGGGTTGAAGCACTACTTTTAAAATGTTTGAGAAAGAAATCCTGTTTTATTTTATTGAAGTTATCATGAACCTATCTTCATTTAATTAGAGTCAATCATAAAACTGAAGCCATTTGAACCTGGAAAGAATTAGTTAGAAACAGAAATATTTCTCTATCATTGGAAATGGATTCTCCATACTTAATTATTAGAATGTTTCTTTAAAAGAAAATTTAGAGCCTATATAAATCAGGATCATTTAATTGTTGTGGGAATGATCTATCTCTAACAGCAACACATTAAAGAGAAAACAGATGAAGTGAACTGATTAAAATGGGAAATAACTATTTTGTGTTTTAATGTATGACTTTACCAGTTTAATATTAAGTACTGCTTCACTTCAAGAAAAAAATGAAAAATGCCAGGCTTGGAACTGAGCACACCATCAGAGCCAACCGAGGACAAACACTGTAAAGCATTGAATTATTTTCATGATTTTCCTGCCTGTTGGGTCAGAGGGACCTTCTATTCCTCTGATTTGTAACCTTAAACTTTTCTATCTCATTAGAGTATTTTTATAATTTTAATTTTTAAGCCTCTTAAAATTGATAGTGTTTATAGGAAAGGGATCTTGAATTCCAAATGAGAGTATCTCATACCTAAGGACAGAAAAGTGGAATTCTATAATCCTATCTATGGTAGCATTCCCTTGATCTTTTCTAACTGTTGTCCAGTCTCTTAGCAGAAGGAGTTCTACCTATTAAAATTTGTCCAAAGATCATGGTAAGAAATTTCCATTTCTTAAATGCTACTTAGTAGCACTTTTACATTTTAGGACTTTTTAAACTTTTTTTTTTTCCTTTTTATCACTTGTACTCATGAGGCTCTTATTTATTTTCTGAATTGTATTCTTTTTATACCATAGGTAAATTCATCATTCATGTGCTCCTCTCTGATTGGATTCCTTTTCCTTCTCTGACCATCAGAGGGCTATGCTTTGCCTTCCTTGAAACACCTCCACTCGAGAGAGGAGGGGGTTGGTTTGAAGGCTCAGGGAGTCCCGGGGGTGAACTTCTTCAGAGAGACTGAATAAGAAGCAGATCCCTCCAGACTGATTTAATAAGCATGGGAACATGCCTACAAAGCTTCTCTTGGGTGACAGTAAGATGTGTAGGTCTCTGCACATGTTCACCAGAATCTTAAATGTGTATATAGCAGCCTTAATGGGGCTCAGTTACATATTCAGTCCAGATGGTCTCAACAATGTATCACCCCTCAAGGCTGCATCATTGTTCTCATCTCCAGTGTGAGAACAATTGGTGGAATGTACATTCTAAGAAAAGAGGAGGGTTTCAGTGGTCTCTGATAGCCCAGGTCCAACTCGCAGGCCATTGGGTGGTCATGCCCTCACAATGACTTTTTCCGGGAGAATGACAAAGAGCAGAATCTTTGGGACTCAACCCCTAGATTGTTCAGTGTCAGGTGATCTTGTGTGACAGTGTGCAAGCCCTGAGCATCACTCCTTTTGTTCTCTTATCACTTGCTATTATTATTATTATTATTATTATTATTATTATTACTAAGGATTACCTCATAGAAAAGTTGTGAAAAACAGACTAAGATATTCTAAGTAAAGCACATAGACTAATGTGTGGCCCCTAAGCAGCAGTCAATAATTGATTTTTCTAATAAGTCTGATATGGGGGAAATGGTATTGATACCATCTTGGAGGGGCTAGAATGTAGTGTGTGCTCCCTAATGTGTAATAAATTGGAACTAACACATCACATCTAAACTAAAGCAAGCCTAAGGAAGAAGTGGTGCCTACAGCCTATGTGTAAGAAGTTTGCATCCCATGGGTTGAGATAAGAAATAGTTACAAGAATAAATCTCAAAAAATAAGTTTGGAGATAAAATTTACCAACTTCAGATCAGTTTGTTGTTGTTTTAATAGGTTATAACGTTATGTGTTTTAGATAATGGATTAAACATATATTCATATGTAAATTATATTTATTGTATTTTTATTAGGTCCCAGGTACGGTTACAAAAATAAACTATATTTTTAATGAAATTATTTAAAAGTAAAAAAAAACGAGAGAAACAAAGATGGCAGCATATGTAAACACCTGAACTGCTGCCTCGCACAACAATTTCAAAACTAAAACAAAAAGAGAAAATGGACATCACCCAGAATCACAGGAAGGCTGGCTGAGTGGAAATTCTACAACTAGAAGGAGAGAGGAAAGCACATTGAGACTCAGAATGGCTGCAAAAGGCTGCGGTATAGAGACACATCTGTGAGGAGAGGACAGGCAGCCGAGTGTGCGAGCGCCTGAGTGCATGGCTGGCTTTTTCAAGCTGGAGGGACACAGAAGCTCCCAACTGTGCTGAGCTCCAGTCCTGGGCAAGACTCTGGGAACCTGGAATCATTTGGGGGGAGTCTGGGCTGTCAGGAAAAGAGAAAGCACACCGAGACTCACAAGAGCTGTTGAAGGCAGAGGTATGTAGGCACATGCATGGAGAGGGCTAGCAACTGAGTACACGGCTGGCTTTCTCAAGCAGAAGGGAGAAAAAAGCTCCTGATTGCTTTGAACTCCAGTTCCAGGCGAGACTCTGGGGATCCAGACTCATATGGGGAAAAAATGGACTGTCTGACAGTGGATGAAACTCAAGGGCAGCTTTCTCTCAGAAGTCCTGCAGGTATTACCATGGGACACTGAGACCCAGAGGCCTCTTAGGGCAGGCTGATGGGAAGCCATTGCTGTTTGCTCTGCCCTGAGACTCTGCCTCATCCAAGCTGAGTGAGGAGGCATTTACATATGAATGGCCTGGTCCTTTGAATTCTAAACTTACCTAACAAACTGTAGCTGAGTCAAGGAGATCCAGAACATCCAAAAGAAGGCCCAAGACCCTGCAGCATCTTGTATTGCTCCACAGCTGGGCTTCATCTGGACACCTCCAAAATGCAAACAAATAAGAGGAATCTGCATATTTCTTTGTAGCTCCTTCTGGTGGCCTCAGACAGAGGCTAAATTAGCACCTCCTTGGAGATCCAAGAGCCAGTGTACCCTGGGATCAGAGTGGGACCATCCAGATTACAACTCCTCAGATCCATAAGGGATACACTCAGGGGGAAGACTCAGGGAGCAACAAAGACCCACTGAAGCAAGTCTTGTCTTGAAAAGGGTGTCTCTAGCACAGAAGTTCTCCCGTAGTTGACACAACTGATCCTCATAGCCAATTGGCCTGGAGTTCAATGCCTCCCAGTCATACCAACAACAATCAAAGCTTAACTACAAAACTGTACACAGAGCCCACAAAGGGGTGCACCAAGAGTGTCCACCTCAGGTAACTGGGAAGGTTGAGCCACTGAGCCCTATAGAACACTAGCATACAAAGTCCTCTATCATCTCAGGGAAACAGCCAAAATGTGGAGACAAAAAAACAGCTCACAAATGAAAGAAATGGAGGAAAGCAAACAACTGGATATAGAGGTCAAAACCATAGTTATAAGATTTTTCAAGAATTTTCTAAAAAGGCTGATAAATTTAGTGAGACCCTCAAAAATATGAAAAAGGACCAACTAGAAATTAAGCATACACTAACTGAAATAACAAACAATATATAGAGATCCAAGAGCAGACTAGAGGATCATAAGAATCAAGTCAAATATTTGAAATACAAAGCAAAAAACACCCAATCTGAAAAGCAAAAAGAAAAAAGAATCCAAAAATATGAAAAGAGTGTAAGAAGTCTCTGGGACAACTTCAAGCATACCAACATCCGAATTATGGGGGTGCCAGAAGAAGAGAGAGAGCAAGATACTGAAAAACTATTTGAAAAAATAATGACCCAAACTTCCTTCACCTGGTTAAATGAATAGACTTACAAGTACATGAAGGACAGAGAACCCCACACAAGAGGAATCCAAAGAGGACCACACCACAACATCAAAATTTAAATGCCAAGGGCAAAAGACAAAGAGAGAATCTTAAAAGCAGCAAGAGAAAAACAGTTAGTTTTCTCCAAGGAAACACCCATATGATTGTCAGCTGATTTCTCAATAGAAACTATGCAGGCCGGACGGGCATGGTAAGAAATATTCAAAGTGATGAATAGCAAGAACCTACAACCACAATTACTCTACCCTAGGGGTGTCGAATTCAATCAGAGAAGGGGCCAAAATCTAAAATCCAGCCTAAATCGGGGGCCGAATGGTTTACTGAACAGTCATAAACTGTCATTGTGATGGAAACGCAGCGGAGTGCAGTGATGACAGCGCGGTGCAGGCCACATTGCAAGGCCTGGTGGGATGGATTGGGCCCGCGGGCCTTGTGTTTGACACATGTGCTCTACCCAGTAAAGCTATCATTCAGAATCGAAGGTCAGATAAAGAGCTTCACAGATAAGAAAAAGCTAAAGGAGGTCATCACCACCAAACTAGTATTATATGAAATGCTGAAAAGTATTCTTTAAGAAGAGAAAGAAGAAGAAAAGACAAAGATAAAAAACAACAAATACATATCTATCAACTCCTGAATCTAAAAATCAAGTGAATAAAAAATCTGATGAACAGAATAAACTGGTAACTATAATAGAATCGGGAGCATTGAAAAGGACTGGGCTGACAGTTCTCGGGGCAGGGTAAAGGGGTGTGGGAAGAGACTGGACAAAAATTGTACACCTATGGTTGGGGACAGTGGGGGTTGGGGGTAAGGGCAGAGGGTGGGTTGGGAACCAATTGGAAGGGAGCTATTGGAGGTGGGAGGGATAGAGGAACAATTGCAGTAATCCGAACAATAAAGATTTATTTTAAAAATAAATAAAAGTATTGAAAGTATTACTTTCTGCCTTTAGCTATCTGAAAGGAGGATACCATCCCAATATACAGATAAAAAAATTGATAACATAGAGTGTCTAAGTACCTACCAAGTCCAATGCCATACAACTAGTGGATGCTAGAACTTAAGTATGCATTAAGACAATTGCCTAGTTATGTCTGGTGTTCCATTAGTCATAGATTTAATATTTCACCTGCACAGTATTTTTTTATAAATCTATACTGATTAATTCATTAAATATTTTTAACAAGTCATAGAAATTTCATAAGGACAATTCTATTATTTTTCCTTTTATTGATTACATAACTGTGGGTGAGAGTGAGAGCCATAGATAGAATCTCAGCCAGAGTCACCAACCTTGTATGAGACAGAGCTATATTAAAATTCAGCGTGGCCGAGACCGGTTTGGCTCAATGGATAGAGCGTCGGCTTGGGGACTGAAGGGTCCCGGGTTCGATTCCGGTCAAGGGCATGTACCTTGGTTGTGGGCATATTCCCAGTAGGGGGTGTGCAAGAGGCAGCTGATCGATGACTCTCTCTCATCGATGTTTCTAACTCTCTATCTCTCTCCCTTCCTCTCTGTACAAAATCAATAAAAAATAAAAAAAAATTCAGCGTGTGTGTCAAAAACTACCTCTATGTGCAGGTAGGGGGGATTAAAGTCTTGATGTCTATAGTAACATTTAAAATGGGCAATAGGAAATTAATAAATGTTTCATAGAATTTCACAGACAAAAGGGCTTTTACTGTCCTTTCCTTCCACCTCTTTATTTTACCGATGAGATAAAGGGAATTATGAGAGGCAGAAATTGTAGAAGAATGAGACAAAACGTTATATTTCATTCGAAGGAAGTGGCATCAAGTAGATCTTTTAGAGAAAGGTGGTATTTTGAATGGTGGTTCATTTTGGCCAATGTATAGTCTTATACACATACTATGTGTAGAATAGAGTATAATCTACATATATGATTAGTGGAATGAATGGAAATGCAGGTTGTGTCTAGAAATTGAACATTTCAAAATAATTGGCTGAGGCATTTAGAACTACGTCAGTAAGAGTTGTGGAGCCAACAAACAACTGAGAACAAGAAATTTGTGATTTGCAAATTTTCTTCTTGGAAGCATGCAGGATAGAAAAGGGGTGAGAGGCTATGTGTAATTCTCCATGAATAGTCAGGGGAAAAATAGATTATTAAAATGCATGCTTAATTTGTAAAATAAGATATATGTAAACATAAGCAAGTATTACTGATGCAAAATCAATAGAACTTATCAATTAATGGGATACACAGAACAAGGAAAGAAAAGAGCCCATGAAAAACTCAAGTATTCAATGACTAAAAGAAAGGGGAAACCAATAATAGAAATTAGAAAATCAGCCACTTGCAATAATATTGACTGTCATTTATTAAGAATGTTTCAGCTATTAAAAGGAAGAAAATGCTACCCTTTGCGACAGCATGGCTGAACTTGGAAAACATTATGCTAGGTGAAACAAGCCAGTCAGAGAAAGACAGGTACCATATGATTTTGCTCATATGCGGAATTCAATGAATAAACTGAACTGCCAAGCAAAATAGAGATGGACTTATAGATAAACAGCAGGTTTACATTGCTGGTGTGTTGGGGGAGGTTTTGGGTAGGGGTGGAGAGCTTTAGCAAAAAAGAAAAAAAAATAAGAGAACCCCTGGACATGGACAACAGTGGGAGTATAGGTGGCATAGAAGGAATAAATAGTGATGGAAAAATAAAAATAATAATAAAAAGCAAACAAACAAAAGAGGGCATAGAAGGAATAAATAGTGATGGAAAAATAAAAATAATAATAAAAAGCAAACAAACAAAAATTATTCTTGTATTATTTTAAGCTAAGATTTTTATAAACTTGGCTTCATTGACTCTTTAATATAGAATTAATAAGTAATTAATTATTACTGTACCCATTTTATAGGTAATAAATACCAAGACACAGAAAAGGCAAACAAGTTTTCTCAAACTGCAGAGCAAACACATGGTAGAGTCAGGATTTGATTACAGCGCTACCTTTTCAGAGAACAGAATGAATAAAGTGTCAGTAGTCTGAGTTTGTGTTACTCATTAGAAAGACTATTTTGTAGTCAGGGTTAAGTTTGGATTGGGCATGAATGATACTAGAAGCAGCAAGTCAAAGAAGTGGCCACAGGAGGGTGCGAGGGGTGGAAATGTAATCACAGTGGGAATCTGAAAAATAAACAATTTTATATTTATAAAGAAATGGACTTCTGTCTAGTTAATAAACAGGATAGGTTGCAGTTAGAATATGTAAAAAATGTGTGCCTACATGCTCCATATATTTATATTGTCAGGGAAATGCTAGTCAGAAGTGAAGAATAAATCCTAATCTAGGGTGTCTATTTAAAATGTTTATCTGTAACATTCTTAAAATTGCCCTTGGGCTAAGCATATCTACTTAACCCAGGCAATGATATAAAGTGTCTGGTATATGAATGACCTTGCAATTCACCCAACATGTCCGATGCATTATTGGACCTAATTGTTGATTATGGTACCTGAGCCTCACTGTGCAGAATTTAGGTTGTCTCTGTGGTAAATCAACGGAACAGAAGAGTAAGTGGCATTATCAAACTGACTTTTTGCAAATAACATATATTGATATAAGACATTTGAATTTATTCCTTACAATAGCATAAATGTATTATAAATAAGAAATACATTTTGAATGCAATGATTTTTCACTAAAGTTCACAGCTGCTTAAAGGTTAGTTCTACATTAAAAAGTCAGTGCATTTGATTCAATTTAGTAAACACCCATTGATCTCTTTCTATGTGCCAATCACTGCACTAATGCTTGGGCTATTAAGGGGTCATGGAAGGGGAATAGACTCAGTAAATTATAGCCAGGATATAAATCAATCTATTCAATTAAAACAGATTGGGGAGATAAGTAGTATATCTCGTTTAGAGTGAAAAATATGCCATGTATCAACTATAGCGATAACTTCATAATATATTAATCATTAGAGTTATAATCATGCTAAAATATCTCAGAATTTCTATGAAATGATGATTCTAATAATAGTAAATATTAATTTGATTAAAATACAACTATAGCCAAAACCAGTTTGGCTCAGTGGACAGAGCGTCGGCCTGTGGACTGAAAGGTCCCTGGTCAAGGGCATGTACCTTGGTTGCTGATCAATGTTTCTCTCTCATCGATGTTTCTAACTCTCTATCCCTCTCTCTTCTTCTCTGTAAAAAATCAATAAAATATATTTAAAAAATACAACTATAGGTTAATGGATATAATAAATAGGTATGAATATACATTAATTTAAGCTTGCTTGGTAAATATTTTGTGAGTGAATACTATATTTTAACCATATTCGTATTCCATAATTTTTGGTTTATTTTTTTAACTAAAAATAAATTTAGTATTCTCAGCATTCAAAATGGAGATAAGAGTAATACACAGGCTTTAGAGTGCAATAATTACCATAAAATTATCCACAACTCTTCTGTGAGTTCTAAAGTCCCCATGAGTGCTACTTAGCTTTTTTTTGTTTGTTTGTTTTTAGCCTAATTTTAAAGTGATCTAGAAATCCACACAACTATTGTAGGTGAATGGATACAGAATTCACATCTGTGGCCTCTCAGGAAGATCAAATCCATTCAGTTAACCTGCCATTTCTCAATGTCAAGAGGGGAAAATTTACTTTTTAAAAATTCCATTCATTCTGGCACAGTGCAAAAACAAAGACCACAAAGCTTTCTTAGCTCTGCAAACAGACAGTAAAATTACAGAAGTGTGGAGCAAAGCAGCATGCCCTAGTCGCAGTTTAGTAGCAATTACAGAGGATGGTTGTGTTTGCTCTCTCCAGGAGATGTCACTAAAGAGACTGACAAGGCTTCACTCTTTGTGGCAAAAAATATAACCAGGGGTGGTGGAGGCAGCAGGCGAGAGGTAAAGCTTCCGTGGTACTGAAAATACATTGTCCATTTACCCGCATTCTTCCTCCGAGTAAAGGGGGGGAATGTGTAGCTTACTTTATGTGAATTTTTATTTTTTGTATCTGTTCAATGAGGAAGGGTGCTTTTATCTACATTTACAGAAGCATTGATGCAAAAAAAAAAAAAAACCTGAAAAGGGAAGAACTTGATTGTCCTCCTTTGAAATGAAAGCATTTCATTTTTTTTTCCCAAAGAGAAGTGATATATACTTTATTAGAACCTCAGGGCAAGAGTTTGCTCATAAGATTTCCAACATATGCTTTTTATGCATTTACTTCCTTGAATATGAAGGAATAGAGAATATGTTTACTTGGTAAAGCTGAAAGTTTCTCTAGGTATTCAACTCAAAGGATCAAACATTTAAAAGCATGTTTGACTCAGTTCTATAAAAAAGATTGCAGCTTTAATCTGTAAGATTTCATCAATATTTCCACAGATATTTTAATGTGGATATTGCCTTAGGAGAAGCATATATGTTCTTCATTTCAATAAACTGTCAGAATTAAATACGATACCTAGGCTTTAAATTATCACAGGACTAATTGTTCCACTGTTTTTTTCCTTTTGTAGTTGTTAAAAAAAGTATTGTGAATTATTGAAACTTAATTTAGATATATGTAAAGACAACTGAATTTTATAAAATAAAAACATTATTTAGTGTCATATAATACGTTTTTTTAGAATTGTCCATCAGCTCATATCCTATTACTTAATGCAGGGAGGCATTCAGTAAATAATTGTTTTTTCAAATAAATGAAATTTATTTTTCAAATAAATGAAGGTATACATTCACATTCATAGGAATTTAAAGTCACTCATTCTCATCTAATAATTTATATATGGGCTCATCTCATACAATAAATGAGTAGCAAAAGAAAATTATATAATTGTTTGAAAGGTAGTAATATTTTCTAGGTAAATATGTTACCTAATCTGAATATCAGCCATTATTATTTTCATCAATTCCTCCTCCAAATTGAGGGGACTGGTCTGAGAAAGTTACCAATATGGGAAATTTATCTTAAGTATAATAAATAATCTTGAACAGTTTATAAAGAAATGTTTGTGCCCTAGCCGGTTTTTCTCAGTGGATATAGTGTCGGCCCATGGGCAAAAGAGCCCTGGGTTCAATTCTAGTCAAGAACACATACCTTGGTTGCAAAGTTCTTTCCCAGCCCTGGGCCCGGGTCAGGGCCCATACAGAAGGCAATCAATTAAAGTGTTTCTCTCACATCAATATTTATCTCTGTCTTTCCTTCTCTCTTCCATGCTCTCTAAAAACAATGGAAAAATATCCTCAGGAGAAGATTAATAATAATAAAAAAAAACATGTTTTTTGTTTTTGTCAAAGTAATTATTTTATGCATTTATGCTTGCTATTTATTTTATGCATTTATGCTTGCTATTTAGCAAACTCTCTAACATATCAATGCTATCATAATATCATTTGTAGGTACTATATGTTGTATTTTATAGTTACTAAGAGAAACTGCTTTCATTAAAATTTACCTACACATCAATGACATTTTAAAATTTTGCTTCAGTAAATAAGTAATATATTGATTTTCCAATTTATGATGGCATAATTAAGATTTAAATTAAAAACACTATTTTTACAATGAAACTTATTATGGATATGTTTAATTTAGCAACTATGATTATATGTGTTAGAAAATGATAAATCCATGGGAACCAAACAGTAAGTACAAAATAGAAGACTTCATGCATATGATAATGGTGACATTTATTTTTGTCTCTTTAGCATTCAAATCTTAGGGAATTTGTATATTGTTTTGAATTTGTTGGGACTTTTTTCTTTTCCATTTACCCACCATAGAAGTTGCCAGAATATTAAAATGAGCAAATCCCTGGACTTTGAACTAACTTTAAGAGATAAAGTCCAAGACAGCCTTACTTACCATTTTCCTCCGCTTAACTAGACCTTAGAAAGGCTTCTTGCTGTTATTAAGCCCCTGATCCCCCTCGAAACAGCTCTTACAGAATCCAGAGGGCCCAGTCACATAGGCCTCTCCTCTTCCACTTCTTTATTTACTTTAGAAATTTTGTAATTGTAAATTCTTTCTTTATCCTTTTAAACTATATGTCAACCCATTAAAAAAGCCTCTTGCCGAAACCAGTTTGACTCAGTGGTAGAGCGTCCGTCTGTGGACTGAAAGGTCCCGGGTTCAATTCTGGTCAAGGGCATGTACGTTGGTTGCGGGCACATCCCCGGTTGGGGGCTTACAGGAGGCGGCTGGTTGATGATTCTCTCTCATCGATGTTTCTGGCTCTCTATCTCTCTCCCTTTCTCTCTGTAAAAAAATCAATAAAATATATTTAAAAAAAAACAAAAAAAAAACCAGCCTCTTGCCACTAATGCAACCCCGTAATGCCTTTTTCAAGAACCTGAGATCCATCATTTTAAAATACAGCACCCTTATCTGCTAGTTTCTGTGGGGGCACAGGAGCCTAACTTCTATGACTTCCTTGTTCTAAGTAGTAGAATGTTCTCTTATCATGAGCTGTGTAGCCGATAAAGCCAATTAGCAAACACAGTTGACCTACTATCCATTCTACCCCAGCTCTTAAAACCTCTGCTGCCCTCTGTTCCTGTGGAGTTGAGTTCAGGCCACACTCTGGTCTCCCTTATTGCAATAGCCTGGAATAAAATCTTCCTCCTGCACTTTTTCAGTGCTACCTTTGCTTTGATAGTTATTATCAAGGACTATAAAATACTTTGGTAAACTAAAAGCCAAATGAAACTTAAGCCATGCTGCCCTCTGAATTCTACTGAGTACAATCATTTATTTGAAAGTCCTCAAACTCATGATTATTCATAAATTTAGAGATTTGATATTAATAAGCAATTTTATGGATTTATTATTTTAAAATAAATCTTCAGTGAATCTCCAAATATTAAACAATTTTATTGACAACAAGTATCTATATAACAGCTGATAATAAGAGCTAATATTTAATGAACAATTTGTTGTGTAAAAGAAATTGTGCCTAATGGTTTTCACACACAGTCAGATAGAATTTTTGTGCAACCCTATAAAAGAGATAATATTATTCCAATAGGAAACTGAGGCTTACACTACTTATGAATTTTGACAAAGGTCACATACTTTACAAACTGTGATCTTACCTAAACTCAAAGACTGAGCTTTTATATTGCTGTGCTTATTATTTATAGGATAAATTATAATTTATATAATCATTTTTATAATCATTTTTATAAGTATAACTTTGGAACATATTCATCTCAGAATGCCAACTATATATTAATGGTATGCACATTTGTTTATTCTAGGAATGATGCTTTCTATGTATATAAATTCTGCAGATATTTGAAATTTATACATTTAAGTCTTAACCTTTTTAAAATTAATTTAAATTAATATAATTCTAGTTTAAAATATTTTCAAGTATGATACCGTACCATTTTTTATTTATGCTAGCTATATTTCACTGGTAATGTTTTAATATTTTATTAGTGTGTGATCTTTGATGCATATAAAGGAATTTGTCCCTCCATTAAATGAGTTCAAATTGTTGCTGATGCTTTCGCTGTGCAGATTGATAACATATTCTATTTTTCTTCTTTCCAGTTAGAAGCACCATCAAACACACATGTTTCACTTTGAGGCCAACATTCACAACAGAGATAAGACTGAAAAACCCAAACAGCAATTTTTGTGCGAAGGCTCACCCTGATTAAACACAGCATTAAATGAATGCCTCTCATCTAACATCATCTATGCATTCTTCATATAGATATATAGATGAACTTTATGATAGCTATTCTACTAGGTCTAATAAATGTTTAATATTTTATTTTAAAGCTCTTCATAGAATTATAGATACACTATGGATTTTGGAGTCAGATAGAATTGGCTTTCAATCCTATAACGCATAGTTTCATGAATCACAAAGTTTCACAGATACCAAAAGCTCTTCTATGTAATGGAAATAATAATAATAAACTTTCTGTACTATGAATTTACTTTAATACATTGTATTATTTACATTATTATATAATTTATGCAATATATTGTAATACTATTCTCTGGTTGTATCTTTACTTTCTTTTTAATTTTTATTTATTTATTTATTTTAGAAAGAGACAAAGAGTGACAGAGAGAGATTTGTTGCTCCACTTATTTATACATTCATTGGTTGATTCTTGTATGTGCCCTGGCCGGGAGTTAAACTTACAACCTTGGGGTTTTGAGAGACACTCTACCAAAGGAGCTACCCGGCCAAGGGTGTCTTTACTTACTTTCTCCTACATTAGTTCACTTTGAATTTTCATAATCTAAAGTATTTTGTATAATCAGGCCTATATCAATTTCAATGAATGGAAATTCAATTCTAAGAAATCCAAAAAAACAGGAGGAAGTAATATTTTTAAATTTAAAAAAAGTAACAGAACACAAAACATGATATCAGTTAGAAATGGCTAGCTCAATGTTTTTAATGAAATCAGAGATTTTATGCTCTCCTCTGTGATTTTCTTTGATGGTTTCATGACCTCAGGTCAGCTAGCTGCTTCTCCAGGCTTATATTCTTATGGTTCTATGATCAAAGAGGAAAAATAGCTACTTCATCCTCAAAACAATTTGACAATTCCTAGGAAGAATACACAATGCCTGGACCATGTCATATGCATACACCTTGGACCAACATCATTGTTGAGGAGATGGCACATGTTCATCTCTGTGACAAGGACACAATAGTATGAATAGACTAGAGGTCAGGTGCACGAAATTTGTGCACAAGGAGGGGGAGTGTCCTCAGCCCAGCCTGTAACCTCTCGCAATCCAGGACCCCTTGGGGGATTTCTGACTATCAGTTTAGGGATCCCTATGAGTTTGGGCCTAAACCAACAGTTGGAAATCCCTCTCACAATCTAGGACTACAAGTTCCTACCTGCTCACCTCCCTGATCGCCCTAACCACTATGCCTGCCTGCCTGATTGCTTCTAACTGCTTGATGGGCCTGCCTGATCACCCCTAACTATTATATTTCTGCCTAGCTGCCTGATCACTCTTGAACTCTCTGCTTGCTTGATCACCCCTTAACTTTCTGCCTGCCTGATCACCCCTAACTGCTAGCCTGCCTGCCTAATTGCCCCTCTGCCTGATTGCCCCTAACTGCCTCTGTCTACCTGCCTGATAACCCCTAACTACCTCTGCCTCAGTTCCCTCTGATGTGGCTTCATCCGGAATGACGTCCAGAAGGTCTTTTGGCTGTTTGGTCTAATTAGCATATTATGCTTTATAGATGGCTGGTGTGAGTCAAAAATAATATCTCAAGTTTTTATTTCCTAGCAACAGGAGTAATTGACAAGGGTGTATATCAAACAACTGAATTTAAAATTTCCTCTGAAATGCTATGCTGTACTTAATTTCTATTTCTTTATCAAGCATTAGCATTCACACACAGCATTGTTCACTGCAAATAAAATAACATCAAAACTGAGTAATATAAATGCCATAGGCTAGCTTCATTAGATTAATGAGCCAAAGACTCCAACCTTGATGTCTCTCCTAATTATGCGAAATGTACTGTTTCTTTCAAAAGAAGACATCTAATTAATGAGAGACAAATGTCATCTATAGGTCATTGACAGCTAAAATGATCACTGATAATTCAGTTTAGTCCAAGGCAACTTAATAATCCTCTGAGATTTCCAGAAAATGTCATCTTTGCATCAAAACTTTTTTTTCTGTGAAAGATTATAAAAATAAATATCTAAATCTTTAATTTTTTATACAAAGTAACTCTTATCAAACCTGAGAAATAAATGCAACCTTTCCCAAATATACTTTATATTAATGTTTAATATTATTTTAATACTAAAATTATTTTTCTAACATATCTTTTAACTAAAAATATTTTATAACTTTTTAAACAAAATGTCCAGCCTTATTATCTTTTAAGTGTGCTTATAATACATGAACTTTAGTAAAACAATAAGAAAATTGCTTCTGTTAGCTAAGTAGAAGCTTCAAGGCTTCCTGGATTCTAGATTGCCTTATGTAACCTTATTATTTCCATGGATTCCTATCAGGCATCTGTCTCCTTATATGTGATAGGTTAAGATCACATACTCTCAAAAGTAACAGGAGAGATAGGAGAATAATTCTTAAGAGACACCTTCGTAGAAGTCATAATCCAATGGAGTCACTAGGCATAAACATAACTAATTAAAATACTAGGGCCCTAGCCGGTTTAGCTCAGGGAATAGAGCATTGGCCTGTGGACAGAAGGGTTCCACAGGCCAATGCTCCAGGTTCATTTCCAAGGGCACATGTCTGGATCACAGGCTTGATCCCCTGTAAGGGATGTGCATGAGACATCTGGTCAGTGATTATCTCTCATCATTAATATTTCAATCTCTCTTTCCCTTTCCCTTCCTCTCTCTGAAATCAATAAAAATATATTTAAATAAAAATGAAATACTAGGTAGAAAAGCTATAAAGCATTAAGAATATGTCTAATTTCTGGGATGAAAAAAAAATATGATTAAGGGATTAACGTGACATTTAATTTGGGCCTTGATGAGAAGTTATTACCAGAAGTGATAATTAATTTAGTTATATAGTTGGACCATAAGTAAAAGCATAAAATGCAAATGAGAAGTGACATTTCTAGGAAATGACAAGCATTACATATTTTTATTAGTATCTAGAATGAATAAATAAGAATATACAAGACAGATGCTGCAAAGGTAAAATGAAGTGAAATAATGCTAGCAATCAGGGGCTTAGTTGTGAAGAAAACTATGAGGATTTTGTACTTTATTTTTAAAAGGATTTATTAATGTATCCAGTATATCTCATTCTGTATAAAGTCATAAATATTTACTTCTTAAAATAGCAATATAAATAAAATATTAATAGTCTCTATATTATTAATAATCTATATATCCTTCTCATGAATGCACCAAGAAATGGTACCTCATTTGTTATATTTTCCTTTGGTTCTTTCTTACTTTCATGGATTACTGATAAAAACTAAATTTAGTTGATACAAAGTGAAAATCACTTCATTTTTTTAAGTATTGTATTCACATTTAAATTAACAAATATGTATAGAAATTAAGCAAATGAAATTATTTCCATATTGGAATACTCTATAATATTAGACAATTAGAGTTCAAAGGCGCTTTCATATATATTGGTACACACCTGGAATGAATAGGGTGACTCTGCCAATGGACCATACAGAACACTCTACCAAATCTGAGTGATGTAGCGACTCTCTCTAATACTTAGAACCAAACACAGGGAGGCTGCCAAAATGAGAGGACAAAGAAGCATGTTCCAAATGAAGGAACAGAATAAACACGAACTCCAGAAAAATAAACTAAACAAAATAGAGACAAGCAACCCCCTAGATGTGGAATTCAAAACATGGATTAAATGATACTCAATAAACTTAGGGAAAGAGTAGATGGACTTAGTGAGAACTTCAACAAAGTGATAGGAAACATAACAATTGAACTAGAAAACATTAAAAAAAAAGAACCAGTTCAAGATGAATACATTAACTTAAATGAAGAATAATTTACATGGAGTCAACAGTAGAATAGATGAAGCAGAGAATTAAGTCAGAAATTTGGCAGATAAGTAAGAGGATGGTTTAAGCTTCAAGCTTAACAATATTTGCATTGTGGAGTGCTAGAAGGAGAGAAGAGCAAGGAATTGAAAACCTACTACTTGGGGGAAAAAATGACTGAAAAGTTCCCACCTGGTGGATAAAATAGACACACAAGTACACGAAGTGCAGAGGGTTCCCAACAAGATGAACCCAAAGAGGCCCACACCAAAACACATCATAATTAAAATGCAAAAGGTTAAAGACAACAAGAAAATCTTAAAAGCAGGGAGAGAAATGAAGTTAGAAACCTACCCATGAGTTCCCATAAAAATATCAGGTGATTTATCAACAGAAACTTTGCAGGCCAGAAGTAATTAGCAAGATATATTCAAAGTAATAAAAAGCAAGGAGCTAAAACCAAGATTACTCTACCCAGCAAAGCTACAATTAAGAATCAGAAGTCAAGAGTTTCCCAGACAAGAAAAAATCAAAGGAGTCCATTACCACCAAACCAATATTACATAAGCTGTTAAAAGATCTTTTTAAAGAAAAAAGATTTAAAAATGAACAATAAAATGGAAATAAATACATATCTATAAACAATTGAATCTAAAAGCAAAATAAACTAACAAGCTTACAGACAGAAGTTTTAAAATATGTATTTCCCCCAAATGATTACCTTATATTAAAATGTATCACTGCCTTAACAACCTCCTATAATTTATATCTTACTTACATTGGTTTGTACAAGTTTTACAATCCTATATAATAAAGAATATGCAAATTGACCATCATACCTCACAAGATGGCTTCCTATGATCAGGTCAGTAGGGGGGTTAGTGAGGGATGGCCAAACAACTCAATAGCAGGCTGTGTGGGGCAATCAGACCAGCAGGGGTAAGGGGAGGAGGGATTGGGAGGTGACCAGGCTGGTGGGGGGGCAGTTAAGGGCAACCAGGCCAGCAGAGAGGGAAAGTTGCAGATGACCAGGCCATTGGGGGGCAGTTAGGGGTGACCAGACTAGCATAAGGGGACAGTTAGGGGTAACTAGGCCAGTAGAGGTGGCAGTAAGAAGTGACCAGGCCCACTGGGGGGGGGGGGGCAGTTAGGGACAACCAGGCTGGCATGGGGGAGGTGCAGTTGGGGGCAAGCAGGCCATCAGGGAGAGCAGTGAAGGATGACTAGGCTGCCTAGGGGAGCAGAAGGGGATGACCAGGCAGGGGCTGTAAGGGGTGATCAAGCCAGTGGCAGGGGCAGTTAGGAGTAACCTGGCCATCAGCAGGGGGCAGTTAGGGGTGACTGGGCCAGCAGGGGGAGCCATTAGGAGCAATCAAGCCAGCATACAGAGGCAGTGAGGGGTGATCAGGATTGCAGGGGGGCAGTTAGGGACAATCAGTAACACCATCAGTTGGACATCCCCCAAGGGATCCCGGATTGGAGAGGGTGCAGGCTGGGCTGAGGGGACACCCCCTCTGTGCACAAATTTTGTGCACCGAGCCTCTAGTAAACTATTAGATATAAAGTATACTTTGAATAAAGCCAGTAAATAAAAATAAATTTTGAAATTTATACCACGTTAGGTACATTTTTACAATTTTTTCTCTAACATGTATACATTCTGATTAGAAGAATTATATGAAAGTGATGCATGAAACATATAGATAAGGAAATAAATTTATTGAAAAACACATTCACATCAACAGTAATTTTCAAAATGCTAATCAAGAAAACTGAGCTCTTCACATGACATATATCTACACACACAGAACATCTTTACAGGAAACCAAACTATTTTTTGTCATAAATTATCTCTTTTGATAAAATAAATCTATATACTTATTCAAAATACATGTTTTAATTGTTTTGGCTCTCCTCTTTGGATCTATGTAGGAAAATGACAAGCAGAAAACTTCCATCCTAAATAATAAAGAGATAATATGCAAATTGACCATTATGCCCTCACACAAGATGGCCACCCCCATGTGGTTACAAGATGGATACCCCCATGTGGTCACAAGATGGCAAACACACCTGCAGGGGAGAGATGGCAGTTGTGGGGGGATGAGGTCTGCAGGGGAGGGCAGTTGGGGGAGAAGTCAGGCTTGCAGAAGAGGGCAGATGACCAGATTGTACTGCTTTTGATGAGACAGTCTCGATTCTAACAATTTTCTCCACGTCCTGTGGCATTTAAAAAAAGTCCCAATTTTTGGAAAGATTGGAAAGATTGTTTCCAAAAATCAGGAATTTTTAAATGCCATGGGACGTGGGAAAAATTGTTAGAAATCGGGACTGTCCCACCAAAAGCGGGATGATCTGGTCACCAAGTTGGGAGCAATTGGGCCAGCAGGGGCATAGTTAGGAATCAATTAGTCAGCCAAGGGAGTGGTTAGGGAGTGATCAGGCTGGCAGGCAGAAGTGGTTAGGAGCAATCAGGCAAGTAGGCAGGTGAGTGGTTGGGAGGCAGCAGTCCTGAATTGTGAGAGGGGTCCCAGATTGGAAAGCATTCAGGCTGGGCTGAGGGACAACACCCTCCATGCATGAATTTCATGCACCAGCCTCTAGTAATAAATAAATGTGGACTAAATTCTAAGCACTTGTACAAATTACATTCTGACTTGCTCCTTATAGCTTCTCAAGCATAATAGTAGACAGTTTAGATCTAAAGTACATGTGCCTGGGTTTCCTTTTAAATTTAGTCATACCTCTGATGTGAATTGGACAAGGCAAGTAACTTATTTTACTTAGGAAAGGGGTAGTCTGAGTAGCAAATGAGATATGACATACTGCACTTTTTCCAACACAGTAATCAATAAATATGTATAATCCTTGGTATTAAAGATAAAATAAAGAATTATATGTAAGATATATTATAGTTTTATTTCATGTTTAAAATTTATCTATTTTATTGTTACTTTTAGACTCCCATCTAAATTAAATTAATTCATTTATTTTTATAGTAACTTTGATGATTTTTAATAGCTTTTATCAGCAAATGAAACATAAATTTATATTTTTATTGTATTGCTGTAGAAAAACTATAATTTAAATCTACATAATTTTTTTTGCTTTTTATTTCTTGATTGTTTCATCTGTTCTCATTTTGCTACTCTATGAAAATTCACAAATTTTGGGGGAAAAAATGTTTTTCCCTAATTAGGCAATACCAATCCTATAAGATTTTAACCACTGTGGTTTTTTTAATGTATACATTTATTATGGATTTCAAAGAGGAAGGGAAAGGGATAGAGAGATAGAAACATCAATGATGAGAGAGAATCATTGAATACTGCCTCCTTGCATAACCACCGCCTCTTCCCCCCGCTGGAGATCAAGCCCGCAACCTAGGCTTGTACCCTTGACTAGAATCAAATCTGGGACCCTTCACTCTATCCACTGAGCCAAACTGGATAGGGCAAAACTGTAATCATTGTTGAGCACAATAAAATTTCAATTCTCTAACACTAAGTGTTATTATGATCTTATAATCTATTTAAATCTTGGTTTTTAACTGCCATATTTACTTTTTTGTTGTGTTAAAATTCATTTAATTAATTTATTATTATTATTAAATTTTTTTACATCTTTATCAGTTTAGGTATGCACTTACTTGTTTTCTAAAACTTTACTGTCTCATTTATATTCTCACCTTGGTGCCCTGATTAATGGTGTGCTTTTTGGTAATTTGTATTGTGACTCCATACTTCTCTGTTTTTTGGGTTTTTTTTGTTTTTGTTTTTTTTTTCTACAGGATATCATAATGCCCTATGTTTCTAAAAGAAAAGTTGCTGTGTGTGGTGAGTCTTTAGTAATGTTTTAAATGTATATTTCTGATGTCGTAAAATAGAAGCACTGATTGGAGGTATAAATTGACTTCTGTTGCTCTTTGTGACATTTTCTAAGAATGAAATAATTTTGTGAAGTTTACTGATTCAGTTGAAGTAAAATCTGTGAATCAGTCGTAAAAACTATATATTATGTCATCTTTGCAATTACTGTACTGACCAACTTCAAGGTTAAAAAAAAAAAAGAAACAGAAATGATGGTGCATTTGTTTAGAAATGTGTAGGATGTGTTAGATCAATCAATCAATACCTAATTACTAGTCTGCAGCTTTCTCTGCTCTAATGCTCAGGCTTTCACAGAGATGAACCACCTGCTGTGTGACCTCATGTATTTCTTCTGTCAACACTCTTAAAGGGACTGCTCAGAACCTGGCAATAACTCCATTATTCCAAGAGAAATAATTTTATAAAAGACTTATTTCCACACATGTCCAAGAAAATATACAAAGCCAAAGAAACTCATGAGCAAATAAATGTACAAGATAAAAAATATCTTAATCTATATACAGTAAGTGAAATGCAATTGTTTAAAAGCATTTCCTTCCTACTATAATTAATGGAGAAATTTATGGATATTAGTTATAATATGCACTTCTATGACTATAGACTGCCTATGACTATATGTAGGTGGTTGATGGGTTGAAAACCAGTTCTAACTATTATATTTGATCAAACCTCAGTGTGACAGTTACATGCTCTGAGGAATCTCAGTGGTCCTCTTGGTGATTCCACCAAAAATTTTTTTTTTTAAATTAAGATTTTATATTATGTTATTTATGTGCTGTCATCTGTAATAAGAAAGGCCAAGTTCTGAGCTCTGAATAAAATTCAAGTGTTCCTAGTCTATGGACTTTAAACAAAATAAATATGCACCCAGAACATTTAAATACAAGAAAGCATTTTCCCTTTCTTTGAAATTCCAAAATATGTGAGTGCTTCATCCAAAGCATTTTTTTAGGGGGAGAATAAAAGAATGCATCATAGGAATATTTTTTCTCTTAAAATATTTTTAAAATGTTAACAAATTAATATTATGAAGATGCATTACAACTAAAAACTGTGGATCAGAATATAGTCCATGTAGATCTTATATTCAAATCTCAAGAAAACTATTTCTAATTTTAAAAGCTGCCCTGAAAATGAAGGTACATTCTGATTGATCAATGCTACACCAACATTCAGTATCACTACTCCATATTATGTCTTTAAAATGCCATCAATTTCTACATTTTGTTTGATTTTTAATCTATTTTATTTACATGTCCTTTATTACTGAGGGAAGTTTGTCTTGCTTGGCAGTGATTACAATTTTTATAATATAACTTTTGTCATTATTTGCTTCAAATATTTATTGATTAGTTAACTTGGATTTCTAAAGTTAATTTTTTATTCAGTTATATAACATCATTTTTAGTTCAATCCATTGCAACCTGTTTGATGCAGGCTGTGTCCTTTCACTAGAAAGTCTGCATAGTCAGGCATTATTGAGAGTAATAATGGAAATACTCCCTGAACTTTCATTCTGTTTAGTAGGGCAATTTTTATAGGGCGAGTTACCTCTGAATATCCTCTTGTGCTGCATTTTGCTTTTTTGTTTATTTGTCTATTTTAATTCTTTTTAGTGAAGAGAGAGTTAACCAAACCCAGAACTTAATTACTTACACATAATGAGAAAAATGCTTTTTTGCTGCTCTGAAATTTTGTATCTCAGTGTGTGAACTGAAGTGAAGATTGAATTCCTCAGCTTCTATCCACTAGAGTTTCAGGATCCTCGGATTTCTATCTCATGTCATTTTGGTGGAACACAGTGAAATGAGCTCTGTCTGCTCCCTGCCTTGATTAATTTTGAAATTTATATGTAATGAGTACATTTTTTATTGGAGCAGACCTACAAAACTATGCCATCCCTATAAGCCAATGTACCAAGGTAAACTCCTCCTCTGAACTATTACTATACCATAAATATCTCCAATTATTTTTTAAGACAAAAAGAGTGCTTGACTATTCCAGGGTATACTAATCTAGAACCATCTTCCTCTACCTCTTAGCTGTTTTTAAAGTTACCAGCTATTATTGTATATAATTAATATTTAAAAGAAGTTTATGGTCATATGAAGATAATGTTTCTAATTATGATAGCCAATACTTCTATAGAATATGCAAATATGGATGTGTATTGGAATGGCTTATACTTCTTTAATACAGTGTCTTAGATTCTTTGGACTGCTATTAACAAAATATCAAAGACTAGATAGCTTATAGGCAATAGAAACATTTCTAATAATTCTGGAGGCTATGAAGTCCAAGATCAGGGCAACTTCATGGTGGATGTGGGCCCTTTGCCTGGTTCATAGCTGGCATATTTTCAATGTATTTTTACATGATTGAAAGAACTAAGGAGTTCTGTAGATCTCTTTTTTAATCCTATCCTTAAGGTCCCCACTCCCATGACCAACTCACCACTAAAAAAACCTCACCTCTAACACCATCACATTGAGTGTTAGGATTACAACATGTGAGTTTTGGGGGGTTACTAATTTCAGAACAAAAGCAATAGGCATATCCTTTTTATAAAGTTATTTACATATTATAGACTAGTGGCCTGTTGCACAAAATTTGTGCATGAGATGGGTGTGTGTGTCCCTCAGCCTGGCCTGGACCCTCTCCAATCTTGGACCCATCGTGAGATATCTGATTGCTGGTTTAGCTATTAACTGCTCACCTGCCTGCCTGCTTGATCACCCCTAACCACTATGCCTGCTGACCTGCTTGCCCTGAACCCCCTCCTGCCAGCCTTCTCATCCCCGACTGCACCTCCTTGCTGGCCTGCTTGCCCCCAACTGCCTCCCATGTTGGCCTGATTGCCCCAACTGTCCTCCCCTCCTGGTCTGATCACCCCTAACCAACTTTGCTTTGGCCCTGACACAATTGCTTTGTCCAGAAGGTCTCCCAGTCTAATTAGCATATCACCCTTTAATTAGTATAGATAAACACATATATGTATAGTTTATACATATTTTATACACATTAAAATCTATGAGGGCATGAGTGGAGGGGTGGGGCAGTGGGGACATAAGGACACATATGTAATATCTTAATCAATAAAGAAAAACATAAATAAATGAGGTACTGAAAAAAACTATTTTATATACTTACATGTAGACATACATTTATGTGTATATGTGTATATAATACATGTATAATTATATATAGTAGAGGCCCGGTATATGGATTTGTGCACTGGTGGGGGGCGTAGTCTGTGGGGATTGGCTCACTGTGGGAGTACCATCATCCTGGTCAGCTGAAAAGCTGTGGACCCACCCTCTGAGAAGCTGCTCCTGCTGTGGAGTGCCACTCATCCCAGTCAGCCAAGTAGTGCTCCCACTGTGGGAGCACACCAACCACCAGGGGAAAACTCCTGCATTGAGTATCTGCCCTTGGTGGTCAGTGCACGTCATAGCGACTGGTCCACCAGTTGTTTTGGTCATTCCACTGTTCGGTTGATGGGCTTTCATATATATGTAGATGACCTGCCAGAATGCCAGAATGTGTATTGTGTGTGGTGTGTGTGTGTGTGTGTATGCTTGCATATGCAAGCATGTGCTCTTGTATATGATTAATCTGCTTATTGCAAGGTGTGTGTATAAATAAAGATTGTATTTTTGTGTTATTACTGTTTGTACACCAAATATAATTTTCTCTCATCAACTATAAAACTTTTATCTTCCCTCATAAATATGTTTCTCTGAATTATAAATATAATACGCTTACTGTTGTTATGAAACTGAAGACATGATATTTTTAGTCTTGAATATTCAAAGGCTTTTTTCTTTTAAAGATGGTGATTTAATGGCCTCTTTTTGTATTTGCTGTCAGTCAATTTAATGTTCCACTAATTATAATAAAATATATTCCTAAATATAATTGTCAATCCTGATATATTTAATGCTTGCTCACTCCTGTGCCTCTCTCCTAATGGAAATCATCTGCATGTCATCAGAATTAGACAGAGAAGACGCACCTGTAATCTGAATTTTGTTTCAAAGATGAGTTCTCTCTTTTTTAATGTATCTTTATTATTGAAAGTATTATAGATATTTCCTTTATTTTCCCCATTGACCCCCTTAACCCCCTACCTGCCCCTCCCAGGGCTTCACTACTCTGTTGCCTGTGTCCTTGGGCTTTGAGCTCTTATTGGGCTTTTGTCACTCAAAGACTTTTTAAATCAGATTTTGTTTGGATGATAGAAGTTGATTTAATACTTAATAGGATCATATTTCTGGATTTTTCTCTATTTCTAAAATTTCTGCTTGAAGACTACTTAATTATTCCTTTGCTCATCTCCTTCATATGATATCCTGCTAAAAGCAGCTAACAGGACATAGCACATACTATCAGCCTGACTCTTCCTTGTGACTTCTAGCACATCAGACATAGTTGCACAAGAATCTTGCTTCAAGTAATTCCAGGCAACTGTTTAGCAAATGCTTTCCTACAGCAAATCACAACTCACTAGTCTTCTTACCTTTGGTCTCTGTTGCCTTACTGTGTGCCATTTTACTATACTAAAAGGACATATATTTAATGTAGATTTAATGCCAATACTCTTACTTAATAACATAGTTTTGTATTAGGACAGAATACTTGTAACATACAACTCCAAAATAAATGTGATTTAAAGCATTAGAAATATACTTCTGTAATTGTGATTCAAGGAGTGTTTTACAGGCAGCTTCCCAACTATTAATTCAGATTGTAAGAGGGATGTCTGACTCCTGGTTTAAGCTTGATCCTTGGGATCAGGCCTAAACGAGCAGTCAGACATCCCTCAAGGAGTCCCAGATTGGAGAGGGTGCAGGCTGGGCTGAGGGACGCCCTCCTCACCCCCCAGGCATAATTTCTGTGCAGCAGACCTCTAGTATTCTGTATATTCACTTGTGAATATATATGTAACACACAAGTCTAGCTTTGCAAAAAAAAAATATATTCTAAATATTCCTATCAGATATCATCAAATTATTATATTCAATATATGTATTCTATTAGCCAATATAATAAAGAGTTAATATGCAAACTGACCCTCACATCATCACAAGATGGCTGCGCCCACAGTGGAGGTGAGGTTCCCATAACAATCTATAATGAGCCATCAGCAGGAACCTGAGGCTGCATGGTGCTGGGCTGGTGTGGGGGACCTGAGGTGGCACACCCCACCTGGTGTGGCTTGACTGGGGACCTCAGTCCATGCTCGCCACCCAGTGGGTCTTGATGGGGGACCTCAGTCCACATCCCCTGTCTGGTACAGCTTGATGGAGGACCTCAAGCCGTAACCCTGAGGCTGCGACCCTGCCAGGTGGAGTTTGATGGGGGTGGGGCTGACCTGGTCTGAATCTTGCCCAAGGGGGGTGGGGCTGGATCTGGGTCTCATGCAATTTCGAGGTGTGTGCAGGTCCTGCAGCATGCCCCAGATTTTGACAGAAGAAAGCTTTTCATATACATTTTACTAATTTTCTTTCATCTCTGACACTTCTAGTATAGAGAAAGAACAAATAGCAATATTGAAATATTTCTTCTAATTATTTCCCTTTTAATGTGCACGAATTTCATGCACTGGACCACTAGTATATTATATAAATTAATTTAGTCTTTTCCAAGTGGAAGTGTCTTAGTGTAGCCCTAAAATTGTATCCAGTATATAGCAAAAACTCATAAAATGCCACTTGTTTTCTCAGAGTCCTCAGAACATGAAAGCTTGGGACCCATGCCTAAAAGTATCCTATGTAAAGCACCAACTCAGAACTCACCAGCCACAGGGTTCTCATCCTGCTCTAAGTCACTGAAGTCTCAGTACCATTTGGGGGACTATTATATTACTCTTTTAAAATACATTTATATATATGTATTTTAAAAGAGTACATATATTACTCTTCAATTTCCTATTGAGCGGTCAGATATGTAGTTATAAATGAATGGGAAGCAGGAAAAATAGGATGGCTCTGGAAGAGGTGAGCAGTGACAAGTGAAGGTTTTAAGAAGTTAGGGAATATTGCTACTCTGAGACATCTGTGTGAATTGTCCTGATCCCAAACTGTCAGCCAGGGCATCATTTTGAAAATGTAGTTGAAATTGGTTTTATACTGCAGTATGCAAAATTTGTGGTTTTGTGTTTTTTTGTTTTGTTTGTTTCTTTAATCTTAGACTCCACACTATAGGCAGAATGGCCTTTCTGAAGGGCCACACTTTGATTCTATAGTTCATTTATATTCCCAGTCATATAATTTGAAATGAAGTTTTCTCCTTTCTTGATACATTTCAGTTTATCAGGAATAGGGAAAAACTCTACTATCTTTCCATAAGTATACTAAGTTCCTCCAAACTTTGTATTGTTTTAGAGGAATTCTAAAATTCTTACTACACGATAGTGACAATTTTGTCACTTCTATCCCAGAGTATAAGTGACTTACCAGCCTGTAGACAAAACTACACAATATACCTTACCATGTTTCCTCTGTGAGGTTATCTGTTTCCTATTCTGACTATACTTTAATGTCTTGCTAGAAGCAACTTCAGTTGCATGGAATAGAGTTCTTTCTATTCAGGGTCATTCAAGGGTGAGGAATTCTTGAAAGTGTACAGTATGCTTATTATAATTTAAAAAAAAAAAGACCTTATGTGCAACAAAACATTGTAGGAAGTGGAGCAGGGAGATCATCGAAGCTGTAAAAATCCTCTCTGTCCCTCTCTGGGCTCAGGTGGTGAGAGTTCCTTTTACTCTACCTTTTTTTTTTTTTTTCCTTTCTTCTCTCAACAGACTGAATTTATAAACTTCAGCTTTTATTGCATATGGTCCAACATACTTTCCATTTTTTAAATAATATGGCAACTCTCAATTATAATAATGATTCTATAAGAATATTTTTATGTGCTTTTTTGAATCCTATCTCTTATTAAGAAATCCAGGGCTCTAAAGTTAAAATTTCAAATTATATGCATAAAAATATAATGTTCTGACATAATCGTTTTAGCATATTCATGTTTGTAGGGAGCTGCTATGGGTCATGTGTACAAATGTGATCCAGTTATCTGTATTTAGGAGGGTGAAGGAAAATGCTCAAAAGTGAATAACTCATCCTGCACTATAATCACACTTTGTGCCAGAGTTAATTAGCTTTTAGCTTTCTAATTGCTGTGTAACATTTTATCACAAACTATTATAGTTGGCTTAACACAACGCAGATTTATTCCCTCACAGTTCTATAGTTCAGAAGTCCAGGTCAGGCTCAGGAATATTTCTGCTCAATATTTCATAAAGCTGAAATATGAATGTGGGCTAGCTACATTCCCATCTGGGACTGTGGGTCTTTTCCAAATTCACACGGATTACTGACAGATTATTCAAAATCAGCTTCACTTTGTCCTTTCTGCATTTTTATATAACTAATTATTTATTATTTCATATTCTTAACCTCTCAAACCCGTGTTTTAGTGAAAAGTAGTTTAACCAGACAAGTTGGATCAAAACAGATCAATTTTGAATGAATGATGGATATGAAGAAGCAATGATATAAATAGTAATACAAGTTTGAACATAGTTTTTTAAACTCCATGTTATTTAACTTATAAAACAAAATTAAAACTTCTAAAATATTTTCTATGTTCAATTTTCCATTATGTAATTTTTGCTTTAGTTTACTTTTTAAATAATTGCTGTGCCTTTAAGTCTTCATTCTGGCTTTAAAATATTAACTTGATATTGCAATTTTTATTTTTATTTTGGATAGCCTCCCTTTTATTATAGAAATATCCTCATAAAGAATTAATAATGACAGAACAATACAAACTATGGGAACTTTCCTATTAAACTATTATTTTCTTTCCTTTTAGCAATTTTCTTTTTTTTTTCTTTCAGGTTCACAGGAATGTTTTTAAAATAAAATACTTAGGTTGTAAAAAAAGGAAAGAAACATTTTGAATTTTTAAATTAGATTAGTAGGATATTTTATTATAAAACTTTAATTTCCCAGCCTCAGTTAACAGGGAGTCCAAGCACTAACATTCATGAACAAGTTCCAGATCATGGCAACAAAGTCATCTAAATGAAATTATAATATAAAATCATAAGTAATTGTTTTAATTCACTATAAAAGTAGCTATTGAATAAAAGTAACAAATTAAAGTTTAGGGATGTTCATCCCCTTTGGTCAAATAGTGTCCAAACAACTTTGGCAAATATCTCTTTGTTTATAAAACACCCTAACAAACTTTTATTAACAAACTCCTTTATGATGAAGACAGTAGCTTTAATAACCTGTTGGTCTTACCAGAATATTGCTTGTAGGAGCTAGTACTTTGGGCTTCACAATAGTTCTAAAACTCAATACAAATGTGAACAAATTCTGAAATGATTTTAGTGACTTCTACTTTTAATCTAAATGTCACAGAAACATAATCACTGACATCATATTGCTAAAAAGTATCTACTTTTGTGCACTGGAATCACATTAATGCTTTATGTTCTTAGTTGACTTGTACTTGCAAAAACGCATTTTGAGAAATAAATCGATATTAGCATACAGATAGAATTGAATATTATGTCAATAGTGATTGACAAAGTTGATATGTTGCTGTTTGCCTCATTTCAGATTAGTTCTTTTTTTTTTTTTTTCTTGAAGGCAGAAAATGCAAAATAGCATTTCAATTTTCCAATCCATTTAAACTGAGAAGAAAGAAATAATCTAGAGGGAAAATATTAAAAGGCTTTGCAGCTACATTGTGATTGACATACAGCTAAAGTATGTTTCCATTGTAAAGTCAGGCCAGTATCAATAAAGCTGTGTTGACTCAGTTGGTATCCTCAGGCTCCCTTTGCCCACATATAATTGATTTTAAAGCTATGAGTACAAAAGGAAAAATAACACTTTGTTATGTCTATATGGAGTTCCACTGCCATAGCCCTATTGTTTTATTTGAAATGTGTTTGGAGGAAAATGTTACCTAAAGCAAGCATAACTAATTTTTCTTAAGCATTTCTCATAATAGAAAATGAACTTTGAAGCTTTGTATATCACTTTAATATAGAAAAAGGATATTTATATATGTACATGTATAATGAAATGATAAATAATATATTATAAAAGTGGAGTGTTAGCCAAATGCAGTTTTAGACACTAGAAAATGAATTATAAATATTTATAAAAAGAGGGCAGTATTAAAAGGGAACAGGGATCTGACCTATATGTAGAAAATAAAAATAATCTGTGAATAGAACTGTTATATTGAAGAGGTTACAGAAATTTAAACACAGATTAGTTTAAACAAAATATAATAACATGTATATATAATAACTGAGCACTTCTATATGTTCAATGAAAGACATGGATTTAAAAAATATGTCAAATTTTCATTTAAAACATGATAGGTAAGTAATTTTTTATAATTTTGTTTTATTTCTGAGTTACCACAGGGCACCAGAATAGCCTTATTAGTTCAATACACTTCAAAAATTAACCTTAATCAATATTTTTATGTGGGAAAAAAAGTGCAAAATTATCAAAATTAATGTTTACTTATTATTCTTAATATACTATCTTAAACATTAAGATAATAAATCACAAAATAAAGGCATAAAAGCAAAACACCCTGACTTCCTCTCTGTTCTTTACTTGCTACCATCACTGGGCGCCCTGCACATTAGTAAGTCACTGTAGGACCAGGCACCGCAAGGAAGTGACTGATGACAGCAGCCACTGTCCTTGTCACAATTTGATCCCCGCCAGAAGCTTGGCATCCATAATGTGCATGAAATATTCAGTTGTTCCCTCATGATTTAGTATCCCAAACCCTATATTCCACAGTTTATATTTAGAAAAATATAACTGCAATTTTGGAAAAGATACAATCATTTCACTTTTTTTTCCTTCATTATCAGCAAGCTTAAAAGTGACCTTACATTCAAAACTATATTGTGATATATTTTTTCTAATTAAAGGGAAAATGGCACAGACACTTCCATATAAATATTATAGCAGGTAATACCAGCTTCCAACTAGAAAAAGTCAACTTCCTGCTTCAAATTATAATGTATATGATGCATAAAGTTATTTGTACATTATATCCAGGTATAATACAAAATATAAAATACAAAATATAAAATATATTTTGCCAATTTATGTTCTTATATTTTCCTTTGTCAGCATTTACCAAATGCCATCTTCAAGATGTCAAATCAATATAATTAAGTGTTTTACTTTACCATATGACTAGAAATTTTAATATAGACATTGACAAGAATGTACAACTACTTAAGTGAAAAAAAGACTCAAATATAAGGATTAAATAAATGTTAAAAATAGGTAATGAGTATACTTGTTTATTTTTCTGCTTATTTTTCCTAAGTTGGCTTTGGCTTCCTTGAAAAATATTTTTTTTTTTAGAAATGATAATATAAGAGATTGGTTATTCTGATGAAAAGACAACAAATGCTTTATGTACAAGAAATAACATTACATAATTCAAAAGGAAAAGATAACCAACTTAAATACAAGGCAAACTAGCTATTATATAAGACTAGAGGCCCGGTGCACGAAATTTGTGTAAGGGCCTTGGCCCTGGCCCCTGCCCACAGCTGCTGTGTCTGGGGGTCTCTGCCGTCCAAGGCTGCTGCAGCTTTGTCTGGAAGAAGACGTTGGGAAGGACATGAATCAGTGGTTGTGTCAACCTATGAATCAGGAGGTCACCGTTTGATTCCCAGTCAAGGGCACATGCCTGAGTTGTAGGCTCCATCCCTAGTAGGAAGGGTACAAGAGGCAGGTGATCAATGATTATCTCTCCCTCTCCCTTCCTTTCTGAAATCAATAAAAAAATAAAAAAAAATAAAAGTTCTAATAATTTTCTAAAGAAAGAGCTTCTAGATACCAGTGATCAAAAATTTACATTGAGCAGAAACCGGTTTTGCCTGTGGACCGAAAGGTCCCAGGTTCGATTCTGATCAAGGGCATGTACCTTGGTTGCGGGCACATCCCCAGTAGGTGGTGTGCAAGAGGCAGCTGATCAATGATTCTCTCTCATCCATGTTTCTAACTCTCGATCCCTCTCTTTCTTCCTCTCTGTTAAAAATTAATAAAATATATTAAAAAAATTACATTGAAATTTTCAGCCAAATAGTCCAAGCTGTAAAATAACAGGAAGTTGTGGATATGCTCTAAACAAAACAAAAATGAGTATAATCAATTAAATTTTGCACCTGAAATAACCTAACTATAATTATATCAAAGATTATGTAAGAAATCAATGGTCATAATTCTATTAAGGATCCACGTCAATAAGGCAAACTGGGAAATACAATATGCATAAAATTGATATTATAATATGCTTGCCCTAAAGGAATTTACACCTTTGTAAAATACTAAAACAGAGTTATATATAAAAAGGGATGCTACTCATTTTATACTTTTTTGACTATATATGTCATATTTATTCCTAATCATAGAAGTATTATTTAGTATTCTTTAATAGCTAATGTTCTATCAATTATTTTTATCCATTTCAGAGTATCTACCATAACAATTCCTATTTTAGTTTTCCAGAAATGTTATGTATACTTTTTAGTTGAAATAAAAATGGATCTTAACATACTATGTACACAAAAACATAGTTTTGCAAATTGATATTAAAATTGCAAAGTAGTACTAGTAGCCTAAATGATGAAATTGATTTTTATAAACTCTGTCCATGGAAGTATGTTATCATTTTGACACTTTATTACTAGTAAATGTTATTTTAATGGGTACTTTGTTTAGCACCAACAGTATCTCTAAAAGCAGCAAGCTGTGTAACCTTGATAAGAGTTATATGAAAAGAATATATGTAACCTTAAATGAATTAAACCTTGGGCCTCTCAGTGATTACCCCAAAAAATATGAGAACAGAATACTTTTAATTTTAAAGCACTGATAATTTCACTTTCTGCTGTCAAAAATCTTGTAAGGAATAGTGTATGTGTTATCCTACAATAAAGATAACAATTCTGACAAAATCCTTAAAAATGAAACTATTTCTACTTTTGCAAGGACAACTTGTCATGAAATTAAAATGACAAATTATATTCTTCTGCTGGAAACACTACATTAAAATATTCAAACAATTAAAAATACACAATAATTTTAGAATTTTGCCAGGATAGAAAACAACTAATGCTAAACATTTTAGGGGAAGTTTACAAATAGGGAAAGGAGACAGATTTACAATTCTGGTTGAAAACCAAACACATTTTTTCTCTACTTCTCACTATTGAAGCTTTTTTGGTAAATTGTGAATGATAATGTTTTAAGGATGTTTTTATGCAAGCCACCTGTGTTTGATTTTCCTATGTTTTGTGTTTAGAGTGAGTGTTTTTCAGGGTGACATATTATTATGGAAAGTTTGTAAAAAAAAAAAAAAAAAAAAGTAAAATAATAAAGTCAAAAGGATGTTATATTACAGACCAGGGAATAAAGTTTATGCATTATTCAGGTAAAATACATTAAATAAAATCAGGTAAGATACAGACTAAAGAGTAACATTTAAAAACAAAAAAACAAATGTACATAAAAACAACCTGGTCTGCTGCAGTGATGTAAAGTCTAGAAAAATATAGATCGCCACAAAAGAGTGGGGTAGTGGTTCAAATGAATTTGTATTATCAGGAGCATTCTTCCTAAAAAATCAGGGGTCCATGAACTTTGTTAACTAGTTGAGCCATCATTAAAGAGCTATCCAGAAATGAAAACCAGTTTGGAAAACCTGTGCCTGCAGTACTTAGAATTGCATTTACTAATTGCTTGGAGGGCATCCTATTCACCATGAACAATTATAATTGATTTATCTGTAATTCCCTAATTCCAGAGTCCAAGGACATTGGTACATTATCTGTGATCTCTATTATTTTCCCCTAAGAATTCCCATCCTCCATGTCATACAGTACACAAACACCTATGTGCGCACAGGTGTGCGCACACACACACACACACACACACACAGCTATCAGAAAGTTATTCTCTATAACTTTCCGTAATGTAAAGTTTTCTGTAATTCTTAGAAAAACTGTGACAAAGTAGTACTCTGTAAACATCATCTTATCAATTCTCTCATTATTATAAAAGAGTTGACTTTAGTCATTCCAGACTTTAAGGTGATATTATATTTTCATCTTTACTGAATTGAGTAAGTTAAAAATGACATAGACCTATCTCTAGTTAGCTTTCCAATTTAAGTAAACATCATTTGGGCCTTTATTCAGTGGGGATGGGATACAGATAAAAACTGCATAATAATTTGACCCATATTTTAAAAGAATACAAAGCCTCAGTTCTAATATTTGCAGTGCATACTCTAAGTTACTCTATAAGGCAGAGGACTCCATATTTCTCATTTTAAGCTTGCTACAGAAGGTGATGTAAGTGTTTAGAGTGCTACAAGTATGTTTTTTTAAAAATGTTTATGTATTGGTATTTAAAATTAAATAAATTTAAAGAATGCTTTCCACTTAAGCTGAGATAAAAGAATTCACCTTTTTAATAAAAAATGAAGGAATTTCAATTTAAATAATTTAAAAGCTGAAAACAAAGAAATTAAATTGTTTACTACATAGTACCTTAAGACCTTCTCTGGAGTTATTTTTACTTTATGTGAGGTGAAATAATACTGATCCTGCCATGTAGCCATTGGCCATGACCTCCAAAACTTAGTATCCTAAAAACGAAGCCATGTATTTAACTCATGGTTCTTAGATCAGCAGTTTGTACTGTTCTAGGAGGGGCAGGGAAATGCTAATCTCTGCTGGACTAACTCCTGGGTTGTCTGGGGCTGGCCTTGGTTAGAAGGTTATGGCTAGTTGGTCCTCTTCCATTCATCTCTCACTGCTGTTCTTGCCAGCCAAAAGCCTGGCTTCCTGGTGGTCAGTGCTCCCCTTATGGGAGCACACTGACCACCAGGGGGCAGCTCCTGCATTGAGCATCTGCCCCCTGGTAATCAGTGCACACCATAGTGACCAGTTGTTCCACCATTTGGTTGATTTGCATATTAAGTTTTTATTATTATAGGATGTAGATATTTTCTCACTGATTTTTAGAGAGAGGAAAGTGGAAAGACAGAAAGAATCTCTAGCAGGCTGTTCTTGTCTTGTCTCCATGGTGGCCTAGGGTTCTGAGTGAGAAGGGCAGTGTGGCCAACTTGAGATCAGAACTGGCATAACTATGTCCCTCCTTCTGCATCTGATCAATCAAAGCAAGTCACAAGTCACTTCAGAATCAAAGTTGAGAGAAATGAATTCCATCTCCTGATGGGAAGATCTTAAAAGTACAGTGGCTATTTTGGCCATCTCTCACACATGTTGAGGTGATTATAAGGTACATTTTTAACAATGCAGTCCCACATCTCAGTGTTATTCATTCCCAAAGAGAGCCTGCAGAGTTGCAACGATATAAAAAGTACCTTGCTTAAAACAGGGATTTCGTTTTAATGTCTTATTCAATCAAGTAAATCAGTTCTAACACAGAACATGACAGTGTGGGCAGAAACCAAGAGGCTCCCCTGTAAACATTCTGTTAAGCTACGCTGTGCACACATCCTATTTCCTGTTGATAAAAGAAGATCAGTCACCTCAGCCCATGTATTAACCAGATCTTCGGGCTGCTTTATATCTGACATGAGTAGTCCCAAATGGCCAGAAGGCAAACTCACATTTCAGTCTAATGGATACCTTGTTAAACTGGGTAATGAAAACCTTCCTCCCTCAAGCATCAAAGCTCATAAAATGCAGAGGACAAAGTCACAGGGACAGGAAGAAAACCTTTTAGTTTCATGAGGCAAAAAGTGTGCAGCAACACTCCTAAATTCATTCCGTGTTTCCTGAATTCAGGTGGATTGGCTGTCGTTGAAACAGCCCCTGCACAGTGCCCTGGCTAAGGGCACAGACACCATCCTCCACTCCTCCATGAGAACCATCCATCTGGAACACAAACTGAATCTTCTTCAGCCAGGGGACCATTCTTTGTGGTCCGCTATTTTGGCAAGGAGGCAGGGTAAAATCAATGGATTCTACAATCTTCAGCTTTTTGAAAAATAAATTTTGCTTTAATATCAGAAAAATGTTTGATACTCAGAAGCAATGCTGGATAAGACAAAATGATGATGAATAAAGCTTTCAACAGGTTTCCAGATTGTGGTTCCAGCAGAAGGGTGCATGACAAGGAGAGCAAATCAATATTCTATTCCAATGAGATGAACCACTTCCATTTCCATAATAGTATGTGTCAATGTGCTCACCCTGCCACCAGTATATCCATTGGAGGGCTTCTAGCTTGTTACTGTTGTAGGCAAGTAAGACACTCACTAGTGACAGTATCCGGGACCAGCTCATTGAGAATAGATGTTTACCTTTTCTGAGTGCACAACTTACTTTCCACTTCTATGCCCTCCATTTCCATACAACTGTCAGTGACAGGATAACGGAGACCTGCCTGGCTCAGTGGTTGAGTGCCAACCTATGAACCAGGAGGTCACAGTGGTTCAATTCCCAGTCAGGGCACATGCAGGAGGGGGCATGCAGGAGGCAGCTGATCAATGATTCTCTCTTACATTGATATTTTTATCTTTCTCTCTCCCTTCCTTGCTAAAATCAATAAAAATATATTTTTTAAAAAAGAAATAACTTGACATCTACCAAGTAAGAGATCTTAGGTAATTGTTGAAAGTGACGCAGTCTCACAATTTGCAGCTTATTTTAAGAAATTTACTCATATACTTGTCTCTAAAGTTAATTGTTTTAAATCATTTCTCCTTTTATCTGATCTAAGAAATCCCTGACCAGCTAAAGCTGAACACCTTTTTAGCAGGCTAGCAATCAGTGCAGATCTGTTTATAGGGATCTGTCTCCTAGATAAAGTTATTCAAAGATTTACTATCTTATTTAAAAAAATATATATCTCCTTTCTTCACAGTGTTTTCTAAATGGAATATGCTATGATGCTAATTCAATTATGCAATACTTCTATAAATCAAACTTAATATTTTTCCTACTGAGTCTATTAGTCTTAGAAAATTTGTCATCTCAGAGTGATACCTCCAGGTCACCCTATTGGCATGTTGACCCAGTGTAGTGAATATGAGTAACGATCTGCAAGATGACAAGGTGATCAAAATCGCTGTAGTGTGAATAAATCGCTAATCCAGAAAGTTGAAGGGCCCTGAGACAAAAGGCAGCAGGCAGCCTGATAGCTTTGCTGGCTCTCTGGCTTGGATTCCACTTATATGCAAGATGCTAGGCTGTAATTTTTTTCAACATTTTTTCTTCAGGAGCCATAGCTCAACAGCTACTGTGAATGAAGTTACTATTTGATTACAACAAATCAGCCAGGTAATTGAAGTAGAGAAGCAATAAAAAGTTTATGATCCTTGCATTGTTCAAGTCTTTAATGAAGTATTTATTTTGGTTAACCGTGTTATTAGATGAGATGACCTAGATTCTTATATGAGTCACAGAGCTAGAAAGAGGACTTTGACAGTGGCTTTATATACTAGTTCCAACTATTCAGAAGCAGGGGCAGCAGGGCGGGGGAGAAATCTCAGATTGTATTTACAGAACTACTGAATTCATTGAGAGATTGAAATAGGCCAAATTCTGTTTGTCTAAGTGATATTCTGGCTTCCAAGCTATCAATATTTGCTTTGATCATTAATTGCCAAAATGACTACAATATTTTATTTTCCATGGTACAGTTACCTGGGTTATATAATAAGTATCCGGTACCTGGTACCTTGTATAAGTTCATTCAGGGAAAGCCAGGTGGGCAATTTATAATATACATTTTTGCTGAAGGTATAGAGTCATTTTTCAAAGATAGTCCTGATTGTTTAAGGGTTTCCAGGTCTGAGAAAGACACAAAACTGGGAAATGTAGTAGGGACGATAAATCTTTGGGATGGCTCAAGTTTTTGTTGTTGTTGTTTATCTTGTTTTGTTTTAAGATTTCGGTGGACCAAAAAGTGGATGAAATTTCTATTATTTATTTATAGATTATGTATTTATGTATTATTTATAGATTATGTATTTATCTATTTTTTTCCCTGGATGCCATGATCAATTGGCCAGTATTGTATTTGCCTCTTGTTTTACTGTTCTGGTGACTTTATTGACTCTGCTGTTTATTGTGACAGCTGTACCAATGTCCTGGCTTGATAAATGATGACACATTATTCTGGTCATCTAGAACCTCATCATCCACATTGAAATCAGTGAGTCCATTCCAATAGAAATATAGTTCTTTAATCACTATGCTTTAGAGCAGATGCTGACATTCTTTTTAGTGATGCCAATACTTTTCACATCAATATATACTTCAGTATTACAGTATAAAGGGTATCTTTTGTATTCTCTTATACAAAAATTCAGGGTTGATTAGAAAGCATCGGGCATTATAAATCTATTCAATATTTCTATCAAACTAATGTTTTTCAAATCCTCACCCAAGGATGGTTCTTATCGATTTTAGAGAGAAGAAGTTGGGAAAAAGAGGAGAGGAGAAGATGAGATGAGAGGAGAGGATAGGAGAGGAGAGGAGAGGAGAGGGGAGGGGAGGGGAGGGGAGGGGAGGGGAGGGGAGGGGAGGGGAGGGGAGGGGAGGAGATACAATAAATATCAATTGATTGCCTTCAGTACCCACCCCAACTGGGGACTGAACCTGAAACCTAATCATATGCTCTGACTGGGAACCAAACCCACAATCCTTTTGGTGCAATACTTCAACCAAATGAGTCACCCAGCTATGCTCAACCTAATTTTTAATTTATATTTTACATCAAGAGGTAAAACTTATTTATTTCATCTTTATATTTAATCCAGGTTTTGAATAACCAATAAAGTGTCTATCAGAAAAAAAAAAAATATTTAGAAATACAAGTACAATCATTACTGCCAATATATCTAAAAGGTTAACTTTTACTGATAATTATTGGCTAGCCACTCAACATAGAATATGATAGAGCATATAATGTTTTGAAAATATCTAAGCCTTTGGAATCTAACCAAAATGAGTCAAAATCCACCCTATGAAACGTATTTGATCTGTTATATTTGGTAAGTTCTTGAATCTTTATAAATATCATTATCATCAACAGAAGCATCATCATATTATGTAATAAAAACTGTATTTCATATAAAGGCCATAGTGAGAATTAAATAAGTGTCTAAAAAGTGATAATGTTATAAAAGCAATCCTATTTAATAAGGAAGGAATATGCTAATTGACTACCACACCCTGAAAGATGGCAGCATCCAGAGGCACAAAGTGGCAGCACCTAGTACCCTCACTCCTGCTGGGGTGGCAGGCACACAGCAAGGCTGGGCCCACCCCCTGGAGGGCCCGGTCACTCCATGTGCCTGATTCCGGAGACTCCCAGTCCCTTCAGCTTCCCAACCACCCAGGGCACACCCAAAGTGCAGGCAAACCTCAGATGGCGGCTTCCCAGCCACCCAGGACCACCTGAGACTCAGGTAACCGGGCCATCTGAGGCTTGGGCTGCTGGCAGTGGTCACAGCAGAGGTGTGATGGGGCATTGCCTTCCCCTGATTGCCTGGTCACCTGCTACACCTGAGGGCTCCCAGACTGTGAGAAGGGGCAGGGTGGGCTGAGGGACCCCCACTCCAGTGGATGAGTTTTCATGCACCAGACCTCTAGTCTATTATAAAAGAAGGTGAGACTAAATAAAATGAAATGGTAACAATTGAATTAAAATGTTCACAGTGTCTAACAGGAAGCTACAAAGTGTTTAATTAGAATGCATTAAAATTATGGGAGAGTTAAACTCTCCTGTCCAACCATGTGTATGCTTCTATTGTTAGTTATAAGTAGTGCCTTAAGAGCTTCTGAAACTGAATTTAAAAAAATATATATTAAAGCAGTGCATTTATACAGGCAATTGAAACACTACTCTTGAACTTGATTACTGCACAAAAAGCAGTTCCACATTGACAGGTAACTATTATTTATGAGAAGATGATATATTACTTCAAGTTCTCCTGACAGTCTTTATGTATATTTCTTTTACCCAGGACAGTTGCAATTTAATAGTGCATTAAAAGACCATGTGCTATGCCATTTGTCATATGCTATATTTATATAATCTATTCTACTTCCTGCTTGAGTCCTAATTAATCTACCAAACACCTCATTACCTTTTTAAAAACCAGACATTATTTAAGGTTAATTATTAAATTGTTGCATAACTAACACATTAAGTACACACACACACACACACACACATTTTTTTCCCCTTGATAACCAGAAAAATTACAGGGTATTGGGGAAACTTTCTTTAAAATATAACTTTAGTCATATTAAATGTAAATCTTTCTTTATAGGTTTAGATTTACCAGAAACCACATAAATAATATGTACTCTTTAATCATAGCATCAGTGAGTAATGGAAAGATAATACATGATATTTAATGGAAGTACAGTCATGTAAAAAGTGATAAAAAGATAATTCTGTAAACTTTTCATATCACACAATGACTCACAGATTATCCAGATGCCAATAGCTCATTGAGAAGCATGCATCCTCCTATTCTCAGGGGGTATTCCTAAGTTTTCACCCTTTCTGACAATCTTATAGACTCTGGCCCAAGTCTATACTACATGGCTATTTTTATTTAAAATCATTTTTTCAAGCATAACATCTCCAAATTCCACAGAGAAAACAAACAAACATACAAAACCAGAAGTAGGGCATAAATCAGTGTTTTCTGCCTTTAGTTGAAGAGCTAGCTAACAGCCCTAGCTGGTTTGGCTCAGTGCATAGAACATCGGCTTTGGACTGAAGGGTCCTGGGTTTGATTCTGTTAAAGGGCATGTGTCCAGGTTGTGACTCAAACCCCAGTAGGGGTTATGCAGGAGGCAGTCAATCAATGGTTCTCTTATCATTTATGTTTTTTTATGTCCCTCTCCCTCTCCCTTCCTCTCCAAAATCAATAAAAATATATATATATTTTTTAAAGAGTTAGTTAACAAATGGTCTGTGTCCCCACTGTAAGAAAGGAAGGCACTGAAGAAGCAATAGAGATGAAACCTACATATCTATATTTTAAATAGGGATATAAATTTTGAGAAACACAGTTCTAAACCATTTGTGCTATCATTTCTGTTTTTCTTCTAGATCTCTATTAGAGATCAAGAAAAATAAAAAATATTTTATTTTTTATAAAAAATATTTTTATTTCACATGTTATTTAAAATGTAACTAATCTTGCCTTATAATAACATTAAAAAGTACTATTTTACTCATTCCAATTAACATTATTACTACCATTTGGAGAAAAACTAGCATTTGTCTAAACCAGTGGATTTCTTAAAAGGAAGATCAAGAATGAGTCATCTGTTTGCCCCATATGCATAAATGTCAGCTTGGGTACCCACCAATGTACAACAATAAATAGGTCTGAAAAGAATGCTATGGGACAGTGAAAAGCTGAATGATTGAATATGTAGTTCTTGGCAATAAGAGACTTAGAAATATATTATCAATTTGGATAAAAATTGGTTTCCCGCTCATTAAGGACTAAAACCTGAAATGTTAGTAGCTCATCAATTACCATAAGATTTCAATTCCAAGCCATAACATAATTTCATAAAAGCACTTCTTCTTGTATTTAATTTAGACTTTCAATAAGTGCTGCATTTCAGACAGAAAAAAAGATATGATTCTAATAATTTATATTTTAATATAACAACTGGTCCTACTAGAGACAAAGGCCTCTACTAGTACATCTAGGGCAGAAAAACATATAAAGCATGTCATTCTCAGTGGAGAGAAAAATTAGTTCCATAAAATTTCTCCTTTCCTATTATTAATAACTAATTAATTATACCAGTATCATTTCCACTTCATGTTTTGTTTTGCAATTATCTCTTAGATCATTTACTTTTGGATAGATACAGACAATTATTAAAATAATGAGCATAGATGATTTTTAGTGGTCTTTTATTACATTTTTAACATCTCTAGAAACATCTCTAGATTCTGTAATGTTGCCCCAGCATTTGTTCCTAACATTGGTAGCTTATATCTTTTCTCTCTCTCTCTCTCTCTCTCTCTCTCTCTCTCTCTCTCTCTCTCTTCTTTTTTTTTTCTCTTGGTCAATTCAGGGAATGATCAAATTGGTAAAATAGGTAGGTTTAGGGAGTTTGAGGAATTAGGAGTTCATGGGGGAGAACTGCAGGGCTACAAATCTGAGGGGCTGGGAGCTGCCAACAGGAATACATTCACAGAAAGAAGGGAGAGGAAGCCACTCATTCACAGAATAAAGGGAAAAGCCACAGGACATAGAAAAACAAAAAGGAGAAAAAGAGGGAGATCCCACATGGGGTTTGAGCTCTGAAGCTGCAGGGGTCCTCAAACTTTTTAAAGTGGGGGCCAGATCATGGTCCCTCAGAGAACTGGAGGGCCGGACTATATGAACTACCAATTCCTACTGTAACACCTCGGCTGCGCTCACTGCCCAAAAAACCTGGCGGGCCGGATCAGACTCCTCTGCGGGCCGCATGTGGCCCACAGGCCGTAGTTTGAAGACGCCAGTGACCAATCAGAGGGGATATCAGGACACAAAGAAATGCAGCCTTTATAGACCTTAGGAAAAAGAGGGACTTAGTGGGTCTCTCTCCCTCCCCACATGGGAGTCTGTGCTTGTTTCCCAATAAATGTCCATCTTTTCCTACACCACCTTTTTCATGGCTTCATTCTTGGAATCCACCTGGACAAGGGCCCAGGAAATCATCTTTGCCTCCTGCCCAGATGAAAACAAGTTTCAGTTTAATTTTCACATTTCAGCACCAGTTTTTCTTTAACCAAATTTTCTTCTTTGTTATACTTTTGGCCATTTTGTATATTTATACTCTTATTTTGATTTTCTCCTCTGAGCTTGTTTTGGATCAATTTATTGTTCTTTTTCTAGCCTCTTGAGGTAGAAGCAGTTTATTTATTTGAGCATATTCTTTCTAAATGTATGCATTTAATGCTATACATTTCCCTTAAAAGTTTTTATGTTTTTGTTCAGATTGTTATGGACAATCTGAGTTGGATTGCCCCCTGAGTTGGAAGGAGAGGGTTGTCTCCTCCTGGGCTCTTGTCAATCTCATAAGAAAGATTTTAGATGAGTGACATATAAATAGCATTATAGCCAAACAAAGTTTTTAAGGAAGCAAGGAGAGCAAATGTGTTATACATACACTTGGCATGTAGCACAAGTGGGTACCCAGCTAGTCTGAACACGCTGCCTGGTGAGGGTTCTGATGGGGAACATAAAAATACATTTTTGGGAGAGGGCTAGCAGCCTAACTCTGTACCTAGTTAATCAGTATCCCTAAAGCACATTCTTGCTAGCTGATAATTAACTCACTGCCCCTTTCTTAATTATCTGGTCGTGCAAGACCTATTTACCTAAATATTCCCATTTTACAGAGGCCATACACCAGGAACAATACAAAACCTCCAGAGTGGGTTATCAGTGCTGGCACTAGGCCAGGCCTTTGGGTGTGGTCTCACATCCCCCATCTCAACACATGGGATGATTTGCAAAGCCCTTGAAAAGGTCCGGAAGTCTGATCCTTATTTGGAGGACAAAGAAACCAAAGGGTATAGAGGGAAAGCTTCCTCCATTTTGGTTTGCTCAGGATTTGGAGAATTGACCCCCCAGAGTCACTGTACATAAATGGGATTTTCCTGTATCTCTGATTACTCCTGTGCATATTTTCCTGTCCCCTGGTAAATTCTGTAACAGTTCAAGGACTTTTTACTCTTCAATCTATAGGTTTCAAAGCTTCCTGTGTCAGATATCTTGGGAAGCAGACAATGTTTCAAAGTCCCCCTGCTACATTATTATGGCTAATCTTGGGGTGTTTGTACATACACCTAGTCATCTTGTTTGGTAAGTCCTAAGTGTTAACAAAAAAACACACATTGAAACCTGTAAAGAATTTTAGTGAGTTTATTTGAGCCAAACTGTCAACATATGCTGGGAAGCAGAACCTCAATGGATTGAGATAATGCTCCCAAAAAATGGTGGGTTATATTTCTATTTATGCATTGCAATCAAAGGAGGGACATAGGTAGGTTACATGAAATTCATTGGCGACGGATTAAGGAGGTGGAAGGAAGCAAAGCAGTGGGAATCCCCTAGGATTGGATAAAAAGTAAAATTATGGACACATACTTAGGTGGGTACAGGAACAATTAACATGATAAAGAAGGAATTTCAGCCAAAACCGGTTTGGCTCAGTGGATAGATCATCTGCCTGCAGACTGAAAGGTCCCAGGTTCCATTCTGGTCAAGGGTATGTACCTTGGTTGTGGGCACATCCCCAGTAGGGGGTGTGCAAGAGGCAGCTGTTCCTCTCTCATTGATGTTTCTGACTCTCTATCCCTCTGTCTTCCTCTTTGTAAAAAAGTCAATAAAATACTTTAGAAGAAGAAGGAGGAGGAGGAAGAGGAGGAGGAAGAGGAGAAGGAGGAGGAGGAGGAGGAGGAGGAGGAGAAGGAAGAGGAATTTGAGGCATCAGTCCTGGTGCCCACCACATTTGGTTGTACCCCAGGGGCTTCAGAAAAAGGGAAGTTACAAGTTAACTAGGCATCTTGCAATTATGTTATCTTAGAGGCAAAAAAGGCAAATGGGCTCTGGAAAGAAGATCTAAGTTGATCTTTGTCAGGGAAAATATCGACATAGAACATGACTATAACCTGTTTATAGTTAAATGTTTAATTTTCAAACCATCTTTTGTGATTATTTTAGGCCTCTGAGTTTGCAAGACTGCCACACAGGCCTCCCCTGAGCTTATCAGATTAGCATTTGGCTCCTTTTGTCCACATAAGGAAACTGACTTCTTTGTTCAGTGAGTAAGATAAGGTGACCAGATTTTAACATTGGTAAAGCTGGACACCATTGACCGAGAAGTGGGAGGGGGGGGGGGGGGGGGAGTTCTTGATTAAAAATTTGGTCTATATGTTAATAGCATGAAAAGACATAAGTCCTTCTGCTAATGCTAATTTATTTTCTTTGTCCCCATAAGTTGTTTTCCGAAAAAATTCCTGTATTTTGGAGGAAGATGCAGCAGTATTTAAATATCTTTTATGTTTCTGTGTCTCCAAGTGCTTTAAAATATCATTCTTCCCAACGTGCAAAATAGAAAATTCACCATTACATTTCTCACATTTTACCATGTAATCGTCAAACAATGGTTTGTTGAATCCTAACAACTGATCAACAATGCAAACTTTGATAAGTAGTTCTGGATAATCAGTTCTCAACAATTATTTGTTATTATTAAAGTTTAACATTATAAAATTAACAAAAATAATATAAAACTCATATCCTGACTGAGAGGGCAGGGTGGGGCGAGGCTAACTCATGACTCCATTTTGTACTGTGTGGCAGGGTGGAGCTATCCTCCATTTTGTGTAACTGGACTCTAGCCCTCACCCAACCAATCAGGGTCAGCCAAAGCAATGACATCACCACCCCTATAAAACCCCTTGACCTGTCGAAGTTCGGCCTCTCTTCCATCATGCTGTAGGCATGAGTGGGACAGAGCCCATGCTAGCATGGAAGAGGCTCTTTTGTTTATTGCATCGGACTCGGCTCCCTGGTGGTCCTTGGGGATCACGAAGTCTGGGCATAACACTGGCTAAATAGCCACATGGCCGCCAAAAACCTTATATTCCCTTCCCGTTCTCCCATCATTTCCCAGCTTGCTGTGCATTCTTTCCAAAAATTGGGACTTCTTTAAAATGTTGCGGGACGCGGGACAAATTGTTAAAAATCAGGACTGTCCTGCCAAAATTGGGATGTCTGGTCACCTTAAAGTAAAACTCCTTTTCTTTTCTTCTCACTTTCCCCCTCCTGCCTTAGCAGTCCCAGGGTGATTTAAGCTATGTTTTTGTTGTTGTTGTTGTTGTTGTTGTTTGTTTTTTGTTTTTTTGTTTAGGAAGGATAGTTATTAGCCATTTGCTCTCAAGTGTCCTTGTTTGGGTAAGATAAGGTCTTACGATTCATATGCTGGTTGTAAGCTGCCCAAAATATTTGGCCTTATTTAATTTTCTTGTCTCAGTTTCTTTATTCTACTTCCCTAGGAATTTTTCTCACTTATTATCCTGCCATACCACCTTGTTCAAAAAAATATTAAGGTAAGTATCAATGCCTCGAATATAATTGTGGGTGTGTCTACATCCCTTTCAGTATGTTTTTTTATGCTTGCTTTGTTATTAAATGTGTGCACACTTAGGAATTATGCATTTTCTTAGAGAAATGACACTTTTGTAATGTTATTATTGAATTCTTGTAAATGTTTTTGTTCTGAAGTCTAATTTATATGACATTGAGGGGACCAAGGTTTTGCCATTCCAAAATATGTCTTTTGGGCTTGTTAATAAATTAGTTACTTTTAATAAAGAAAAGGCTCAGAAATAACCTCTGATCTTCTCCCATTTCCTGCCTAAAGCAATTCAGATAGAAAAACCTGCTTAAGGGAAGGAAGCATCATCTTAGCATCATAATATATGAGCTCACTGTGGCAGACAGGGAGAACTCTAGCAAAGCCTGATTGTTGGTATCTGGGTGAGCCAGCAAGAATTTTTTTTTTTTTAACCAAATGTTTGCTTTTCTTTCTTTCTTTCTTTTCTTTTCTTCTTCTTTTTTTAAATCTATCTGTGATTTGCCTAATTTCCCTTTGAAATTCAAAACCCTTGATCCCTTCTCCTTAGTAAATAATGGCATATAAGCCTCAACTGCCTAATCCTGGGTCTCATATTCTTATGGCATCCCCAAATGTACTTATATTGATATATTTAATTCAGTTTTTTTTAAATCTCTCTAATGTTAATTTGATTATTAATCTAACCAGAAAAAATTAGGAAGTTGGGAGGAAAAGAGTTTTCTGTGTCTCCCACAACATTAATACAGCTGTTCCAGCTTTCTTTCAATGAATACTTTCATGGTACATTTTTCATCTACAGTACTCACTTTGCGGGGAGGGACTATAGGAGGTTAGCTGGCCTCAGGAGATTGGCTGTGGGAGCACACTTACCACCAGGGGGCAGCTCCTGCATTGAGCATCTGCTCTCTGGTGGTCAGTGCACATCATAGTGACCAATCAACCAGTCATTCAGTCGACCAGCCGTAATGGTTGACTAGGCTTTTTTACATATATATAGTAATTATTGTTGTCAATAAAAGAAGGGGAAAAAAAACAGTTAAGTGAGATAAGAGTGTAGGCAAATGGTGAGGAGTTTCAGTTTCAAATATAATGTTTCAGAATAGGCTTCATCAGGAAAATGACATGTAATGACAAATCTTGAACTAGAAAGGGCTTATCCATGATTTATCTGGTGGCAGAACTTCCAAAGCATAAGAAACACTAACAGTTTGGAGCAAGTGGGTAAGAAAGAAATAAAAAGGTCAGAATAAGAGAGGAAAAGGAAAAAGTGGGTAACTAGAGAATAAACAATAAGGCTTTATAAGTAACTACAGAATAATTATAGAAGTTGCTTTTGACTCAATAAAATATAGTGTCACTTTAAAATTTAAACAAAAGAACTGTGGAAAATTAAAATCAATGTAATCCAGCTTAGGGCATAGAGTAAAATTAATCATGTAGTTCACCAGCCTATAAGTAAAGGAAAAATATTCAAATAGGTTGACAATATATTATATATTACTATTGAATTGAAACTGAACAACATATGAGTCCAGGCTGCCTGTCACTGCTTGAGACAATTAAGCAGAGACAGGGATGACTCATGTATGAGCATCTATTCCAATTCTGCTGGCATTTTGGGAGAGCGGCAGGTCACCCATGGAAATCTGCTCTATCTATCCCTCCCCATAAATCAGCTGCTTATACTGGGGAGAAGGACAGAGATTACATGGGGAAGTAGGAATTACAGGCATAGGGAAATAGGCAACAAATAATGGTTACAGGGTACAAGCAATGCAGGCTGAAGGGGGGATCTGAGATCAGATTGTTTTGGCAACAAGGTTGTTAATCTTTCCACGCAGATAGGCAGTTCTTAGAAAAGGAGAATGGGCCACATCCTGAGGTTCACTCCCATGTCCCAGGGCTTACAGCTCTCAGCCAGGTCGGAATGTGCTTCCTCTAACCAGAACGGAACAATCATGGTTAACAGAGAATGATTACTAGGTCTTATAACTATAGCTACTCCCTGCTATTCTATTTCTGCCCTTAATAGGATTAGAATACAAAGATGACATTTCAATATTAATATTGTAAAAATTCAGATTTATTTTTGTCTTCACAAAAGTTTGTCCTTTTTTTCAGCTAAAGAAAAATATTTCCACTTATTCTAAGCTTAAAGTACATATTCTAAAATATTCTACCTTTGTCTATTTGTCTTAAAAATATTTTGGACAATGCATTTTTAGAAATAGCACAATATTTTATGTTGTCTTTTAGTAAAAATTATCCAGAAATGTACTTTTTCCTACATAGCAGTTTTAGTGAAAATATTTTCCTTATTTATAATTTGCAAAATGTACATTTCAAAATAATGTGTACAATGTTCTAGTACTGCAACATAAGTATTTGTGTGTGTGTGTGTGATTTAATTGAGACATTGATGATTAGCTTGCTGCTTGGGGTCCAGCCAATCAGGGCTGAATGAGACAGGCCAGACGGGCCCTGGAGCTGTCCCTTGGCCTTTCCCCAGCTGGCCAACCACTTACGTCCCTCCACAGCCCCAATAGTGCTCCGGTGGGGTCCCTCAGCCTGGCCTGCGCCCTCTCACAGTCAGGGACCCATCGGGGGATATCAGAGAGCAGGTTTCTACCCGATCCTCTAGGCTAGGGGTGTCGAACTCAATCAGAGAAGGGGCCAAAATCTAAAATCCAGCCTAAATCGCGGGCCAAATGGTTTACTGAACAGTCATAAACTGTCATTGTGATGGAAACGCAGCGGAGTGCAGTGATGACAGCGCGGTGCGGGCCACATTGCAAGGCCTGGCGGGATGGATTTGGCCCTCGGGCCTTGTGTTTGACACATGTGCTCTAGGCCAAGCCTGGTGACCCCACTGGTGCATGAATTTGTGCACTGGACCTCTAGTCATATTATACGAAAATATTTTGCAGTTGCCAAACATAGGCATCACTTGTTCGGCCACATGGCTCTATGTAGCAAAACTGAGTTTCCCACCTTGCTCTGTGTGCTTTCTCTTAAGGCACACATAAGCATGGATGCATATTACATTATTAATGAAGTGATGCCCTGCCCCTCAAAAAAAGAAATTTAAATATTTCTCCGTTCAAAGTAAACATCTACCATATACTATTCCTTTATGTTCTCCTAATCTCTCTTTGAAATGTATGTGTTCACACAGAACTTTGCAGTGTAGGCAGGACGCTCAATACAAAGTCAAATTAAGTTTGTTTTTGACAAGTCCTGTTTTCTTGATTGCATCCAATGTGGAGCGCTCATGTATATGCACAAACCCTGGCATTCAGCAGAGCCCTCATTACCATGAGGAGAAGTGTGGATTCAAATTAGTGTTGCATGTTAGACAGGTGCTTGCATAAACTGGGGCTTGTTGAAGCCATGTTAATGAGCCCCCATTGTATTGAGCAGTTTCAGCTCCAGTCTTTTATATTCATTCACGTGAGGCCCTGGAAGATGCTGAACTGATTAACTCTGAAATGGGGCTGGAAACTCTCTGCTATGCCACTGGGCTGAAGGGAATTAGAAAAATCAGGAACAAAGTCATTTAAGGTTTGCTTTCGGTTAAATCATGGTCTTGTAACTTGCCCCATGTGTCAGGATTTTTAGCATATTTTAAAAATCTGGCCAAATAAGCCATGTATAAGATTGTTAAGCCAATAGTTATCTGCATTTGTATTTTCTAGTGTAATTCGGGCAGAGTTTCCTAAGGCTTTTCTGACTTGTTTGCTGCTGCTACAATCACTGTCCCCACTGTGAAAACCTTTTCATGTGCCCAGATAAAATCCATCCTAAGGGGAAAAATTACATCAGAAAGCATGAAAACCTGGTTCTTTCTCAATCATTATTCTTGGTATTTTACTTTGGTACCTTATAAAATTAGAAGGAAAGGCTTGAAAGTGAGATTTAAAATTAGTATAGTCTAGCTTAGTAATTCTAGCAACTGTCAAATGATACATAATGAAATCTCAATTTAAGAAACACTGTATTCAGTATTAAAATTTTGACACTTTACATGGTCACCATGCCACAGAACAGTTGTACAAACACAGGCATAACCATAAACATGTACTTTGACATACTCCTAACATACTTGCTTAGATCATGGACTTTGAGGTTATCAAGTTTTAACTTTTTTTTAAGATTCCAGATATAGGAAATATAACATTAATAAAAAGAAGTGATATTTGTCTTACCAAACTGACAGAGTACAGATAATATATTTTCATCATGACACTGAGGATTTTGGTAACCACTGTTTGAGGAGCTTTTACCCACTGTTTTTAAACTTGTCAATACTTGCCATACCCTTAATGAACATCAAATGTCAATCACTCTGGGCTACTGGAGAAATTATACCTTTTTTAAAAAATATGGATGAAAGTAACACCAATCTATACTAACAATAGAGGAATATGCAGATTGGTCAGGACGCCCTCATGCAAGGACCTAACAGCAGGCTGTATGGAACGACCAGGCCAGCAGGGGCAGCAGTGAGAGGCAACCAAGCCAGCAGGCAGAGGAGGTTAGGGGTAATAGGGCAGGCAGTTGGGTGAGCAATTAATAACCAGTGGTTCCGGATTGTAAGAGGGATATCTGGCTGCTGGTTTAGACCCAATCCTAAACCGGCAATTAGACATCCCCCGGGGGGTCCCGGGTTGGAGAGGGGCAAGCTGGGCTGAGTTGATACCCCTCCTCCCCCAATGCATGAATTTCATGCGCTGAGCCTCTAGTCCTATATGATAAAAGCCTAATATGCAAATTGTTCCCTCTACCAGGAGTTCAACCAGGAGTTTAACCAGAGGGCAGGACTGGCTGGCCAACTGCCCATGACCCCTACTGACCGGCTCCACCCCTTATTAATTCCCTTCAAATCAGGGTGGGCTGGCTGGCCCCCACCCATGCACAAATATGTGCACCAGGCCTCTAGTATAATAATATAGGAACTGGGAAGCAGTCTCTCAGCTATTGAAGAAACACGATAGAAATCATTTTCTATTCTATAGATAGACCTTTTTATAAAAGTCACCTTCTGTCCATGGAAAAATATTCCTCCTACCACTATTTTATTATAGTGAGAAAAAAAAAATTAAAAAGCTCTAAATATATCCTGAAGATTAGTAAATGCTACAAAGTACAGCTACAAAGTTTAGAAAGGTGAAATAGCACACAGTTTCTCACAGGAGAGGAAGTAAGGTTCTACTTTTTTGCTATCACATAATCGAAGTCTTTGTGACTTTTACAACAAACGGTATCTAGATAACATTGAATCACAATATGTCAATGAAGAACAGTACTTGGAGAATGTATTTACTAATGACAATACTGGCCTGGATGGCTACACATTGGTGTGGAAAAAATGCAGTTTCTTTTCTAGTAGATTTATTAATAATTTAGGATTTATTGCTACTCATCATTAAAATTAGAAACAGCTAATAGATCTGAAGGTTCTTTTTAAAAAATTTAACCTACATAATTTTTAGAGTTATAAAATTTAATAACACCACATTTAAGGTTTGTTTCAAGAGCATCAGTAGGCATACACTGTTATTTGAGCTGACCAAAATTTCTGAAACCTCTAACTCTTTTGAGTTTCATGAAGAACCTCATGTTCCCCACTTTGGTGTTTTTGCTCTATCCATCCACTCTGCACAGAGAGAGCAGTGTCTGCCTGCATCTCAGTGTGGTGGTTTCCTTCCTTCCCTTAGGCTTCTACTTCTCTTAAAGATCTTAACCTTATTTGTGAGAGGACTATTTATAAAAATCCCCTGCCGCACATTTTTTTTCTTATTGCATCTTACAGGCTTTTTTTATTTTTTTTTTAACAATATCTAACAAAAAATAATAATATAGTTATTTGTATGTTTGTTTATTTACCGTCTAGCAACCTCACTAGGTAATAATTTCCAAGTAAATATGGGCATGACTGTTTTGTTCACCATTGTATACCTAGGACCTAGTGTATTTTCTGGCACATAACAGAAACCGAATGAATACTTATGGAATGAAAGCACCATAAGGGAAATAAAATACATGCGTTTTGCTTAGTATCTTAAGGGTTAAACATTAAGTGAAAACTATGTTGAAGTAGGAAATCCCAAAGCAAGCCCCTGAGACTACAAAAGCACTTGTTACATGTGGCATCTAAAGGTCAGCAAGAGCTTCATGAAAGCCTTTTGCTGACAGCTGTCATTACAACTTTACTACAAAGTACTGTGCAGCCATAAAAGCACTCATGGGGAATGGCCGGCACTCTGAGACCAAAGGTTTAAGGCTGGAGCTATTTTTACATGTCAGGTCTGCTTACAAATAGAGCAGGAAGCAAGGCGAATGAAAGGTGTGCTCCAACCTGAGGGAGGAGGGGAGGGGAGACAGTGACTCTGGCTTTGGATAAAAAATTTGCAGTTTATAATTTTAGATCCTGAGCTGCCTCACTGTAAGGCATGGAATATTAAAAAAAAAAAAAAAGATAATAACACACAAGAAAAAACTATGACCATTCTGTTAACAATGATCTGTAAAATGTAGAGCAATTTAAAATCTCAGTCTCTAGATGGAATGGAGAAATGGATTGCAGCATTTGTTAAGTCTCAGAACTGTGGGCATGTCTGTTGTGTTTCTTAAGTATGACAAAAGGATAGTTTTGCATAATTGTGAAGTAAGATTTTGCTTTCACAGAGTTAGTCATTTTGGTTTATATAGCTTGAGAATTCCAGTGGCCAATGAAATTATAAGAACTTAACAGAAAGAAACAATGCTAAAAAAATAACTCAAGCATATTATTTTTAACAGAAGATAGACCTGGCACTGAGAGATTGTCAAAAATTGCATAATCGTATATGTAAAAGCCACATAATGATTCCTGCTGTGAGGATCACATGAGATAATCATGCTGAACAAAGCAAGCGTCAGTTAAACTGATGTGCTGGTATAACTTATATGTAAGCTGAGTTCCTGACAGTGTTTCAATGTGTGTTTGTGGTGTTGTTACTTTTTGATTGGTTGAAAATATTATATGCCATTGGTGGCCTGGATTAGAAAAAAATATTCAACTGTAATCAGACTTTCTAATTGTGTAAATTCTCAGACTTCCAGATTTTATTTTCTGTGAATTTTAAAGTAGGAAGGGGATCATGCAGCTGATATGACACATGTTTTGAAGTTAAAAGTCAGGCACAGGGAGAAAATAGTGTATTTATACCTGAGATGCTCAGATCCTTCAGGTGTTGGCCTTTCAGTCAGCATCAGTCCTGGCATCAGCTATAAATCCATTCCCAAATCTCCTGCACTGAAGTGATAGGATATTTTCTCAGCTCTGAATCTTCCCCTTCAAATGGAAATTCCGAGGGTTACTGAGAGAATAATTCCTCGCTCAGTTATCAAGAAAAGAGAGATCAGAAAAACAATAACATACCATGCTTACCCCATAAAATCCTCAATTTTAAGAGAAATTCACTAAAATTAGCCTAAAAATATTGTCTTTCCCAAGTTACAGAAATGTAAATATGCCATGAGTACTTCATAAGCCCTTCTTCTAAACTATGTTCTAATCCATTAGAATCTAATGGATTCAGATATGCCGAGGATTAGTTTCTGTAGAGATGTGACACAGCATGATAGAAATAACTCCCTTAAGTCACTAGAGTTTACCCTTCCCCCTATTTGGTTTTATATTTCTTCACCTTTAATCTTCTCATTACCTTTAATCATCCCTTTTTTTTTTATTTTCTTCCCTGCCAGGTATAATACCATGAATTTTATTTTAATAATTTATTTTTAACTAGAGGCCTGGTGCATGAGATTCATAAATAGGGGTGGGCAGTCCCTTAGCCCAACCTGTAACCTCTCACAATCCAGGACCCTTGGGGGATATCTTTCTTGCAATTTGGGACCACTGGCTCCTAACTGCTCGCCTGCCTGCCTGATCACCCCTAACCATTTGCCTGCCTGCCTGATTGCCCCTAACGGCCTCTTCCTCAGCCCCTGCAGCTGCGGCTAAGTCCAGAATGATGTCTGGAATGACATCTGGAAGGTTCTTAGGTTGTCTGATCTAATTAACATATCTATTATGTTTTTATTATTATAGATTAAATTTATTGTAGTGACATTAATTAATAAAGTTATACAGGATACAGGTATACAATTTTATAATAGTACATCATCTGTATTTTGTATTATATATTTACCACCCCAAGTAAAGTCTTCTTCCATCATTATTTATCTCCCATTCCCTTCTTCTTCCTGCCCCAAACCCTCTCCCTCTGGCACTTACCATACTGTTGTGTGTGTCCATGGGTCTTTCTATTTTTAATTTGTTAAATTACTTCACCCTTCTCACTCAGCCCCTACCCCCTTCCCTCTGACAGCTATCAGTCTGTTTTCTGTACTAATGAGCCTGTCTTCACTTTGTTAGTTTATTTTATTCATTAGATTCTGCATATCAGTGAAATAACCATTTCTTCACTTTTAAAATCTGGAGAGGGGCAACCTTTGGATCGGTCTATCTGAGTGAGTGTCTGCTGATGATCATCCAGAAGATCTTTGTTATAATGTAGTTTTTGTCTGAATTTTGTCTTGTTTAGTATTGGAAATTACCTAAGTTTGTTTCTTCTGGCCTACTATTTTATTTTATTTTATTTTACCCACACTGTGAATATTTTTATTGATTTTATAGAGAGAGGAAGGGAGATAAAGAGAGAAACATTGATGTGAGAGAGAATCATCCAACGTTTGCCTCCCCAAAACACCCTGACCTAGATCAAACCCTAAACCTAGGTTTGTATCCTTTCCAGGAATAGAGTCTGCCAACTTTTGTGCACAATATGAGGCTTAACCAACAGAGCCCGCTGGCCATGGCTTACATACCATTTTTTGAGCTCTTTAAACTGAGCCTGTCCTGTGAGTTTTGTATTCTTTGGTAGATTTCCTTGTGCAGAAGGCTTGAGTAATAGATGAAGGTGGGGCCATAGTGACTGTTAATCTAAAGGTGCTGGTAGGCAAAGAGCAAGGCAAACTTCCCCCAACATAGAAGAATTGTGCCTTGTAGGGTAGGCTCTAAGCCACATGTGTCAAACACACGGCCCGCGGGCCAAATCCGTCCCACCAGGCCTTGCAATGTGGCCCGCACCACACTGTCATCACTGCACTCCGCTGCGTTTCCATCACAATGACAGTTTATGACTGTTCAGTAAACCATTCGGCCCGCGATTTAGGCTGGATTTTAGATTTTGGCCCCTTCTCTGATTGAGTTCGACACCCCTACTCTAAGCCATCAAAGAATAACACCAAGATCATTAAAGAACTGTTTTTCTTCGGAGATTACATGAAGGAATGCAACCCTGGGAAGACAATATGTGACCAAGGCAAGAATGGAACTCAAAGGCAAGAGCTACTGGTTGTTCAATTGAAACAAATCCCCGTGTTTGCAGTTCAGGATACGTTTGCTATAGCATCTCTACTCCAGCCCATGCTTTCCCCTCAAATTCTGGCCCTCCAGAACCCCGCTGCTGGTTTTCAGGAAGGATGCCTAGTCTATAGCTGGAGTTCAAGGAGTGCAATGAAGTCATAAGCCACAAGCATCAAAAGGCGCCACAGCAGCATGCTTTAATGGCAATTCTGGCCATGCTTCTGAGATGTTGTTGTTATGCATTTTCCTCCTTGGCTTCTGACCCATTATCTGGAATTTTATCATGTCTTCCAGACTCAAAATCCTGTAGCAGCCACATTCTGCAGCATATGCTCAAGGATCATTGAAAATTTTGTCACCATAGGAAATTTTTCCTTTAAAGACAGGGATGCGGTTTGAGATCTTAAATTCACTTTAGAAAATGCTTATTTGTCTACTCAATGTTGTTATTAAAGGTCTTATGCAAAGATATGATGTTGTCATATAGCAGGGTTTCTGGGCCTTTCTTTGATAATGTGCTACTCGGTATGCATTTTAAGTGCACTGACATGTTACATTATCGTTATAGAGAGAAAACTGATGTAGCAGCTCTCTTCATAGTGAATGAACACACAAACAGCGAAAAAATAATGAGATAATTTGCTGAATGCTTAATGCCTACCTTTTAGGCAGGAATATTTAGGGGTTCCCTTAAAAACCCAAGCATTTAAAACAGGGTGTACATTTAAAGTACTAGTATTGACATCTTTCCCCAGACAATGTACTAGAATACCGGTGTAATTCTGCCTTCATCTCCAACATCTAGCATGTTTCTTAAATTGTTGCTGAATGTCCTAGTTAGCAGAAATTTAGTCTGGAAGGGATTCTTGCTTTAAGTCATTTCTAAATAACTAAAGCATGATTAACTGTGAACCTAAGCACTACTAAAAGACCAACATGTATAATCTCCCTTTAGAAGAAAATCTTCTTACTCATTTCATCACAAAATCCTCCCAGATACGTCTGCCTTTTTCATAATCCAATATGAAAAAGAATCCTATAAATATAATAAATACTATTCAACTATGGGTTTAATCAGTTCTCAGATATCAAGAGAAGAGAAGGTTTGGAGAGTTGAATACATTTATTCAAAGCTGCTTAACAGTAGATTAATCTCAAGCAGCAAAACAAAATCTTCAAATTTGTGTTACATACCCAGTAATTTCTAAGCCTAAGAAGTGACATATATTTATTTCCTTAGACATGTTTGTACAATTATCTAACTATGCAATCATATATCCCACAATTATAAATTTTATGTTTAACATAAATATAATTGTATATGCATATTGTATAATGTATTGCATAATTGTAAGTTTCATTTCTATTTAACATATTAGTTTATAAATATAACTTTATTTTTTAACTTTATGTATTTATATATTATATGTCATTGAAGATTTCCTTCCTGAACAAATATATGCTCAACTTTTCTTTCTTCCTATTTCATAAATAAGCAATAAATAAGCATATGTAGAAGCAAGATTGCAATTTTCTGACTTTTGAATAATGCAGTCAGTATTTTGACAGATTTATTTAATTTTGGATAAAGCCTCTGAGCAAAAATCATTTTATCATTTTGGCCAAAGAATTCTAAACATGTCATACAGCATTTTAATAGAAAATTTAAAAATTAGCCAACATTGAAAACACTGTGACAAGGTAAACTTCTCAATTTATCTGGACAGACTTGTTTACAATCAGTTATAGAAAACCATAAGATTGCTGTGATTTTTACTGCTCTTTTTATCTTAGTGTTACTGTATTCTAACACTGTTACAAAACAAAATTGCATGTAAAGGAGATAGTATTCTTTGGAAGGATTTTGTAGGGAGACCAGTATATTTCCAGATCCCACGATGGGAATTGTGTTAGACCATCGGGGATGGATTTTATTTAACTAGACCAGTGGTCAGCAAACTTATTAATCAACAGAGTGGCTCGTGAGCCGCAGTTTGCCGACCACTGAACTAGACTTAAGGTGAATTACAAATTTCACACCACTTTATATGTTTCTCCCTTACCCTACTTGCATATATGCCCCATGCTCTTGCTCTGTTGCACCCCTATTTATAATAACCAGGATCTCTCTCTCTCTCTCTCTCTCTCTCTCTCTCTCTCTCTCTCTCTCTCTCTCTCTCGTAGATACTCTGTTTGTATGATATACTTCAACAGTGTAATATAATCCAAAATTACAAAATGGAAATTTCAGAAATTGACAATTCCTATGTTTTAAATTTCACACCAATATGAGTAGCATGATGAGATCTCGCACTTCCTGCTCCATCCTGCTCGGGACCAGATCATCCCTTTGTGAAGAATGTGTACGCTGCCTACTCTACTCACCTTTAGTCACCTCGTAGCCATTTATCACAGCGATCAGATTGACAGTTGTGATATTGCAGTGCTAGCGTTTAGGGAACCCTTATTTTGTTTAATAATGAATGCCACATTCACATAACCTTATTTCAGTATATTGTTACAGTTGTCCTGTTTATTATTAGTCATTGTTGTTCATCTCTTACTGTGCTTAATTTATACATAACATTGTATACATAGGTATGCTTGTATATATAGGAAAAAACATATTATATGTAGGATTCACTACCATCCAAGGTTTCAGGCATCCACTGGGAGTTTTTAGGAAGTATCCCCTGCAGACAAGGGAGGGGCTACTGTATACACATATGATCTATGTATGACTATGATATGTCATATTATAAAACATACTGTGGTGGGTAGGTTAATGAACACCAAAGTATCCACTTCCTAATGTGCAAAACCTGTGAGTAAATTTCGTTGCAGGACAAAAAGAATTTAGCAAGTGTGATTAAAGGACCTCAAGATGGGAGGTTATCTGTGATTACCTGAGTGAGCCCAACTTAATCCCGTGGGTTCTTAAAAATAGAAAACCTTTCCCCATTGTGGTCAGAGGAAGATGTACTACTGTGGGGTCAGAGGTATGTGACTCTGCATGCTTTAAAGATGGAGAAAGGAGAATATTGGCGACTGCTAGACATTGGAAAGGTGAGGAAGAGGACTCCTCCCTAGAGCTCTCAGAAAAGAACATAGCCCCGCCCACACTTTGATTTTAGCCTCAAGCAAAACTCATCTTAGACATACAGAACTGCAAGTTAATAACTTTGTGTTGTTTTAAGTCTCTAAGTTTGCAATAATGTTATGGCAGTAATTGGAAAGAAATACAAATTTATATATTCACATATGCACACACACACACAAAGATACATGCATAGGATGTTCATAAACAAGTCTAGATCTCACTACAGTAAGATGGTTGCCCGAGTCTATGCACACATTCTGCTCCCAGGGTTTGCCGGATACAAAAGCCATCACAGCACGGCCCTGTGTGGCCCAGGTGGTTGAGCATCACCCCATGAGTCAAAAGGTCGCCGGTTTGCCGAAACTGGTTTGGCTCAGTGGATAGAGCGTTGGCCTGCGGACTGAAAGATCCCGATTCGAGTCCGGTCAAGGGCATGTACCTTGGTTGCGGGCACACCTTCAGTAGGGGGTGTGCAAGAGGCAGCTGATTGATGATTCTCTCTCATCGATGTTTCTAACTCTCTATCCCTCTCTATTCCTCTCTGTAAAAAATCAATAACATATATTAAAAAAAATAAAAAAATAAGAGGCCGCTGACTTGATTCATGGTCTGGGAACCTACATTGACTGAATATAAATTGCTTTTAAACTAAAAAAAAATAATAATCATAATGTATGGCTCATTAATATGTTTTGGAGAATGCTAATTTTTGCAATCTAAAGACTTACTGAAATGCTCAAACAATCATGATAGCATCAAGAAAATTTTAGAAAACCTGTGATATGAATGAATAAAAAATAGAAAGATATCACTTCTAGGTTAAAGAGTATGAAACAATCTACTTTCCTAAGACCAGGGCGGTCTGAACGTTAAAACTGACTACAGTTGAAGCTGACTGAAAAATGGTTGCTGAAAATTTTCAAGTCAAGGAACATGTCACAAAATAAAAAAATAAAAATTGGGTTAATTTATATTTTCCTGTTAAAAGGATTTGTAAAACAAGCATGCAATTTGGAAATTTTGCATTCTCTCCGTGGTGACTACAGGAGAGAAATGTTGATGTAAATTAAGTTGTATTTCTGGAGGCCAAGGATCAATGGTTTGTTTTGTTCCAGCACTGTATGTGGGAAGAACACTCCCAATTACATGTGGGAATATAGAAATGGAGTTAATTGCAAACAATAAATGGATGTTAACACCGTTTGAACACATCAATCACCTGTTCTTTTTATGAATTTTGCCTTTTGTTGTCATGCACCATACAGAGTTATTAAATTATGATTATTTTTTAATTTCTATCCTAAATCAAAGGTTATTGAGCTTAGATCTAAGATATCTATGGTTTATAGCTTATATTAAAGATCTTTGAACTTTAAAAATTTACTCAAGTATTGTTCATATGTGGATCTGGTTAGTTTTTAGAGAAAAGACATATAACTTCCACTATATTTTCATAAAAAATTTGAATGAAGAATCTAAGAATTAAATAGTTGCTTTGAATATCATAATATAAATAAATGACTCTAGAACTAAGCTTTGGAAAAGGGAGCTAAAAGTCATGTTGCATTTTTAAAGGTCTAAGGAGAAAAGCAGATTATATTACTTCTTTCTGAGCAGACTTTGTACATCAGCAGTGCAGCTCTGCATGCTCTCTCTGCTCTGTGTGAAAGGAAGACATAATCTGCCACTGCTGTCAGAGGATTAAATCTCAAATGTTGTTTTCTTCAATTACATTAAGTTAGAACTTTGAGCACACAGACAAACTACGTAAAATGAGTATCTTCGATGGCGGCCGATAGGACTTCAGGGAGGGAGAAAGTGTGACAGAGCAAAGAAGTGAGAGGGGCGGGTGTGGATGTGTGTGATATGTGTATGGGTGAGTGGGGGGCAGATATATATCTCAGGAGTCCTGAGGACTGGCAGATCGGCTCTCCTAGACAGGGAGCCATTGCTACATTGCCCTAGGCTACCTTGGAGTTGGCATGGAACCCATTCTATCTTGCAGAGGGGAGCAATGGAGGCAAGGAGAGCTGCCACACCAACATCCAGACTGACCTTGGACAGCACCCCTGGACCTGTGTAGGCAGCCTTTGCCAGCCATAACCCACATGGAACAACCACATTGCGCTGGCAGTGAGAAGCACGGTACTGTGCCCTGGCTCCCAGATGTCTGCAATGAGTGTGCACCAGAGAGACCTCCTGAGCTGTGTCCATAGCCAGAGCCCAAACTGAGCATGTTAGGATTCCATGCTTTAGGTCTCTGCACTGTGAGTGCAATTCATGGGCATACTACTCCCCACTCCATTCCTGATTCCCATACAGAACTTCAACCGCGTGCATGCTACACTCTACACCAAGACAGAGCCCTTGCCTAGCAAGTGCCCCAACACCAGCACAAACAAACCATTTGGCTGGTGCACACCCTACCCCTGGCACAGACAGAGCCACAGCCCAATGTGTATTATGACCCTGGCACAGACAAAACCTTTAGTCTCTGTGCACTCTACACCCAGCACAGGAAGACCTGTCACCCATCACATGCCCTACCACCAGACCACGTAAGAGCTGCTAGTGTAAACTGTTGTGCCCAGCCACAGGTCACAGGACCACAATGCAAGTGCAGTGTCAGAGGGATCTAGGACACAATCGGTGTAAGAGGCTGGAGCTGCACAGCAAATTGAGGCCAAAGGGCTCTGGGCCATTACAGAGAGTTGCATACCAGAGGAACTGTGCACCCACACCCACCAAGCCTGAGAAATGGATAACTGAGGGACCAGAACCTTGGGAGAAGGGATAAAACTCAGAATAGAGAAAATAAAGGTGTTAAACTCAAGGCAGACCCAGCTCCCAGGGCTAGTGAGTCCAGAATCATTGGACCACTAGGGTCTTCAACCCCTCAGACACCAAGCAGAGAAAACAGCAAAATGAGGAGACAAATAACCCCCAAAGTAAAGAAAAGGGGTAATCATCAAAAAATGAACAAAATGAAACAGAGAATGCAATATGACAAAAAAAAAATAATTTAGAGTAAGGGTTATACAGGTCATCAATCAAATGGGTGAGAAAAATCAACCACTTATATAAGAATCAAGGGAAAATAAAAAGTAATATAGCTAAAATAATAATAATAATAATAATAATAATAATAATAAACACAATGGAAGGTTTCAACAGTAGACTAGAGGAAGCAGAGGACTGAATTAGTGAGTTAGAAAATAGGGTAGAGGAACACATCTAATCTGAACAGCAATTAGAGAAAAAATAATTAGAAAACAGGAGGAGAGCCTAAGGGAGCTTAGGGACAACCTGAAATGAAGTAACATACATACAATGTGATGCCAGAAGGCCAAGAGAGGAGCAAAGATAAGAAAAACTATTTGAAGAAATAATGACAGAAAACTTCCATGATTTGGGAAGAAAAAACTCACATAAGCACAGAGTCCCAAACAAGATGAAACCCAAAAGACCCGCACAACACATATCATAATTACAATGAGAAATGTTAGCAACCAAGTTAATGTCTTACAATCTTAAAGGCTGCAAGAGAGAGACAGATAGTTACCTACAAAGAATCTCCCATTAGATTATCAAATGATTTCTCAACAGAAACACATCAGGCACAGAAGGGAATGGAATGAAGTATACAAAGTGTTGCAAAGTAAGGGTCTGAATGCAAAAATACTCTATTCAGAAAAGCTATTTTTGAAAATTGAAGGGGAAATCAGAAGCTTTGTAGAAAAAAAAAAAAAAAGGCTAAGAGAGTTTATCACTCTTAAGCCAGCAATGCAAGAAATGTAAAAGGGAATGTTGTAAAAGGAAATAAAAAAATAGAAAGGGAAGAAGGAACACATGCATAAATAATAAAAATAGTGACAAATAAATACCTGTCAATAATAACCTGAAATGTAAATGGACAAAATAGTCCATTCAAAAGTCATAGAGTGAATGAATAAGAAAACATGACCCATATATATGCTGTCTACAAGAGACCAACCTCAGGACAAGGGACTCACACAGACTGAAAGTGAAGGGTTGGAAAATATATTTTGTAGTCAAATGAAAATGAAAAACAAACAAAACAAAAACTGGGCTAATAGTACTTATATTTGACAAAATAGACCTCAAGGTGAAGGTCATTACAAGGATAATGGAGGCCACTTCATAATACTAAAGGGAGCAATTCACCATGAGGATATAACTCTGGTAAACATAAATGTACCCAATATAGGAACACCCAAATACATTAAAAAACAAAACAAAACAAAAAAACCTTCTGAAATATATCACAGGAGAGATTAACAGTAATATAATCATAGTAGGGCACTTTAATACCACATTGACATTACTGAATAAATCCTCTAGACAAAAAATAAGCAAATAAACAGCAATCTTAAATGACTCACTAGATCAGATGTACTTAATTGACATCTTCATAATATATTATCCCAAAGTTTCAGAATATACATTCTTCTCAAGTGCACATGGGACATTCTCAAAGATAGGCAACATATTGGGACACAGGCAAAATCTCTTTTGATTCAAGAAGATTGAAATAATATCAAGCATCTTCACACATCACAATGGCATAATATTAGAGATAAACTACACTGAAAACAATAAAAAGAATTCAAATACTAGTAGGTTAAATAGCATGCTATTAAACAATGATTTGGTTACCAAATAAAAAATAAAGAATATCCTGGAAAGATATGACAATGAAAACACAACAATCTGATATTTATGAGACACAGTGAAAGCAGTTCTGAGAGGAAAGTTCATAGTATTACATACCTACCTCAAAAAACAAGAAAAACTGGTCATAAATTATCTAACTCTACAACTTAAAAAAAATTAGAAAGAGAGCAACAAGAAAAACCTAGAGTGAGCAGAAGAAAAAAAAAATAATTAAGATCAGATTAGAAATAAATGACATAGAGACCAAAAAACAAAACAAACAACAACAGATCAATGAAACCAAGAGCTAGTTCTTTGAAAGAACAAACAAGATTGATGAACCTCTATTCAGGCTCACCAAGAAGCAAAGACAGGGGACTCAAACAAAATCAGAAATGAAAGAGGCAAAATAACAACAGACCTCACAGAAATACAAAGGATTGTAAAAAAAAATTACAATGAAAAACTCTATTCCAACAAATCAGGACATATTCCAAGAAAATTACGACCTTCCACAACTCAATTAGAAAGAATAAAAAAATAATCCGAATAGGACTATAACTATGGAGGAAATGGAAGTAGTAACCAAACAACTTGCAGCAAACAAAAGCTCTAGGCCAGATGACTTCACAAGGGAGTTTCATCAAATATTTAAAGAAGAACTAAAACCTATCCTCCTCAGACTATTCCAAAAAATTCAAGAGGAAGGCATACCCCAAGTTCTTTCTATGAAGCCATCATTACCCTAACCCCAAACAAGATAGGGACACTACAAAGAAAGAGAATTGCAGGCCAATATCTCTGATGAACACAGATGCTAAAATCCTCAACAAAATTTTGGCAAAGCAGATCCAGCATTACATTAGAAAGATCATACACTATGACTAAATATGATTTATTCCAGGGATGCAAGGATGGTACAATAGCCACAAATTAATAAACATGACACATCACATAAGCAAATTGAGAGGTAAAAATCACATAATCATATCAGTCAAGGCAGAAAAGGCATTTGACAAGACTCAAAACCTTTTTTTGATAACAACTCTCAGCAAAGTGGGAATAGAGGGTTCATACCTCAACATAATGAAAGCCTTATATGACAAACCTACAGCTAACATCATACTCAATGGGCAAAAGCTAAAACCATTTCCTGTAAAAACAGTAACAAGACAGGAATGCCCATTCTCACCACTCCTGTTCCACATTGTCTTGAAGTACTAGTCATAGCGATCAGACAATAAGAAGAAAAAAATGATCCAAATTGGAAAAGAGAAATTCATTATTCACAGATGACATGGTAAGGTATTGATATATAGAAAACCCTAAGGGTTCCATAAGAAAACAAACAAACAAAAACAAAACAAACAACAACAACAAAATTACTAGCTTTAATAAGTGAAGTTGGCAATGAAGCAGGATAGAAAATTAATACCCAAATATCTTTTTATACACCAATAATGAACTCACAGAAAGAGAAATGAACAAACAAAAACAAAAACAAACAAAAAAAAACCACATATCAACAATCCCACTTACCATTGCACCCAAAAAAAGAAAAGAAAAAAATTAAGATACTTAGGAAAAACTCAAGTAAGGAGATAAAAGACCTGTCCTCAGAAAACTATAGGACATTGGGAAAAAAAAAAAAAAAGAAAAGAAATAGAGGAATACATAAACAGATGGAAGAATATATCGTGTTTATAGATTGGTAGAATCAACATCATTAAAATGTATATACTACCCAAAGCAATCTATACATTTAATACAATCCCCATTAAAATACCAACAGCATATTTTGCAGACCTAGAACAAATGCTTCAAAACTTCATGTGGAATAAAAAAAAGGCCCTGAATATTTGTAACAATCTTGAGAAAAATAATAAGAAAGTTGGAGGGAATCACAAAACCAGATATCAAGATATATTACAAAGCCATTTTTCTCAAAATTGCCTGGTACTGGCACAAGAACAGACATATAGACCAATGGGATAGAACAGAGAACCCAGAAATTGATCCAAGCCATTATGCTCAATTAATGTTTGACAAAGGAGGCAAGAGCATACACTGGAGTCAAGACAGTCTCTTCGATAAATGGTATTGGGAAAATTGGACAGATACATGCAAAAAAAATGAAACTAGACCACCAACTTACATCATACACAAAAATAAACTCAAACTGGATAAAGAACTTAAATGTAAGATAAGAAACCAGCCGAAACCGGTTTGGTTCAGCGGTAGAGTGTCAATCGGCAGACTGAAAGGTCCCAGGTTCGATTCTGGTCAAGGCCATGTTGGTTGCAGGCATATCCCCGGTAGGGGGTGTGCAAGAGGCAGTTGGTCGATGTTTCTCTCTCATCGACATTTCTAGCTCTCTATCTCTCTCCCTTCCTCTCTGTAAAAAATCAATTAAATATATTTTAAAAAAAGAAACCATAAAAATCTTAGAAGAATCTATAGACAGCAAAACATCAGATATATGTCATAGCAATATCTTTACTGATACAGCACCTAGGGCAATGGAGACTAAGGAAAAAATAAATGAATGGGACTACATAAAAATAAAAAGCTTCTGCACAGCAAAATAAACCATCAACAAAACAGCAAGTAAGCGCATTGCATGGGAAAACATATTTGCCAGTGTTATATCTCCAAAATTTACATGGAAATCATACATCTTAACAAAGGGAAGATAAACAATCCAATCAAATACTGGCAAAGGACTTAAATAGATACTTTTTGAAAATGGGCATATGGAAAGCCAAGAGACATATAAAAACATGCTCTAAGTCACTAATCATCTGAGAGCTGCAACAACAATGAAGTACCATGTAACACCTGTCAGAAGGGCAATCACCAACAAATTGACTAAGGACAAGTGCTGAGAAAGATGCAGGAAAAAGGAACCCTCCTGAACTGCTGGTGGGAATGCAGACTGGTGCAGCCACTGTGGAGCACACAGTATGGAGTTTACTCAAAAAATTAATAATGGAACTCCCATTTGACCCAGTAATCCCTCTCCTTAAAATATATCCCAAGAAATCAGAAACACCAATCAGAAAGGACATGTGCACCACTATGTGAATAGCAGCACCATTTACAATGCTAAGATTTGGAAATACCCTAAGTGCCCATCAGCAGAGGAGTGGATTAAAAAACAGTGGTATATCTACACAATGGAATACTATGCTGCTATAAAAAAGAAGGGATTCTTACCATTTGCCACAGCATGGATGGAACTGGAGAGCATTATGCTAAGTGAAATAAGCCAGTCAGTGAAATAAAAATACCACATGATCTCACTCATTTATGGATAATAAAAAACATTATAAACTGATAAACAAAATTTTATATAGAGGCAGAGAAGCATCAAACAGACTCAAACTGCAAAAGGAAGTCTGCGGAGGGTTGGGTTGAATAAGAGATGAACCAATGGACTTGTATACATGCATATAGGCATAACTAATGTACACAGACACTAGGAGGGTGAGGGCATTTGTTGGGGTTGCCGGTGGCTGGGGAGAGGTCAATGGGGTAAAAAGGAGACATATGTAATACTATTTGTAATATTTTAAACACTAAAGAATTTTTAAAAATTTGATTTTCAAATTGATGTGCTAAATTAGAAATCTATATATATATAAAAGCCTAAGCAACCATTTGACCATTCAACTGTTTGACTGTTCAACCAGTAGCTATGATGTGCACTGATCACCATGGGGCAGATGCTCAATGCACTGGCATGGAAACATGGAACATATTAGTAAATCTCAGAGGGAAGGGGGAGAGGGATGTTGGGAAGAAATTAACCAAAGACCTTACATGCATACTAGAGGCCCAGTGCATGGATAAGTGCACCAGTGTGGTCCCTCGGGATGATTGCAAGAGGGCACAGGGAAAGCTGACAGATGCCACTGGTGCACAAATCCAGGAACCAGGTCTCTAGAATTTAATGTTTCTCATCAAAAGGCCCAGGAGTATGTAAGCAGCCTTCAGTACAGTTAAAGGCACAATGTTTTTGTTTGTTTCATCTTTTTTTTTTTTTTTTTTTAATTCACAACCCAGGGCAACTGTACTGTGAAAATTAACAAGCTCTAAATACAAGAATACTTATAAGCCATGTCTTCTAAGAAGCTTCCTTTTATTTTCCTTCTATCCCTTTGCATGGTGACCTTAAGCATGTCATAATAAAAATGGATGATGGTGAAAAAAAAGAGTATCTTTAAACACTTTCCTATTCAAAAAGAAAGAAAGCAAACACCTGGTGTTTTAACTACCTTCCTTTCGGAGCTCTTCATGTGATTGACCTCTCTTATCATTTTATTTATTTAAACTAGCATCCAAAATTTAAAACAGATTTAGTCCAAATCAGTGTGTATTGTGAGCTTGGGAGAGAGAAGCTATACTCAGCATGAATTCAGTGGTGCAACCAGCATGCTCAGGGTTCTCCATTCCTCTTGCTGGGCACATAGTAACAGTGAGAATGTATCTCCAACTTCATTTGGGACAAATGATGTGCTTATCTAAGGGAAAGTGTAGTCCTACAATATTCTCAGAGATGCACAGCTCCTTCTGCTTCCTTTTCTCTGCTGGAAACAAAGGCCTGAATTGGAGAAGACACATGATGAGAACACTGAGTCATCACTAACAGAGGAGCCAACCCATAGAAATATTGTGTGTGTTGGTTTCCAATAAGCCACAGTTATTTGTTTGACACTATGAAGTGTTAAACAGAGAGCACAGCCCTAAACAAATAGAACTCAAACTGAAAGTGATATTTTATGTAGAAGAAAGTCATGGGCATGTGAGACTCAGGGGACAGCAGCGAGCTACATCTCCGGGTGTGCACTGTGCAGACTGCATTGGAGTAGGGAAACTTACTAGCAAATATACATGGAATGTCTTGGGGATAGGGTATAAGCAGGCAGAAGAATCCTTTCTAAAACCTGTCAGGAAAGTGAACTATGATGGTGTGCTGGCATAAGATACAGGGAGCAAGAAGACTGTTGGCCATGGCCTGCTGAATCAATTGGATCACCAAGGATGACATGTGAATCATTGAGTTTCCTGAATTCTGCTCCATGGCTACTGAAGTAGGTTCTCCAGGGAGCCCCGAAAATCTGTATTTCTAGCCATAAGCCACTCAGGTGATCCTCGTGATTAGATCCAGCCACATGGTCTAACCTGTAGGGCACATGTGTCAAACACAAGGCCCGCGGGCCAAATCCATCCCGCCAGGCCTTGCAATGTGGCCCGCACCGCGCTGTCATCACTGCACTCCGCTGCGTTTCCATCAAAATGACAGTTTATGACTGTTCAGTAAACCATTCGGCCCGCGATTTAGGCTGGATTTTAGATTTTGGCCTCTTCTCTGATTGAGTTCGACACCCCTACTGTAGGGGAATTACCTATCTGTGACCAGTCAGTGAGTGCACTAGACCTCTCCAGGCTTCATGTCCACCAGCCCTTTTTTGGTCTGTTTGTTTGTTTCAATTCCTGCCTTACAGACATATCTCCACACGTCTGATTGCTAAATCCTTGTCCTGTAAAACGCGTGTTCTCTACTGATTAAAATGTTGAGCTCTGACTCTGAAGATGTTAAGCTTCCTAAACAAATAGGTTGCTTGTGACAAGGTGCTTATCTTGGGCCCAAAGTGAGGGCTATCCATATAGCCTAGGTGTGTACTAGGCAGTTTAATCTAGGATTGTGTAAGTGCACTCTATGATGTTTGCACAATGACAAAATTGCCTAAGGATGCATTTTTTCAGAATGTATCCCCATTGTGAAATGACACATGACTATAAATTATAGACCTAGAATGGGGACCCCACTGGTGAGTAGAATTCACTATAAAGGCTCATACACCCAGTAAATGGCAAGTGTATTTGGCCTTGCTCCTTTTGAAGGTGAAACTTAAAAATCTGGAAAGACGGCTCTAAAAAGGAACACTGAAGCTCCCCTGGTGCTGGTTTCAGTGGGTGAGTCACGGCTGACTCCAAAGCATTCTGTGGTGTCTCCTGAGAAATAAGACGATGTGAGCAGGCACATAAATGTCGCCCTACAAGTGGGGCACCGCCTAATAGAGCTTATAATTCTTGGTGTGCTTTTCCCTTTGGAGCACTGATGCATTGTTAAAATCGGCTGTAAAGAGTGCATTGTAGTTTTTTACTCTGTCACTGGAGCAGCAGAAAAGGAAACCGTGGGCTTGGCTATGTAACCCCAGGGATTTGGGGATTAAAAAAGAAAACAAAACTAAACAAACGCCGAAAACTGCATAAATGTGCTCTGTGGGGTAATATTTTTACTTTATGTATTGAGCTTTTAAAACAGTGTGATGAAAGGCCGTAGTAGTTATTGTAGTAAAAAGACCTAAGGGAGAGCCTAAAACATCTTTATTGAAAACTGAGAAATTTGTCTTTTTTTTTTTTTTCTTTTAGGAACGGGGGATCAAATTTTTTCTCCTAACTTTTTACTTTGATTTGATTCAGTGAGTTGAGATTAAAGTTTAATACTGTGAAGAAGTAATAGAGTCAGGTCACTTTCTCTCTATTATCTGATCAAATGTATTGAAGTTTGTTCTATTCTAGGTACATAATATATCGTCATGTGTCAATGAACAATGGGGATACATTCTGAAAAAATGCATCCTTAGGCAATTCTGTCATTGTGCAAACATCATAGGGTGCACTTACACAATCCTAGATGGTACTGCCCAGTACACACCTAGGCTATAGGTGTAGCTGATTGCTCCTGGGCCACAAGCTCTATGCAGCATGGTACTGCACTGAATACTGTGGAAAGCTATAACACAGTAGTAAAAATTTGTGTATCTATACAATCTAAGTATAGAAAATGTATAGTGAAAAGATGGTATAAAAGACAAAGTGTGTGCACCTGCCTGCATTGGGGGAGCAGACAGAGGGCTGTGGAAGAAGGATAGACATCACGTGGAAGGAAAGGAGAGAGGGAGAAAGAGAAGGGGAGAGAAAGGGTGAGAAGAGATCAAAAGAGACTCAAATAGATAAAGCTCTGCACAGAGATAATAAAATAAAAGGAGAGAGAGGGTGGAAGAAAGGGAACAAAGAGGGAGATAATGTGGGAGCAGAACTAGGAAAAAAGAAAGAGAAAGAGAAATGGAGGGAAGGGAAGTGAGTGTGTGTGAGTCTGTGCAGGAGAAGGTAAGGCGGCAGTGGTTTGGCTCCTGGGTCCCTCACTCCCCTGCCCATTCCTCTTGCTGCTGGGTCAGCTCTGAACTCTGGTCTGCAGCCCAGCCCAGGGCAGTAGCAGGGCAGGTAGATGGCATTCTGATCCTCTTTGTCTAGTTAAACCACCCAGAGTAGCACTAAATTTCACATTGTAGTCCAGTTCAGCCTTTTCTTTCAACATTGTAAACTTTTTTCATTGTAATTTATAATAATAAAAGGGTAATATGCTAATTAGACCAAATGTCTTTCTGGGCATCATTCCAGATGAAGCCAGGACTGGAGCGAAGCCCAGGTCCTGGGTACCTACGGGTGGTAGCTGGAGGGAAGCGGCCTGGTCCCAGGTGCCAGCAGCTAGGGGAAGGAAGGCCTACTCTTGCATGAATTTTCATGCATGGGCCCTCTAGTCCATTATAACCTTAAGAAACCACTAATGTACATGTGGTCCACTGTTACACAGGGCATGACTCTACTAAATATATATTACATACAATATATGCAGCTATAATCAGTACATCATACATTATAATTACATTAGGGTACAAGTTCATGGTTGCTCATTGTTTATATGCACAAGTACAATGTGAAGATTATAATAGATTAGAGGCCCGGTGGATGAAATTCATGCATGGGGTTGGGTGTATGTGTCCATCATCCCAACTTGTACCTTCTCCAATCTTGGACTGCTGGCTCCCAACCACTCGCCTCACTGCTGCCTGATTGTCACTAACTGCTTCTGCCTAACAGCCTGATCACTCTCTAACCATTCTTCTGCCAGCTTGATTGATGCCTAACAACTCCCCTGCTGGCCTGATTGTTCCTAACTGCTCTCTCCTGCCAGCCTGGTCACCCCTAATTGCCCTCTCCTGCTGGCCTGATTGCCCCCAACTGCCTTCTCTGAAGTGTGCCTGTGCCTTTCCCTCCTTCTTCTTTCCGCCAGACACGATACCTTTGTCCTCCTCACTCCTATGCTCCAAAAGCCCTTTTGCCTCTCTAACGTATTTCCCGAGCCCATGCATCCCAGTTGGCTCACCTTGTCCTACCTGTGACTTCCTACATAAATGTTCTCTTAAAATTGGAGTCTTGGCTCTAAATTCTTTCTTAGTCAGAACTAAAGTATCAAGGTTGCTGAACTGAGGTCTAATCTCTGGTGTCATTTTGTTGCTAATATCTGGAGTCAAACTATTAGATTTATTACAAAGCTACTGGACTTGAGGCAGATTATATATTATATGATACAATTTACTCTTCTTTTTTATTGATTTCAGACAGAGGAAGGGAGAGGTAGAGAGAGATAGAGACATCAATGTTGAGAGAGAATCATCTATCAGCTGCCTGCTGCACACACCTTCTGGGGAATGACCCTGAAACCAAGAATCAAACCTCAACCTTCTGGTTCATGGGTCAACCCTCAAACAGTATGCCACACCAGTTAGGGCAATTTACTCTTCATCATATGTAAATAATAATAGTCTTTAACATAATCATTTTTAAGATTAAATTGGATTATATAACACACGTAAAGTACTTAGAACAATGCTAGACAAAGGGACATTGATATAAATTTAACTATGATAATGTACATGGTGTATTAAATTTATCAGACCTTGAAAAGTTAAATTGGTTTTTAAGTAGGAATATAAAGAAATAAATATTCATTAGTGAAACTTAACATATAACAAATTAAATTATCATTAATTAACCATCCAACTTAAGGACTTGAATATTACCAATAACTTTTGAAAACTGAAAATATAATTCCCTGTGCCTGTATTAAAAAAAAAATTGAGAGAGTTACTTTTTTTCTGTCTCTATTAATCTAGAACAGTCTACTCCCCTTATATGTATATATTTTCGTTTGTTTTTAGTTTTCCATATCACAATTATTCTTGCAAAATTATAGTTAGTTATTTATGGTATATCTTATGATGTACATTTTTCCAATTATTTCTTAATATTTAGATTCAGGTTAAAAATATCTGCAAGAATACATCATTGTTAACATTGTGTTTATCTCATTATGTCACACTAAGAAGCATATCATTTTATCCCATTATTAGTGATCTTAATATTGGTCTCTTTTAAAATTATGTCTGCCACATTTCTCCATTTTAAAAGTAACATCCTTCTTTATAATTAAAAAATGAATCCCTAGATACTTTGAGAACCAGCAACCTTTTAATCAATGATTTTCTCATTCATTAATTATCTTTGTCTAAATCAAATATTACACTGAGAGTTTTAAATTGACAGTTTTATAATTCTGTCACTTTTACCACATTTACTAGCTTGCATTTCTTTATTTTAAAAAATATATATATTTTATTGATTTTTTACAGAGAGGAAGGGAGAGGGATAGAGGCCTAAAAACATCAATGAGAGAGAAACATCAACCAGCTGCCTCCTCAGCTGGAGATGTGCCAACAACCAATGTACATGCCCTTGACCAGAATCAAGCCTAGGACCCTTTAGTCTGCAGACTGATGCTCTATCCACTGAGCCAAACTGGTTTCTGCTAGCTTGCATTTCATGTAAAGAAAAAGTTCTTCATTTGTTTCCTCTTATCTTTTTCTATGGTTTTCTCTTTGTATATCACTATGGATTGATAGATTTCCTTCAACTGAAATTTACAAATGAAATAGAACAGTTGTACTTTTATTTTAAAAGTTTGCTGAGAGCTACAGAGATGGACTGCAATTTGAGTCATGTGTATGCCACAGAAAGAAAAAAATAAATTATTAGGTAAAATCAAGCACTAGGATTCTATGATTATGATTAACCTAAAGTTGAAATATAATTCTTATGATTCAGCATTCTATAATAGAAAATGAGGAGACCGTTATGCATAATACCATATTATTGGTGCTGAAACCAATAATTAGTAATACACCATAATACCATATTATTGGTGCTGAAACCAATAATTAGTGACACTACTCCAAGAAATAAAGTAAAATCTTATTTAAAATATTATAAAAAACATTATTTGCTAATAATAAAGCACAAAATTAGTATTTGTTAAACGAATCTGTTATTAGATTTAGGTTAAACATTTTGCAAAGTTTGAAACTTAACTGGAACATTGAAAGTTCTTTTTCCAAAACTACTAAGATTGAATGACACTTCAAAGAATATTTACATAGGATTTAAAGCACAACTAATAATACAGTTTAAATCTTAAGGTTAAATGCCTACTGCTTGGCATTTAACATGCCGATGAAAACCAAATTGTAATAGTAGTCACCAAATAAATGTGAGGCCTAGTTTAAAAAGTTTATGTGCATTCAACTCTTTTAATTTTTACAATAACCCTATAAGAATTGTCATTATTATCATCCATGTCTTGCATGTGAGACATGGGAAGAGACTGATAAGACTAGAGAGTTTAAGTTGCCAAACTTCACAGAGATACATATTTAAATTATAAAGTCACATAAGTAATGGGTGTTTCCTCCTAATTCTAGAAGTTTTATTTCTTTATCTAAACTCATAATCCCTGTGATATATTGCTCCCTGTTTTTTCATAGTGAATCTGCTCATCCTCATCTGCTCCATTTTGGACCAATTATACCTACATTCTACCAGTCATTAAATATCCATACATTCTTATTAATTAATTAATCAATTATTTTAAGAAAACAATTTTAAATATATGATTAAATGCAATAAAAAATAATATTTCAAGAAAACTTATTTTAAATATTACCAAAACTGTACTAACAGTATAACATCACAAAAGTTGTAGGAAATATTAAAAATCTGAAAATAACAGGATTACTTCTATTATATTCTAAAATCTTTTTTTTCCCCTTTGGCTCTATTTTGGTTCATCCATTTATGTTGTTCATTATATTCCACAAAAGGAGTGAGATCATGTGATATTTACCCATACATTCTTGATAACTGCAGTACCTCAATCCCTGAAGTAATGCATAGTCAAGCCCTCTTATCTTTATCCAAAAAAATGTCACTTGAGTCAGTCCTTATTCCTTTTATTAGGTAGGATAGTACCATCAAGAAAGATGGTACTATCCTACCTAATAAAAGAGCATTATGCAAATTAACCATCTTTCTGCTACACCCACAAGCCATGCCCACCAGCCACACCCACCAGCCAATCAGAGCGAGTATGCAAAGTAACCCCAACCAAGATGGCTACAGCCACAGAGAGCAGTTGAGAGGCTTGGGTTTCCCCAGCAATAGAGGAAACCAAGCTTTCCACACACCCTGGCCAGCCTAGGCCTCGACTCAAGGATACAAAGTTTCAATTATAGAAGATAAATACCAAGAAAAATGGCAGCAGCCACATAGCTGGAGAGAACAGGCTAGGGTTGCCCCCAGCAATAGAAGAAGCCAAGCTTTCCACCGGTCCTGACCTGCCTAGGCCTCCACTCAAGGATACAAAGTTTCAATTATGAAAGGTAAACAAATCCAAACAGAATGGTTGCAGCCATGGAGCAAGCAGGAGGCTTGGCTTTGCTCTAGGCTATAAAATTTCAATTGTAGAAGGTAACTAAATTCCAGATACCAGGGCTTCTGCTTGGGTTGCCAGGGGGAGTGACTGGCCTGCAAACCAACACAGTCCCCTTGCCCAGGCCACTCCATGCCCCAAAAGAACCCCCACCCTGATCAGGGACACCCTGCAGGGCAAACCAGCTGGCCCCCACCCATGCATCAGGCCTTATCCTATCTATTAATAATAAAAGAGTAATATGCAGATTGACCATCACTCCAACACACAAGATGGCTGCTCCCATGTGGTCAAAGATCCTGCCCCCATGTGGACACAAGATGGCCAGCAGGGGAGGGCAGTTGGGAGGGACCAGGCCTGCAAAGGAGGGCAGTTGGTAGTGATCAACCCTGCAGGGGAGGCGGTTAGGGGTGACCAGGTCGGCAAAGGAGGGAAGTTGAGGGCAAACAGGTTGGCGGAGGAGCAGTTAGACATCAATCAGGTTGGCAAGGGAGTGGTTAGGGGGTTATCAGGCTGGCAAGCAGAAGCAATTAGGGGCAAACAGGAAGGCAGGCAGGCTAGCAGTTGGGAGCCAGCAGTCTTGGATTCTGAGAGGGATGTCTGACTGCCTATTTAAACAGGATCCCACGGGCAGTTGAACCTCCCTCGAGGGGTCCCAGATTGGAGAGGGTGCAGGCTGGGCTGAGGGACACCCCCTGTTCCATGCACAAATTTAGTGCACTGGGCCTTTAGTTTAAGTAATAATAGTTAAAAACTCAAACTCTGTTTGTTTACACCACCACATTTTCTCCCATTTATAACCTATGAAGGTGCTCAATTGCTTATATAATTAATTTCAGAATAGGACCTACAAAGCCCTGATAAATCTCCATATAAAATGCCCCTCAGGGGAGGGATCCAAGATGGCTGCTCGGGTAGACACCTAACCGCAGCAGCACACAATAATTTCAATGGAATACAACTAAAATGTAGAGTGGACATCGCCCAGAGCCACAGGTAGTCGACTGACTGAAAATTCTACAACAAGAAGGAAAGAGAAAACCAGAAGGAAAATCAGAGGAGCTGAAAAAAAGCGTAAGGTACGGAGACATGCTGCATGCTCACACGCAAGCGTGCGCAGAGAGGTCGCAGCCAGAGAGGAGGAGAGGGCTGGGTGCTGCCTGGCATTCCCTAGCAGGAAGGAAATAAAACCCGCAGCCTGGGCTAAACCCCTGAACCGGCAGCGCTGACCCCCAGTTATGAGCCAGACCCTGGGGACCCAGGCTCTGGCAGGGGAGACGGGGCTGTGAGGGGGAATCCCAAGCAAGCAGCGAAAAGCAGGGCCCCCGGAGTCGCGCGCACTTTGCTCGCAGAGGACTGAATGTTGACTCTGATGCTGGATTACCCTAGCATGAAGAAACAAAGCCTCAGGCGGCGCTGAGCCTCAGTCCAGACTGCTCTGAACCCCAGTCCTGGACCAGACCCTGGGGACCCAGGCTAGGGCAGGCGGAGAAGGGGCTGTGAGGCGGAATCCCAGGGGAGTGGCGAAAAGCGGAGCCCCCAGAGTCGCGCACTGCGCACAGAGGACAGTCTGTTGACTCTGATCCTAGACTTCCCTAGCAGGAAGAAGAAAAAAAAAAAACTCCAGACTCGAGGAATGCGACAGGGAGCAGGAGCCCCTGCTGGACACCAGCCAGCCGGGCGCCAGCAGGGAGCCAGGCGAGGGGGCCCCCAGGTGGGGGGGGTGCCCCTGAGCCATCGACCTCTGAGCACGGCAACGGAGCCAAGGCCAGGGGCTGTTTCCTGGACGGTGCCGACCCCGGCAACAGGCTGGAGCAGCGCGGGAGCCCGCAGAAAACAAAGGGGTGCCACAGGCCAGCCTGCTGAGCTCCCAGGACAAGGAGGAATAAACCAAAGTTCTCAATGTGAAGAAATCAAGTGAGAGCAAAAGATAGTAAAATTACTTAAGAAAGAATACAAAGAAGATCTTGAAAAATCAAAGACTAAGTCAGAACTCAACTCACCAGCCAACATTGCAACATAAATGCGTTTAAAAAAAAAAAAAGGACAGAATGTTGGAACAGCGGCGGCCAGGCCTAGAGTGCCCAGGCACAAAGCAATGACAACCGGGCCCGGAGCAGCAACGGCCAGGCCCCAGAGCAGCAGCAGCCAGAACCAGAGCAACAACAGCCAGCACTGGAACAGCCAGACCTGGGGCAGTGGCAGCCAGGCCTGAGGCGGAGGCAGCCAAGCCCAGGGTGGCCAGTCTAGGAACACCCAGACCCGGAGTGGCCGGACCCGGAGAAGCTGGGCCCAGAGCAGCCGGGCTGGGAGCAGCCAGGTCCAGAACAGCAGTAGCCAAGCCTGAAGCATCCAGGCTGGGAGCGGCCGGGCCCAGAGCAGCCGGGTAAGGTGTGGCCAGGCCCGGAGCAGCAGCTGCCAGGCTGGGAGCGGCCAGGCCCAGAGCAATCGGGTCTGGTGCGGCCAGGCCTGGAGCAGCGGGGGCCAGGCTGGGAGTGGCCAGGCCCGGAGTAGCCGGGCCCAGAGCAGCCGGGTCGGGTACGGCCAGGCCCGGAGTAGCAGCAGCCAGGTCCAGAGCAACTAGGTCGGGAGTGGCGGTGACCAGACCCGGAGCAGCTGGTTGTGGAACGAACCAGAGCAACAGAGGCTAGGCCCGGAGCAGCCAGGCCCGGAACAGCTCGCTTCTCGCCTGCCCCTGCCCCACGGCTGCCTCTCAGACATGGCTGGAAACTTTTGTTGGAACTTGAGGGTCTGCTGAATGAAGTGATGAAGGCTTAGATCTGGATGTGTTGAGTTAGTATAGGGCTAGGGTGTTGATCTGTGAGTGCCTTGGGTGGGGCCTGGATGAGGCTGGTTGACCTATTTGGAAATGTCTTTTGTGTGAAATGTATCATTGGGCATGTGGTGGTATTATTGATATGAGAAAATGCTAAGTAACTGATTTACTATCTGAAAAGGGATTTACTATCGGGGAAAGGGAGGGAGGAAGAGACTGAACATAAACTGCACCTATAAATGAGGACAATGGGGGATGGGGAGGGGGCGGAGGGTGGGGTGGGAACCTGGTGGAGGGAGGGGGGAAGAAATGAGGAACCTTTGTAACAATATGAACAATAAAGATTGATTAAAAAAATAAATAAATAAATAAAATAAAGCCAGAAGAAAAAAAAATGCCCCTCAGTTCCATCTCACCTTTTTCCTTGTGCACTTCATTTAAGTTTTTTAGTGTTACACAAACATGACATGTATTTTTTACAGTGCCATCACTCACTTCTTGCTAATACATCTACTGGACTGCTCTTCCCACCTATACATCTTGGTGAACTCTTATTCAATCAAGATCTTACTCAGCCCTAGTCAGTTTTGCTCAGTGGTTAGAGCATCAGCCTTCAGACTGAAGGGTTGTGGGTTCAGTTCCTGTAAGGGCATGTACCTGGATTGCAAGCTTCATCCCCAGTGCGATTGTGTGCAGGGGGCAACCAATCAATGTGTGTGTCTCTCCTCCCCCCTCCCTTTCACGCTCTGAAAATCAATGGACAAAAAGTATCCTTAGATGAGGATTAACAACAAAGAAAAAGGACCTAACTCAAATATTCTCTTTCAGAAAACATTCTAAATATCTCTATCTCTATTTATATATCTATATCTACTCTTTACCAGGGCCTAATACCCTGAAATATAATTCTTTCTTTACACACCTAACTCTTTTACTAGATAGACCCTGAGCTTCAAATAAGTCAAAACCATGTATTTCAATTATAGGCTGTGTTTATTTTGTTTTCATGTTCATAATACTCGGCCCAATATTTTACACAAAGAAATTACTCAGAAAATATTTATTGGATGATTGAGCATAAGCTGCCCCTTTTCCACAAGGGCCTATTATGTATTTGTTGGGGAAAACGCTTCCAAATGAATTATTAAAGAATTATAAATGTATAAAAACAATCATATCTTCTGGAAGTTATAATTTCCCTTTACTCTTCATTTTCCTTTCCTTTTCTGGGGATGTCACTCAGGAGAAGACCTTTTTTCTTCTTCAGTGTCGTTGCTGTTACTTTTCCAGAATTGTACTATTTCTTTTTTCCATTTTCCTCAAACAATAGCTATAATAGATGAATAGGAAGAATGCTCATCCAAACACAAAAAAACGCATTTGTCCTAACATTGTATTTAGCCTGGTGTACTTGTTTGTCCCTAGTGGTGAGAGGTAAAATGCATTTCTCACCCGACCCTCACCCCAAGACTATTTTAGTGATGTATCACTGCCAAAGGTATTTATACTGCACATATTAAAGAATTCAAATCAATAGTTTGAGAACACTGACCTATTACAGTAGTGGCTAAAACATTTTGTAGATGTGAAAACTTTAGGAGATGACTCTATTACTTATAGACTTAACATTGAATTAAATTAATTAATGAATACTCAGTGAGCATGAACCTGTGGCAGACCCTTTGCAAGCCATTAATAGGAATCTAAAGATGACATGGTACCTTTGGGAACCACAAGAGAGAGACTCAAATATCTACTACCGAAGCATTTTATACTATTCTCTCACATTCTTCAGCTCATTATTTTTTTCCATTTGCAGATAAGCCAAAATGCAAACAAACAAACAATCAAACAAATAAATAAGAAAGAAAAGAAAAAGTAAAAAAAGACAAAATTTGATTTGATTAATATCAGCAAAGCTAAGTAGAAGAGAGCACAAATTAATGCCTAAGACAGAATAAGGATTTTTATCATTAACTTCTATTATTAAAAGTAATCTGTATATTGACATATAAGAGAAATACAGGGATCTGATTAAAGGAGTGAAATAGGAAAAAAAAATATAATGTTCTTTCTATACTACCCTGGTTTGTCTTTGGTTTCTTTTATCTCATTGTTTCTATGGACACTTTTCAACTCCCCCAAATCAGACAAGTGCTAGTAAACTGACTTTATAGAAATTAAATAAATAAATAAATAAATAAATAAATAAATAAATTCCTGAGTTGTATCCTTTGCCAATGTCTATATAAATACACCTGCTAAATTGCTAAATGTAGATTTGGTAACAAATGCTAAAATTCAGTTTTTACCAGTCAGCAAAATTGACCAGTGGCTTCCCTTCGTCGGTATGCGACTCCACACAGACACACCCATCCCTTACTCTTTCTGCTCCCACCAGTGGATACTACATCAGTTTTTGACAAATTAAGATGAATTTTGTCATTGTATTAACTCTCCCAACCAAGGACATTTGTTTTCAAATGTTATCCTTGCATTTAGAAAATAAAATAAGAAGATTCTGACCCCCAAGTAATAACTGTAAACCTCCATAAGTCAACTGAAATTATTCACAGTCATATATGAATATGTCATCTATTTCCTGAGTTGTATAGTTATTTGCTAAAATGATTAAGTTTAAAGACTTAGATATATGTGGTTTAGGAAGATAACCATTTATATTATTCATTGTTAAATTGTACCAGTTTAAAATGCATGCATCAATTTCTGATTATAAGACAGTAGGTACTATAAGCATTTTTTAAAATATTTCATGTGATTGGGAAAATGTCATTATTATTATTACTCAAAAGTTAATGCTTAAATAACTTTAGGAAAATATTTAAAAAGCAAAATGAATGTGAATTAAATTAGTTAAATAACAATAAAAATGAAATATACTATAGAGTAGTACTTTTTAAATGGTAAGCAACAATATGAACTTAATTAAAAAATATAAATTGGCCTTAGCCAGCTTGCTCAGTAGTTAGAGCATCATCCCATGGATTGAAGGGTCTCGGTTTGATTCTGGTCAGGGACATGTACCTGGTATCTACCTTAGTTGCAGGTTAGATCTCTGCCTGTGGGAGGCAACCAATTGATGTGTCTGATTATCTCTCCCCCTGTTCCCCTCCCTTCCACTCTTTCTAAAAAAATCAATGCAGAAAAATATCTTTGGGTGAGGATTAACAACAACAACAAAAAATAGAAATTGGTTCTTAATTCAGCCAGCTAGAGTCGAAAAAAGCAATGTATAGTCTCTAAGAAAAATGTTACAATGGCTTTCACAGATTTTGCCATATGAAAATGCCAGTAATATAAATAAGAGAAAGATTAAATGGCTTAGTAATTGTTGGTTTTTCAAATGAATCACTTTTGTAGAGTGTACTGCCTTGAGAAGATTTCTGCCCTTGGCAATTAAATTAATTGTGTGTTTTAATTTTAATGCTTTCTAACCGCAATTCACTTTGCTCATTTAACATGCCCACTATAGTTCTTTAGATTGAGAAAGGCTGTGACAAAATCTCCATGATACCTTTCTGTATTTTGACACTAGCTTTTCTTTTAAATAAATTTCTGACCATTTTCCTAGCAGAGTATTAAATATTTACATTTGTGATGATACACATATTACTTCATGTGTTCTACATTTTTTTTAATTGTACAAGAGCATAAGATCAAGTTGTAAGGAATTTATGTCTGAGAAATTTACTCATTACATTTTTTAAATAGTCTGATAATTGCTAATACTTTATCTCAATTGCTTGAAATAGTATAGCCTTTTCATTTCAATTGTAGAGATAGCATGCTCAGAAAACAGTAAAAATATTAACCAATATAGAATTGGAATTTGTGATTAGATTCTGAAAAACACATGCACCTTGTCAAAGTATGCCTCCCAGGAATCTATGAATTGGTTTAACTGTCATATATTTCAACTGAATCTTCTTTAGTTTTCTTATTTTCTATTAATTACTACATGGCCCTTGGTGTTTGATGCGTAACAGATGTGCAGCATCTGCAGGTTTGGGACTCACTAAATTTAGAATTCAGTGTGTTTGTGTGTGTGTGTGTGTGTGTGTGTGTGTGTTACTGATTTTAATCTTCTGTGCTCTTTCAAGACTAACATTAATCTATAATAATAAAAGAGTAATATGCTAATTAGACCAGACATCTTTCGAACATCTTTCTGGATGTCTTTCCTGATGAAGCTGGGGCCCGGGTGCTTGCGAGTGGCCTGCGGGAAGCCAGCCAGGGTCCTGGGTGCCTGTGGACAACCAGAGGAGGGAAGCCTGGGTCCCACTTGCAGGAGAGAAGCCAGTGCTGGCAGTCAGGGGAAGGAAGACCTACTCTTGCACAAATTTTCATGCATTAGGCCTCTAGTACTAAATAAAAATATCTCAGTGAAGAATATATATTTTTATAATGGTTAGTAGATATTGAATTATCCATTGTGTTCTGTGGTGTCCAAGTTTTGCTTATAACATTAGAATATGTACATTCTAAAATAAGTACTATGCTTTTCACTTTTTTCTCTTGTTTTAACTGGGACTGGGTGAATATCTTATGCATGAGATCTTAATGTTCTTATCATTTGGAAGTAACAAAACATGTTTACTTTATGCTGCAGTTCCTGGGGACCCTGTGTTTTGCCTGAAGAAGCTGGAACAAGACTGCTTGTAAAGAATAGACTGCCAGGATTTTCAACAATAGAAAAATGGTCAAGGTAATTGTGACTTGCATTGAATTACAATGGATTAGAATTTTAATGTGCCTTCATTTCAAATACTTAGATTTCAGTGTTTATAATTCAACTAGAGACCTGGTGCATAAAATTCGTGTGTAGCTTTGGCCCCTGCTATCAGGGCCACCTTCCTGGCTGCCTGCGGCCAGCCCTCGTCCCCCCCCCCCCCGCCCCTCCCCCTTGGTTCCCCATTTACCATCTTGTGATAGGAGCCTGCTGGTTAGGAGGAGGGACCAAAAGTTCAGCTGTTCCTGCCCCATTTGCCAGCCCCACTCACACCATGGGTTGTCCTTTGTGTGTGGGGCAACTGTTGGGATGAGGAGCTTGGCCTGGTGCTGCTCACATCCCCCACCACCAGTCCCTAGTTCCACATTCGTCATTAGGCCATGGGAACCTGCTTGCTGGCCAGGGAACGGGACCAAGAGGTGGTCAGTGCATGTCATAGTGACTGGCTGAATGGTTGTTCTGGTCATTCCACAATTTGAGTCAATTTTCATATTACCCTTCCATTATTGAGGATAAGAAAATATCTATAAATAAAATCAAATCTTTTAGAAATGACTAAAACTTCAACCATTTTGCCAGATGCAAAGTTTACAGCATTTGCAAAATACACATCATTTAGTGATGCATGAAATTTAACTGCACTATGCAGTTCTTAAAGACCCTTCCTATATGTTCATACATACATTTTTACATGTATTGCACCAAATAATTATTTAGGAAAATCTATGAATAATAAGGTGAATCAAAGAACTTATTAGAAATACCAGTCATACATCCTTGAATGGTTATATACAGCCTTTATTTATTTTCTTTTAACATTTTTCTGTCAGTTGATAGACCCCCAACACAAAACAAAGGAAAACTACAGCAAAGATAGTGCAACATTGTATTAATAGTAAAACATTAAAAAGAAAAATCCTTTCCAGCATTTCCTCTATTACTGATTTCAAATGTTTGCATTTCATTGGCTTTGAAAGATGTCTATGAAGAAAAGGTGCCAGAATTAAATGTGTGTGGGAAGTGGAGCCCCCTATATCCAATCCAGGGAGACTCATATCCCCCAAATCAAATGTTCTGAACAATCTGCAGCGAATAAAACTATTTAACTTTGTTTACCCCAGCTTTTTACAAGTGTACTTGACTGGAGAATACTTGCAAACAACCTCTCTAAGACATCCCATAGATACATATTCCAAAGAAAATTCTCGGATGTCATTCAGAACTAAGCAACCACTCCATTGTATGTAACCCAAGTTACTTGCTAACCTTACCTTTTCAGCACAGAAATTGATGCAGATCTAAATTCACTTGGTAGAGCATTTATGTGTATGGATGACATCTCCAAAATTCCATCTAGCCTCAATACTTAAGGGCTGCCATGGAAGAACTCAACTTTTCATAGAAATGTGTTGCTCAATTTTGCAGGCATGTAAACTTTAGGCATTCACTGTCATATCAAAGAGCCACGCATGCATGTACAATATTCCATCTGTGTGGAGCTTGTAGAACTGACTTGAGCACTAATCTATCTAGGACTAACATGTCAGATTTCACCATTTTAGCTTCCTTAGCTTAACAATAACTCTTCTGCTATACAGGAGTATGCAATTCCTCTTTCCAAGCTAACATGATCAGAATGAGCATTTTGTAAATGACTGGAAGTCTTGTGCCATATTTCACCCACAGCCTCCTGGGAGAGAGAGCATGAACATCTATGAGGAATAAAATGGATCTGGACTGGTGCAAATGTTCATCAAAGGTGAGAATACTCTAGCCTTATCTCCCCACCACAAGGAAGTCTGTGTTTTTGTGTTATGTAGACCAAATTTTTCTATCTAATGCAAACAGGAGTGTGGTAAAAGGAAAAACTTTATTCAAGTAAACAATTTTCAAACAGGAGAAACACAGATATATCTTCTGTAAACAATGGGGCTGCTTCTTTCATAACGGAAGTTTCCACCCTGGCTCCCCATTTGTCCATTTTTATGTACACAAGGAATCCAAATCACACAGTTCTGATTGGTTCAGATAGCAAGGTTCTGATTAGTCAGAACTGTGTGTTCTGATTGGTTGCTCTGGGTTGGTTTCAGTATATTTCAAATGAGGATATAGTTGTTGAGCTCTGATTAGACAGGGCAAGTCTAAGCCCATTGGTGAAATATGCGTTGACCCAGCTGAGTGCACAGTGTGGCAGGCTGAAGGTTTAGCCTGTAACATTCCCTGACTTGCAGTTTGCTTGAAAGGCCTTCGTTCTCAATAGCTGCTAGATTCTTTTTATGAATTTGTGTCTCTTTAATCAGGAGTCCTACTTGGCAGATATATTCTTTCTTGAGGTTGCACATGTATAAAATGCAGAAACTAATAAAAGAGAAAAAGAGAAAGATGCAAATTGACTATACCTCTGCTACACCCACCAGCCAATCAGGAATATCCTCAGGACCCAGGCTGCTTTGAACCTGTAGGCCCAAGTGTAGGCCCTGAGCTGCTGGGGTCCCAGAAGACCGTGGCCATTCCTGGCCTACCAGCCTTGGCCCAGATCGGCCAGAGGCGGGTGGCAGAGGACTGAGTAGGGCCTGAGCAGAGCCAGGGGTGGGGCCCTGCCCAAGCTGTGGTACAGGCTTGGTTGGAGATGGGGGCTCTACCCAATCCACAGAAGAGGCTTGATCAGAGCCAGGGGCCCTGCCCAAGCCATGGCAGAGGCTTGAGCAGATGAGGGTGGGGTAGGGGGTGCCAGCCTCAACTTGCCAGCAGTCCTGCCTCTGTACATGAGCTGCAGAGACCCCTTTTCTGACCGCTCATTGGCTAAGATACCTGTACATCACTGGTAATGTTCTTGGTAACTTAGGGAATAAGAATCCAAAAGGTGATCTAGGGTTTTTCCACCACATTTCTGGAGAAAAAAATGAAGGTCTGCTGCTGGAGGGCTAAGAAATGTCATATTCTGCCCTACTGGATTGGCTCAGTGGATAATGCCTCAGCCTGTTGACCACTGGGTCTATGTTTGATTTTGATCAAGGGCATGTACCTAGGTTGCAGGCTCCTCCCCGGCCGGGGACCAGATCAAGGGCTCATGCAGAAGGCAAACAATCAAAGTGTTCCTCTCACATTGATGTTTCTCTCTATCTTTCCTTCTCCCACACTCTCTAAAAATCAATGGAAACATAGCCTCAGGTGAGAATAAAAAAATAACAACAAAAAAAGTAAGAAGGAAGGAAATGTCACATCCCACGAAAGACACATCTTGAAAATACCTAAAAAAGTTGTCATTTTTTCATGGTGAAGGGACTGGAGTCCATGTTGATGAAAACGCTTTGGCAGCTGAGGTGACTGGCAGTGGCTGCAGCAGCAGGGTGATGGGGCTGTTGCCTTCCCCTGATCAGCCAGGTAGCCTCCCCCAGAGGGAGGCCAGACTGGGGCTTAGGCCCGCTCCCCATCAGTAGGACATACCCTGAAGGGCCCCATCAATGCACAAATTTTCTGCATCCAGCCCCTAGTATTTGATAATGTATATTAATTGTGTGTGTGTGTGTGTGTGTGTGTGTGTGTGTGTGTGTGTTGAACACTCACAACAGAAAAAATTAATTTAAAAAGGTTAGGTTTTCTAGGTTTCCACATTATTACATCAAAATTAATAGCAATAATATAGAGAAGGTTTCTGTAGGTCTTAGACCCTTCTACAGTTCCCTCCTCCTTGATTTTCCTGTTTAGATCAACATGCAAATACTGACTATAAAAATCTACATATATAAAAGGCTAAGCAACCGGCCGACCTGCTGACCAACCAGTAGGTATGAAGGTCACTGATCACCAAGGGGCAGATACTCAACACAGGAGCTACCAAGCTGTGGTGACTTGGCATGTGGTTCTTGGGTAATGCACCTGGCACCAGAGAAGAGGGAGCCCAGTTCTGTGGTGCACCATCCAAGAACCGCCCTCTCGCAATCCATGATCCCTTGGAGGATGTCAGAGAGTAGGTTTTGGCCTGATCCCCTCCAGGCCGGGTTGAGAGACCCCACCTGCCGGAGGGACCCTGCTCACTCCACAGACGCCTTTTGAGCCACAGTGCTGCCACAGGTGTGGCCAGACAGAGAAGGACTGAGGGAAGTTGGCTCTAGGGCACATGTGTCAAACACAAGGCCCTCGGGCCAAATCCGTCCCGCCAGGCCTTGCAATGTAGCCCACACCGCGCTGTCATCACTGCACTCCGCTGCGTTTCCATCACAATGACAGTTTATGACTGTTCAGTAAACCATTCGGCCCCCGATTTAGGCTGGATTTTAGATTTTGGCCCCTTCTCTGATTGAGTTCGACACCCCTACTCTAAGGGGTCTCCAGCCCTCTCACCAGTCGCATCCTGCCAACCACCTTCTAATTAATTTCCTTTCAATGTGCATGAATCTGTGCATTGGGGCACTAGTATAGATATAAAAAAGGGGAATCACCTCAAGTGAGTATGACTGCATCTGGGGAGAAAAGAAAGAGAACTCTTCTAATGAAGAAGGTAGCCCTCCTTGTTTTACGAAGTCACATATGTCAAGTTCAAAAGACTAGTTTTTAGCAGAGTGAAGCTGATCCTTCTCACTCTGAATTCATCATTTCATGCTTTATAACATACAAGGGCAATGGAAAATTTTAATAATTACTTTCTTGTCCTTTTGGGTTTCTTTTCTGAGGAGGCTCCAGGTGTTCTCTGAGATATACCTGGAACTATGTCAAGTCTTCACAACTCTATTTTAATGTGCTGGAAGGAAAAAAAAAAAGGGGGTGGGGAGGGAGGAGAGACAATCTTTGAGGCCCGAATGTACAGAATGAAATCTATTCTTCAATACAAAAATATTTAGATTACATCATTATATAGGGAAGTTTCTATGACACTAAAAAAATAAATAAAAGGAAAAATAAATTTAGCATCACAATAATATCTTCTCATTCTTCACCTTCATTTCTGAGGCAATTGCAGGAGACATCTGGGATTGCTCAAAGTGAATAAAAATAAAAGACACATTGTAACCTAAATGGTTTTCTGCTTTGTTGGGTAAGAACTCCTTTGGTGGTGGAAGGAATTTCATTGCAGGCTACTCAAATTTAGTTACTTGGGTGAGTACCTCCTTCCCAATAGGATACGGCCTGGAGTATAAGCATCCCTGGCCAGTATTCACATGGTATGAAAAGGTGGGAAATAAAACCAAAGAACATTGAATAAGGGGACTTTTCTCAGCAAATGAAACATAATGGAAAAATTCTATTATTGTTGATTTTTTTACCATTTGATTTTATAATGACTGTTGTCTCTTTATAACCAAGGAAGATTTTTTTTTTTAAGTACAGAAGTAATTAGAGTATAAAAGTTATTATTTTGTGTACACATCTACTTGTTTTTGAATAAAAAAGCTCAAGCTGATAAATGTGAATGACTTTTGCAAGGTCCATTAACTACACAGGTTTTTTTTTTTTTGTTTGTTTGTGTGTGTTTTTTTCATTTACTGTGAATTGATTTTTACCTTGATAATGCATAAGAAAGCAATATCTGCTTTCTTTTTTAAGATGTAAAGAGGTATTTAACAAATAGGAATATTTTGGGGGAATATATAGAGATATATTCTCAACATTTATTGTTGCTATTTTTTCCTAAAGAAGAACAAGAAAAATCTATTTAAGTGAAATTTATTATTTTAAAAACTTTATTTGATCTGATATCTTTAGTTTTCTTTGAACAAATCTGTTTTAAAGTAATACAAGTGATTATTTGCTTTCCTTTTCCCATCTTTTAGAGAAGGTATCAGGCTGAAGTGAAATTAGTATTTAAAGAAAGGCCTAAAGTTTTACTTGAGTTACATACTGCATAAAATTGATGCTTCACATATATGAGGTAATTATAGATTTGAAAAGTCATTAGCTATAAAGCAATATTAATTCATAGGCAATGATATAATATATAAAAGAAAAATCAAATTTTGTGGTTTGTCTCTTTTCTATAATAGCTCAAAATCTATCATTTAAAGACCCTCACAAAAAGCAAGATAGAGCAACCATTGTTTAAACATTAACTCTCTAGTAATGAGGAGATCACTTGTCAAAAGTATTTTTATTTTATAAACTCTTCGGGCTAAAGATTTCTGATGGTTGTTCTCTGTTCACAGTATTCCCTAAATTTCTTCCACTACCCTATGACAATGCAGAAATAGTTCTTTCTTTTTTACTATTATATTCCAACTAGCTAAATTCTGAACATCAATGGCCTGTTTTAAATGACAGTATTGACACTACTTTTCCTGGTTTACTTTTTACTCAACCTGGATTTCCTCAGAAATCTGAACAGAGTTCTTTCTTTTCCAACTATTTCTTTTCTCCCTCTTGTTCAATAAAAAGGCACTGTCTTAGTCTAAGCCCTTAAGCTTTTCTCTTTAACTGATTATAATGCTCTCTGTTACAAAAATAGCATTTTAAAAATCTCTTCATTAAATGAGTGTGTCTACCTAGAAATAAAAAGAAGTAGGAGGATTTGGGGTTTGTTATTTTTTTCCTTTCTCAAGTGCTCCTAAAAAAAGTGGAGCATGCAGGAAGTATGGCATTGTATTATACTGATACTTAATTAGGCTTTAAAATGATGAACATGGAGAGGGAGGTCGCTATCTAAAATTGAGGGAATTTTAATATTTCAGAAATGGTTTTGTCCTTTTTTCTTGCACCAGTCTGTTTCTACTGAGAACATGTGTCTTCTTTCATACCTTTCTCCATGCTACTTTCTAATATTTCAAAATTCTCTGGTCTCTTTGACAGTTCTACTTCACTCATATTTTCTTTTTTTCTTTATATATATAGATATCTACAATATAGCTTTAAAATTAGAATATCATTTCAGACAAAAGGAATTGTTTACCTGTGAGAATTTATGTTAAGGTCGGCAAGTGGGGATAACATTTCAGAATTTGAAATGTGTTTGAAAATTCCCCCATTGAGTACGTGTTTATGTGTGTATGTTTGTGTATATCACTTATAAACATTGATGTATCCTAATTTACTTAAAAAATTATTGAGTATAGATACATAAGCTATAGTTAGTAAAAATAGAGATTTTATACCTTAAAATAATTTTATAATTTATTTATATCTCTAGATGAAACAACATAGGATACTATTCTAAGAGAAATGTATATACGTACATTTGTTCATTGTTCTATTTAAAATTGGAAATATTAAATAGCTTCCTACTACCCTGAGAGACAGGGCCATTGGAATTTCAAAAATAATATTGGATTGAAATAAGGAAATCAACTGTTTGAATTACAGTAGAATTTCAAAATAAAGAGTGGGATCTTTTAGGCTGTAAGTGATTAAATTAAAGCTTTAACCTTGAACTCAATGGATAAACACACAGAGATGTCCCTGATATTAGGTATATAACCTATACAATACCTAGAATTGAACACTAGGTGGCAATGTTTACTCACTTTTTATTTTTAAATTTCAGTAATTCAAAAACTGTACTAGGACAAACTGAACTTTCTTGTCCTCAAGGTTATTTGTGCATGCTAAGACACAGAAAAATCCTTTCGTTTAAAACTGTTCTGCTTTCTTTGTTTTGAGCTCTGCAGAGCTGTGCAGTACATCTCAGAAATATTGTTCTCAATCCATTAATTGATCTAGCTGAGAGGGACCTACTACAGAGAATTAGCAGTAGACCCAGAAAAAAGAAAGAATTTCTAAAGAGCTAGAAAAATCAAACACCCATAATATATAACAACAAGAAAATACCTTGGGATTTGTATTCCTGTGATTTAAACATTGAGGGATGACAAGAGATTATTTCTAAATCAGAGTCAGTATGGTGAACTTATCTTTCTGGTTTTGGTTGATGTTCACAACTACGTAATAGGGCAAATCAAATTAAAAATTAAAAACACATTGATCAAAACAGTAAAAACCAAGTAAGTCCTTCAACTGCATTCTAACTAAATTTCCTCTGCTACTTCTTACATTCAGATCTAGAGCTGGCCTTGGGATGTGTGTTGAGTAAAGTGACTTCCACTACTTCCTATTTCCTTTGGAGGGCTCACATACAGAAAAGGGAAGAGCCTCTGTTGGTGTAAAAGAACTCAAAGGGAAGAGAGAGAGAGAGAGAGGAGAGAGGAGAGAGAGGAGAGAGAGAGGAGAGAGGAGAGGAGAGAGAGAGAGAGAGAGAGAGAGAGAGAGAGAGAGGAGAGAGAGAGAGAGAGAGAACTCAAAGGCTTCACTGGTTGGGGTGCCATTCCAAAAGGAGATGCGGTTGTCACAAAGTAGTTTTGTTTACTTGGTGCAGGTAAAGAGACAGAGGATTAATGTCTAAAGCTCTTTCTCCTCTGGTAAATTTAGCCTGGCTTGAATATACTATTTGGTCAATTGCATGTTAATTTTTTTAGGAAGGATTGCAACCTGATTGTCACATATAGGATGTGTGTTTGATGATATTAGTAGGTTCACTTTAGACAAAGTAAGACTGGATATTGTATCTTTTTTTAGTTTGCCCTAGAAACAGACTTGTAATAATTTATTTGCTTTCCCTATGTTCTCTGAATTTTATTTTTTATCATTGTGATATTTATTATTTTACTGTAATTATTTGTACCCTTGGAAGTGGGTTGAAAAGATGGCATTTATGAATGAAAGGAGCTTTCAAACCTCTCAGAAATATAGAAAAAATTCTAAGGAGAAAAAGTAGAGAAAAGCATTTTCATCCCAGATAGTTTAAGGGAATTAATGACTGCAAGCAATATATACATGCTGGAGCTTACTGGAAATAAGGCAGAGGCAAATCTCCTATTGTACATTGCAAGTTTCTTCCATAAAATGGAAGACATTATGAGAGATCAAGAGTGAGAGAGAGCCGAAACTGGTTTGGCTCAGTGGTAGAGCATCGGTCTGCGGACTGAAAGGTCCAGGGTTCGATTTCGGTCATGGGCATGTACCTTCGTTGCAGGCACATCCCCAGTAGGGGGTGTGCAAGAGGCGGCTGATGGATGATTCTCTCTCATCGACATTTCTAGCTCTCTATTTCTCTCCCTTCCTCTGTGTAAAAAATCAATAAAATATACTTTAAAAAAAAAGAGTGAGAGAGAAAGGGAGACGGAGGGAGAGAGTAAATATTAGGCCATCATTCATTTGTTTCATTAAAATTTTATCTCATGTATATACCATGTGTAGACAGTATCTTATATAGTTTTTCCTTGTTTTAAAACTACATAAAGAATCATGTATTTCTTTATAATTTACATACACATTTTTTTTAGTTATGACTGATTCTATATTAGTTTTCCCTTAATATGTAAATCCACAACTTATTTAGCTATTCATCTCTTGATGACTAACAATATCCATAATAAAATAAAACTTGCTGTTTGACTAATTTCAGCTATACGGCATAATTGGTGTTTTTGCAAGCCATTTGTGATATTTTGTTCATTGCTTTTTTGAAGGAAGTTTTTGTTGAAGACCGTTTATGAATTTAGGGTGTATCCCATTAATTAGTATTGATATCTTAAATAAGATCAAGATCATATACTACAGTATTCTTTCACTTGTGGCCACATACTTTTACATATATGTGTGTATTTGTCATTGAAGGTGCTGAATAGGAGGCGATGAACAAGGGCACAAGGGATTCAAATCCTCAACCATGAACAAGTGCTTTCAGCATCGATCCATAACCCTATACCCTTTTCCTCTTTTGTGGTGAAATACAGGGAAGGGAATAATCATTGACAGGCTGTGAGAATGATCCATGAATACATAAACGTTTTATCCTCAAGCTAATCCATAGTATTCTTGGCCTTGTGCCCTAGCAGCATCTTTTCTCTTTGATCATAGAACACAAGCAGAGAAATATGATTCTTGATCTGTCTTCATAAGACTAGCTAAGCTGTTAGGGGGGAAAATATATATATATGTGTGTGTGTGAGTGTGTGTGTGTGTGTTTTAAATATATATTTAAAATATATATATATTTTAATTTAAATATATATGTGCTTTACAATTAGATAATCTATTTAAAATTAATTATAATCAATTAATTAGCACTTCACCATTAGCTTATTGAATTTTGGTATGCTTGGAGTCTAAAATCTCAGCATCTGCCAAAACCGGTTTGGCTCAGTGGATAAAGCATCGGCCTGCAGACTGAAGGGTCCCCTGTTCCATTCCGGTCAAGGGCATGTAAATTGGTTGCGGGCACATCTCCAGTGTGGGGGGGCGGGGTGCAGGAGGCAGCTGGTCAATGATTCTCTCTCATCGATGTTTCTAGCTATCTATCCCTCTCCCTTCCTCTCTGTGAAAAATCAATAAAATATGTTTTAAAAATAATAAAATAAAATAAAATAAAATCTTAGGATCTCAAAGTATTCCTTGTCCTTTAAACAATTACAATTTTTAGCCGAAATCGGTTTGGCTCAGTGGATAGAGTGTTGGCCTGCGGACTGAAAGGTCCCGGGTTCCATTGTCGTCAAAGGCATGTACCTTGGTTGTGGGCACATCCTCAGTAAGGGGTATGCAAGAGGCAACTGATCCATGATTCTCTCCCATTGATGTTTCAAATTCTCTATCCCTCTCTCTTCCTGTCTGTAAAAATCAATAAAATATATTTTTTAAAAAATTTGACAGTGTGATTATCTCTTTAAAAAATGACAATTTTTAATTTTTAACAGTTTTATTAAAGTACTAGAGGTCGGGCGAAGGAAATGTGTGCAGTGGGGAAGGAGGGGGGAGGGTCCCTCAGCCCAGCCTACCTGCCTGATCACCCCTAACTGCCTCTGCCTTGACCTCACCACTGTGGCTTTGTCCAGAAGGACATCTGGAAGACATCTGGTCTATCCAATCTAATTATTGTAGCATATTGCCTTTTTATTAGTATAGACAACTTAGAGCGATTCTTTCAAGTTTAGGGGTACCATTTGATGAGCTTTGACAAATATATGCAATGATGCAATCACCAGAGAAATCATGACATGGAACATTTTTATAAATTTGAAAGTCACCAGTTTTGTGAATATCCTTTCTGCTTCAGGATCCAATACAAGTGTGCTAGTCTTTCCGTCAGCCATAAGAAAACACCATATAGACTGTGCAGCTTAAACAACAGGGATTTGTTTACACCTCTGGAGGTTAGAAGTCCAAGATCAAGGTGCTGGCAAGTTAGGTTTCATCCCAAGGCCCCTTCTCTTGGCTTCTAGTTAACTACCTTCTTGTCATGTGCTCATGTGCTGTGCTATTTAGAAAAAGTGATCTCTCTTCTCCTTGTTTAAGGCCATCAACTTTATTGGATTAAAATCCCACCCTTATAACCTCTCTTTACCTTAATTATCTCTTAAGGCCCTACCTCCAAACATAGTCACATTGTTGATTCCGGTTTCAACATATGGATTTGGTAAGGGTACAATTCCCTGCATAACATCAGTTTATCTTATTCATTTGTCATGCTTCCCAGTTCCCTCTGGACTGTGATATTTTTCAAATTAATTTTGATTGTGGTCAAAGTTAAGGGTTGATGTTCTTTTTATTTTCTTCTTTCTTATACATGATTGTGACTTGATTAGTTGAAAAGATATCCTTTCTCTATTGAGTTACTTTGAATGCAATTGAGCATAGACATGTGGTCTATTCTGGGTTTTATATCTTGTTTCATTTGCTAAATGTATGCCCTGATGCCAAAACCACACTCTCTTGATCCCAGGAGCTTTATTGACAGGATTGATATTAAGTATTTTAGACATCCTACTTTGTTCTTCCTTTGAAATATTGTTTTCATTATTTTAATTTCTGTGAATTTATATTAAAGGTATCTTGTTAATATTATAAAATAAGATTACTTTAGTTTTTAGTGTAATTGCATTTAATCCATCTATCAGAGCAGAATTGACATTTTAACCATGTTTTTTTCCAATTCTTAAACTTGGTACTTCTAATAAGATGTAATTTTTATTATTTTTCTATAATATTTATAGTTTTTATTGTACTGTTTTGAACGAACTTTAAAATATTTCCTATGAATGTTTAATGTATCTATAACTGATTGTTTTAATTCCAGTTTAATTGTTCATGATAGCATATAGAATTGTTTATTAACCTTGTGTTTTGTAACGTTATTCACTAACTAATTTTGGTGTTGTTTTGTAGCTTTCTTATGATTTTCTACTTAGAAAATCATGTTGTCTGTGAATAAAGAAAACTTTTTTTTTTCTAACTGTATGCCTTTATTTCTTATCTTGCCTTACTGCCCTAGCTAAGACTTACAGTACGTACTATTGTTGAATAGGAATAGTGAGAGTGAATATCTTGTCCTTGATATTTTTGCCTTAATGTTATCTGGAGCCTTTTCAGAAATAACCTTTTCCAGATTGAGTGAGTACCTTTAAAACCCTAGTTTGTTGAGGGTACTTCTAGCAAATCTGTTTAACTTTGCAAAATACATGATAACATGTATTTTGTTTTGATACTTGTTTTGATAACATGTATTTTGATACCTTCTTAAATACCACTGAAGTTATCTTGGTTTGGAGTCTCTTTTCAGTGGCAATGTTTTTAATGATAAATTCAATGTTAAATATATATAAAGAGGATGCTTTTTCTTGAGGGAGTTTTAGTAATATTTATTTTTTAAGAAATGTATTCATTTGATACATTACATATATCAGAATAGAGTTATTTATAATATTTAATTTTATCTATTTAAAATATATATGATTTGTTCTTGTCCCTTCTTAAATTCCTGACATGGTGTATAATCCTGCCTTTTTATTTAACTGATGGGTTTGACCAGAGATTTATTACTTAAAAAAATATATATTTTATTGATTAGTCTATTATTATAGTGATTTACAGTCATAGATTTTCAAATGTTACATAAACTTTGCATTCCTAGGGTAAAAACCCACTGGATCATAATGTACAGTCCTTTAAATACATAGTTATGATTTTGATTGCTAAAATTTTTAAAGATTTCTGCATTTACACTCAGAGATTTTTGTTTGTTTTTTATAATGGGTTTGACTGGTTTGGGTTTCAGGGTATTCTGGGCCTATAAATTATTTTTAAAATGTTTTCTCTTCTATATGTTGAAAAGGTTGGTGTGGAATTCTTATTATTTCTTTTCCTGTAAATTTGGTAAAATTTACCACTGAAGTTATCTTGGTTTGGAGTCTCTTTTCAGTGGCAATGTTTTTAATGATAAATTCAATGTTAAATATATATAAAGAGGATGCTTTTGGCAAACTATATTTTCTTGAGGGAGTTTTAGTAATATTTATTTTTTTTAAAATGTATTCATTTGATACATTACATATATCAGAATAGAGTTATTTATAATATTTAATTTTATCTATTTAAAATATATATGATTTGTTCTTGTCCCTTCTTAAATTCCTGACATGGTGTATAATCCTGCCTTTTTATTTAACTGATGGGTCTGACCAGAGATTTATTACTTTTAAAAATATATATTTTATTGATTTTTTACAGAGAGGAAGGGAGAGGGATAGAGAGCTGGAAACATCGATGAGAGAGAAACATCAGTCAGCTGCCTACTGCACACCTCCTACTGGGGATGTGCCTGCAACCAAGGTACATGCCCTTGACCTTAATTGAACCTGGGAACCTTCAGTCTGCAGGACAATACTCTATCCACTGAACCAAACTGGTTTTGGCCACAGTTGTTTTTCATTTAAATATATTTTTATTGATTTCTGAGAGTATGGGAGGAGAGAAAAATATCAAATGATGAGAGATCATAGATCAGCTGCCTCTTGCCCTCCCCCTATAGGGGATTGACACAACCCGGGCATGTGTCCTGACCAGAATCCAGCCATGACCTCCTGGTTCATAGGTCAATCCTCAACCACTGAGCCACATTGGCAAGTCTCCACAATTCTTTCAAAATTTTATTTTTATCACTATTTTTAAGCAATTTGATTATGGGGTGCCTCATGGCCTATTTCTATTTTATTTATTTATTTTAAAAATATATTTATTGATTTTTAACAGAGAGAAAGGGAGAGAGATAGAGAGCTAGAAACGTCGATGAGAGAGAAACATCGACCAGCTGCCTCTTGCACACCCCCTACTGGGGATGTGCCTGCAACCAAGGTACATGCCCTTGACCGGAATCGAACCTGGGACCTTTCAGTCCACAGACCAACGCTCTACCACTCAGCCAAACCGGCTTCGGCCCTATTTCTATTTTATTCTTTAATGCTCTTCTAAGACCTTTGCCAGATTACAGTTTTTCTGAAATTTAGATATTAGTTGGCCATTATTTATTAAATTTGTTTCCTCATTTTTGTCCTCATATCTTTCTTTCTGAAACTCCAATATCACAGATTTTAGATAACTTGATATATTTTTTTTTCCTGTGGGTCACTCATGCTTTGATCATTTTCATCCAATTAATTTATCTGTCTTTTATTTCCTTTGTGCCTCATTTTGATTAGCTGTTTTTTGCTGTTATCTTATGTTTGTTGATGTTTTCTTCACCAGTATTTATATTCTGGTATTAATCTCATCCAAAGTATATTTTTCATCAGATACTAGATTTTTAACCAAATGAGTTTTATATGTGTGTGTGTTTTCTATAACTTCTGTTTTTCCTCATATTGTTTCTGTTTTACTCTACTTTCTTGGACATATAAAGCAATTTTATAATTGACTAGAGTCGCGGTACAGATTAATGCATTGGTGGGGTCGCTCGGCCTGGCCTGCACACTCTCACAATTCGGGACCCCTCAGGGGATGTTGGAATGCCAGTTTTGGCTCAATACCCATAGGCCAGTCCCTTTTTTAAGGGACCCCATTGGTGCATGAATCCATGCACTGGACCTCTACTATGTATATAATAAGATCTTTGGTTAATCTCTCCCTGCCCTCCTCCCCCCTCCCTTCCAAGAGATTCATTAGTCTGTTCCATTTTACATGGCTGTGTGCTGAACATCTGTTCCCTGGTGATCAGTGCGCATCATAGCTACTGGCCAAACAGTCAAATGGTAGGACACCTAGCATATTAGCCATATATATATATATATATATATATATATATATATATATATATATAGATGTTTTAATATACTTGTGGTCAAAACTACACAGGGAATAAGATTTTACCCCACTTTTGAGCTAGCAAATTGGCTTGCAATTGTTTTATGGATGATTTCAGAAACCAGGATACTTATGGAGCATAAACTATGGATAGTTTAGTACTCACAAAACTATCAGCAGCCAGAGTCTCTGCATCTTCACCCTGGCTCTTCAAGCCCTGTTGCCTCCGGGGCCACGCAAAGAAGATTGGATGACACCTGCACACAAAATGTGTTGTATTTCAGGGGAGGAACCATGAGTTGGGAAACCCAAATCTCTTTTAATAACAGCAGGCTTCCTTCAACAGAAGACATTTCTTTTCTTTTTTTTAATAAATCTTTATTGTTCAGATTATTACAAATGTTTTCCTCTCCCCCCCAATTGCTCCCCTCCACCAGGTTCCCACCCCACCCTCTGCCCTTTCCCCACCCCCCATTGTCTTCATCCATAGGTGCACAGTATTTGTTCAGTTTCTTCCCGCACCCCCACTCCTCTTTTCCCTGAGAATCTACAGTCCATACCTCTGATTCTACAATATTATATTCACCAGTTGATATTGTTTATCATATTTTTTAATTCCCTTAGTTCTTAGTTTCACTTTTTGATAGTTACTTATTTGTTGTTCATAATTTTTATCTTTATCTTCTTCCTCTTCCTAAATAACCCCCTTCAGCAATTCATATAATTCTGGCTTGGCGGTTATAAACTTCTTTAGCTTTTTTTTATTTGTGAAGCTCTTTATCTGGCCTTCGATTCTGAGTGATAACTTTGCTGGGTAGAATATTTTTCGGTAATAGGTTCTTGCAATTCATCACCTTGAATATTTCTTGCCATTCCCATCTGGCTTGCATGGTTTCTGTTGAGAAATCAGCTGACAATCATATGGGTGCTCCTTTATAGGTAACTACCTGCCTGCTTTTCTCTTGCTGCTTTTAATATTCTCTCTTTGTCTTTTGCTCTTGGAATTTTAATTATGATGTGTCTTTTTGTGGTCCTATTTGGATTCCTTTTGTTTGGGGTTCTGTGTGCTTCCTGGACTTGTAAGTCTATTTCTTTCCCCAGGTGGGGGAAGTTTTCTGTCATTATTTCTTCCAGTATGTTTTTGGTATTTTGCTCTCTCTCTTCTCCTGGGACCCCCATGATTCGGATTTGGTTTGCTTGAAGTTGTCCCAGAGGTTTCTTACACTATCTTCAACTTTCTGGATTCTCTTATCTTCTTGCTTCTGTAGAGGAGTGTCCTCTGGCTGTTTGTGTTCCAAATCTTTGACTTGATTCTTGCAATCTTCCATTCTGTTTTTAGGACTCTGTGTAAAATTTTTTCCCCAGACAATGTATTCTTTATTTCTAGTTGATCCCTTATTATTTCTAGTTGATCCCTTTTTATATCCTCATAGGTCTCATTTATTTTATTGGCCTTTTTTAAGGGAATTCTTGAAAAACCTTATAACTGTAGTTTTGAACTCAATGTCCAATCTTTTCTTTTCCTCCATCTCTTTCCTTTGTGTCCTGCCTCTTCTCTGCATTTTAGTTGTTTCCCTGATTTGATGGAATAGTTTTGTGTGCTAGGTGTTCTTGTAGAGCCCAGTAGCACAGCCTTCCCAGTTACCTGCAGTGGACAGTCTTGGTGTAGCCCTTTGTGGGCTGTGTGTGAAGTCTTGTTGTTAAGCCTTGCTTATTGTTGGTATCACTGTGAGCGTTGATCTCCAAGCCAATTGGCTGTGAGGATCAGCAGTGTCTCAGCTAGGAGGGCTTCTATACTCCGCTTGGATGGGGCAGAGTCTCAGGATGGCACAGACAAGTTTTGGTTCCCTGTCAGTCTTGCCTTAGGAAAGTCCTGTTGGCGGTGAGTCTTGCAAGATTGGTTGCAGGTGCGCGCACCTCTTTGGTAAAGGTGCAGACAAGCTTTGGAATCTGGTCAGTCCCTTCTCAGAGAAAGCCAGCCTCTGGGAGAGCTTCTGTGCTCAGCTTGGGTGGGGCAGAGTCTGGGGGTGGTGCAGACAAACTTTAGTCAGCCTCTCCCTACAAGAGTCTGGTTTCTGAGTCCCACAGTAATGGCCACTGGCTTCATACACGTTCAAGAGATCTCTGGCCACTGCCTGACAGTCTGGCCTCTCCCTGACTGGGGCCATCTATCAGAGCAATAGGGTGATTCTGTTTTCCTCCAGAACAAGAAAGCCAGCCTCACGTTAGCTGTCCACCCTCTCCACGCCGGGAGTTGGCCAACAGCAATCTTGGTCCGGCCCTATCTCTCCGCACACCTGGAGTAAGCCAGAGCCTTTTCGTGATCACAGTTCTCTGCACATTCACAGTTTCTGAGGGTCAGTGTGCCTTCTCTCTCCTTCCCAGATGGCAGAACCTCCTCTCAGCTAGCCATTCAGTGCTTCATGGCAATGCCTCACTTGTTTTCCAGTTCTAGATTCAAATTTGTTGTGGTAGGCTGCATTCAGGTGTCTACCCAATGCCACCATCTTGGTTTCAGAAAACATTTATTATTGTGGGCATTGAAGATGCCTGTGCTTTGCTTTGGAGAGAGACACTGTCTATATTTCAAGGCAACAGGAAAAACTACCTTTTGCTCTGAAGAGAGAAAATGCCTGTATCACCAAGGCTGTTCTTTTTACAAACATTATTGGAAATATGGTCAATACCAAAAATTAATCAGGGAACTTTACTCAAAAGACATGCAGAAATATAAGGGAGCAATAGAAAACAATTACCTCTCAATATTAACATTAATTCAATTTTTCTGTAATTGCTGGGAAAACATATTTGTTTTTCTACTCTCTATGGGTCATATTTTCCTGATTATTTTGGATGTCAGCCAATTTCTGTTTGGATGCCAGATATTGGGTACAAGATTTTATTGCATTGTTTAAAGTGTTGAACTTTGTTTAGGCACACAGTTGAGTTTTTTTGAGATCAGTTTGTCCCATGAGAGACTCACTTACGAACTTTATTGGGCCAGCTCCAGAGACCTAAGTTAGCCAAACTATTGAGGCAACAGTCTTCTAAAGATTCTTCCCTACTTCCTGTGTATTAAGAGACCTTTCCATTGCAGCTAATGGGAGCATGAGCTATTCCTTGATTTGTTTGACCTAGAAATTGTTTAGACTATTACTTTCTGATAGCTATTTCCTGGCCTCAGATACGGCTCCTCTCATGCATGGACTGATTAGAACACAGCCAGAGGCTCAAGGGGACTCTCTGAAGACATCTGGAGGTGTGTTTTTTTTTTTTTTGTTTTTGTTTTTTTTGTCAGCTATCTTCTTTCCAGTACTATTCCAGACAAATTCTGTCTTTACCTCCCTGAACTTGATCTGTCTGCTTAATGCAAGTCTTGGTTGGTCTTTTTTCTCTGTGTGGTGACCTTGAAAACTGCCTGCAAGCTGTCAGTTGAAGCAATTGTAGAGTTTATCTCATTTGTTTTCCTTCTTTCCACATCACACTCCTCTGCTGTCTTTTTCCAAAGTGTGAAAACTTTTATTTCATATATTTTCCTTGTCTGTCTAGTTGTCTAAAGGAAGAAGGTAAATCTGCTACCTGCTACTTCAGGTTGTGGCCTGAAGCAAAATAATCAGAAAGGTTTTACTTGTCTCTTGTCTTTTTGCTAACACCCATGTTTTGGGACATTGTTACCAACTATAGTCACCATGTTATATCTTAGATTCTCAAAACTTATTCATCTCATAACAAAGTTTTTACCCTTTATCCAACTTCTCCCTGTCATCCCGTCTCTCTATTCCCCAGCTCCTGGTAACCATGTTTCTGTTTTCTGCATCTATCAGTTCAAACTTTTGTTTAACTTTCCAATATACTGGTAACTTATACCCTGCAGTATTTGTCTTTGTCTTCTTTCACGTATAATAAGGCATTATTTTAAATATGAAACAGTAATCAGAACTGCATGGACACTGAATAATCAGAATGACAACAGCCATAGGATTACACTTGTGTATACCTGGAAAGAGTATTTTTATCACACACACATCCATAAGTGTGTATTTATATATACACTCGAGGCCCGATGCAGGAAATTCATACAAGAGTAGGCCTTCCTTCCCCTGGCTGTGGGCACCGGCTTCCCTCTGTCACCAAGACCCAGGCTTCCCTTGCAGCCCTGGCTTTGTCCAGAAGATAGTCCACAGGACATGTGGTCTAATTAGCATATTATGCTTTTATTATTATAGATATATACATATATATTTTTCATTACTGAATTATTTTCTTCATTAGAAGTAAGTCATCCAATTATGTTGTATATTTACTCTAATTGCATATCAATATGCCACAATTTAACTCATTTTTACTTATATATCAAAGACAATGTTGACCTTACAAAAATAATTAACTCCTTTTTTATTATTTGAAAGTAATTTTTTTTTAAATTGAATGTCCTGTTGTTTCTACATTTTCATATTGTGTCTTTAAAGTCATAAAACTGGAGATTATCATAGGTCTTACCATTCTAAAGTTCAACAACTGAGGAGTAATTATGAACCTCAAGATAAATAAATAGGATTAAACAGTCCTATCTAATAAAGACAAAATATGCAAATTGACCATCACTCCATGACAAATATGGCAGCACTCAACAGCCAATAAGGAGGAAATATGCAAATTGACATGACGAAAATGATGGTGGCTAGGCCAAGACCCTTGTATTGTTGCTATGGTGATGACACAGGCGTTCTGCCCCACCCCAACGGCTCCGGGCCTCTGAGCAGTGGGTGGGCACAGATGCAGAGCAGCTGGGGCAGGGTGGAATGCCTGCAATGAGAAGGGGGTAAAGGGGTGGAGGAAGTATTAGGAGGGTAGCAGGGCTAGAGCGAAGGCGGAAGGCAGCTCTGGCTGGACTGAAGGTGAAAGGCAGTGGCCACAGCATAGGCCTGGGTTTTGGGTGCCAGAGAGAAGCTGGTGCTGGCAGCCAGGGGAAGGGAGGCCTATTCTTGCACGAATCTTCGTGCATTGGGCCTCTAGTCCAGTATATAATGCATTCTTTCTACATTAAAGAATTCAAGGGGTCCTATGGCATAAAAGCAATTTGAGAAAGCTGTTTCTCTGAGAAGCAATTTTCATAATTCTCAATAGTCTTCTAGAGAAACTAGTATTGATTATATGATTAAAGTATTGGATGCATAATGAGCAACTTTGACCATTTCAACTCAAATTTATGGAGAAATTCATGGGACACTAATTGAGTAAAAGCTCAAACTGCTTGTCTCATGACAGCCAATATGTTGAATGACAAGGTGTCGGGGCAAAGAAAGCAACTTTATTCAGAAAACCAGCAATACAAGAAGATGTAGAACTAACATCCTAAAGAACCATCTTGAGCAAGTGCAGAATTGTGACATTTTTAATGTCAAGGGGAAGGGGAAATCAAGAGGGGTTTAAGATCAATAGGTAATTGATAACCACAGACATCTGGACATATGCAAGGATTCAAGGGTGATGGTGAAATTTCTTTATTTTTGATTTAAAAAAAACTCTGATTGCCCTGGTCCAGTCACAATGTTCCTATAAATCTTTTGGTTAACAAAGATTATTTTGTACATACCTTGCTCACATCTTTGGGAAGGTAGTTTTGAGCAGGGCTATAGGTTATATTTCTTTACTGATTAGTGTATCTGCATATAATACTAAACAAAAGCTGCTGATTGACATGTCAGGCTCAAGCAAGTTGTCAGAATGACTGATTATTTTATTCTACTACAAAACTTGTAAATATCAATTAGGGGAAGGATTTTACAAACCTAAATTAATGAACCATGCAGTCAGTCTCTAAAAACTATTACTGTCTAATATAAAGTTTAATAGGAGAGTTTTATGATTATAAAACTAAAATTTAGGCCTGCATACCATATTTTTGTCTTCATAAGATCAAATTTGTTTTGTTGTTATCTCAACCAAATATAATTATTAATCAAATTCTATGATTTTTTCCAAGGATGATTTCCAGTGTATAACAATGGCTAAAAAAATTAATATCATAAATTTATTTTTCTTAATAACTTTGGCTCAAATGTATTAAGATCTTACCTGGCTAGAGGGGCTCAGTGGTGGAGTGTTGACCTATGAACCAGGTGGTCATGAATGGATTCTAGGTCAAGGCACATGCCCGCATTGCAAGCTCAGTCTCCAGTAGGGAGCATGCAGGAGGCAGCTGATCAATGATTCTCTCTCATCATTGGTGTTTCTATGCTTCTCATTCCCTTCCTCTTAGGATTTTTGAAGAAATCATAAACTGCAATAATTATATTCTTAATTTTCTATTACAACTGTAAGAGATAAGCAAAGGATATTGCCAATAATCACTTCAAAAGAGCATTGAAATGCTGTCATTCTGCATTCTTTCCAGAAGACATATCAATAGTCACACTCATGTACTGGAGACCTAATATTGCAACAGGTTTATTTGATAAACTATACCTGAGAGAATTATTTCCACTGAGGTTTTTGTTACCTATTAGTATATAGTAGTTAATATGAAAAGTGGCTAAAAATTCACAGGTTCTGGAATGACAAGGGCTAAAAGTATTTTTATTTTAAGGTAGAATAAAAATATTATTTCAGCAAACTTTATTTACCTACACATTTTTCTTCATTTTTTTGCCAGCTTCCTTTTCACTTCTATGTGCTTTCAGGTATAAAGCTGCAACACTGTAGATGTAGGTGTTCCTCACTTAAATGAAGATGATATTTATGGTCAACATCAAATAGACTTATGATTTCATAACAGCCAAATTTGTAAAAAATAAAAATATTTCCTAATTAGTAAAATAATAAAATAGATTGCTCAATATGAAACAACATAACCTACTTATGAAGGTGCTTCTTTTTTTTCATAGAGAAGCATACCACCTCCATGAGCTCATTCTTCTGTAAGTGGATGTTAGTAAGTATGAGATAAAGAAAGCGAATGTCATCAGAATAAGACCTATTGGCTGGCTTCCAAAATATCAACAGGGTACTATTTCCTTGATGACTCTTCCACAGTCAAGGAAGTATATCTAAGATCAGCAGGCTCCACCATAATTTTAATAGGAGCCATGGAATGCATCCATCTCGCCAATCATTTAATTAAAATACACTCACAAACCTGATCCATAATATTATATTTGCTTTCTGGCAATATAGTCATTTCAGCTGTAATCTGATATATGCATCCCTAAACAATCTGTAAGCATTATCAAAAATAACAATTTTTATACATTGCTTTTGTGCCATTGGAGCTAATTCGAGCTGCCCGAGCAGCAATTCTGCTTGGGTGGATACTGTCAGAATGAATAGTTAAAATTAACAACAACAGGAAATAGAATGGAAATACTTATATCACTGTAATTATTACATTGCTGATAAGTATTGAGACCATAAGAAGGAAGATAAATTAGTGCCTGTGGAATCACAGTGAGGATGGAAAGAATTGTGGGACTTAGAAATAAGGCTCAAGGTGCTCTATTCAAGAGTTGGTGCTTGGTTTTTACTTTCTTAAAGCGCTCCCACTGCTAGTGGCAGCAGCCAAGCCTAATTTTGTGGGTTTTTTTTCCCCCCTCCTCCTCCAACCTACTACCACTCTCATTATTCTGATATCCTTTGCTTATGGGAAAAAAAATCACATATGCACAAATAAAACTACATATTGTACTGAAATATTCCTCCATTTGTGATATATATATATATATATATATATATATATATATATAGTATTACATGCACATGTTGTGAAAGAAAAGACTGAGTTAATATAACTTCAATGCCAGCTCCATTCTATAACATTTAGAAATTGACAAAAAAAAACCAAACGAGTAAAGTCACATATGGTGACTTATAATAAAAATAAGGTGAGATATGTAAAATTCAAATGTTTCAGAGAATCAAGCTAAAATAATGCTTTGTTCTTTACAGTAGGCATTTCTTGCCAATATAGCATTATACACCATACAAGAGGCCTGGTGTATAAATTTGTGCATGGGTGGGATCTGGCTGGCCACCCCCATGGGGCCAATCTGGCCAGGGGGAGGGGATGTGGGAGTTGGCTGGCTGTCCCTGCCCCCATCAGGCCAGTTGGCCAGTTGCAGTGCATGTAATAGCGACTGCTTGTTCTGGTTATTCCAGTCATTCTGGTCGCTTGGCTTTTATATATATAGATTACTGGTTCAAACTTCGTTGTGAAATTTTGCATGAGCACTTTTAAGCTTTCCCTTATTGCACCTCTTTCTATGACTCCAGGGCTCAAGAGCACCCTATTATGTTTATGCATTGTTTCTTATTATATCCTAATACTGCTTCACCTTTACTATTGCGATCCACTTACCTAAATAGCTTTTATATACTGTGGTGACTGAAAGTTTAACTCTAAATCAAGGTTTCTCACCTTTGACATTTGGGGCTGGATAATTCCTCACTGTGAGGAATGTCCTGTACATTATAAAATGTTCAGCCACATCCCTGGCCTCTACCCACTAGATTTCAGATAAGGCATCTAACATTTTAGTAGCACCTCTTATCCAGTTGTGACAATGACAAATGTCTCTGACACTGCTAAAATCGCCTGAAGATAAAAAAAAAAAAAAAAAAAAATTCCACTGTTTGAGACACTGCCCTAAATGGCAATATTAATGTAATAGTGAACTAAGGGATTGTTTGTGACTCTTATTTTCTTTCTGCAGCTACCATTATAGGCCCTAGAAATAGGAAGGACTACAAAGCAGACTGGTCCCCTCCAATGCCACATCTTAAGAAGAGGGAAGAAATTTGAAAACTAATTGAAATAAGTATGTGTTAGTGACATTTTAATTTCTATAGCACAACCTTAGAATATTGGTTATCACTTTTGTATTCAAGGTTTAGTTAAAGTGATGTATATGTATTTATAAGTTTTCTATTTCCCTTTTAGAATTTATTTTGCTAGTGCTTACCTTCAATAATAATATTAGAGATAATCTTCCTGCAAGATTAAAAAATGATACTTCATGGTAGTAATCAGACATGCACAATGACCAACTTTTACAAACTATTGTTATCCAAGATATTATTTTCCTCTTAGATGTAATGTAACACTTAGAAAAGATAAAATAAATCTGTTGAACATTATCTCATCTTTAAGAATCTTAATACATATTAAAAGAATCAATGTTATATACTTCTATAAAGAATATTGTTCAACAGTTTTTAAAGCCATATATTTTAATGTTATTTGAAATTTGAAATTTCCTGTATATAACCTTTATCCTGTAAAACTAACAAGAAATATTTTCCTAATGTTTCTTATTTCCAACTGAATATTTTGCTCTATTTTTTTTTAAAGAATATATAGCGTTGTACTTGAAGCAAAATTACATGAAGGTAGAGCTTTTTAAAATGTAGTTCTATAACAAGTTGAATAGTTTTAGGCTTCAGTTTACAAGATTTTTTTTGTGTGTTTTTTTTTTTTACCATGTTCCACTTGTGGTACACAAACATCTTGCTCTCAACGTAAGGGTTCTGACTTACAAGGTTATTTTCTTTTGTTGAATTTTTAACTTTTCTCTGCTTCAAATCCTCTATCTGTGAAATAAATATGAAAATAACATCTCTTCATGCATGTATGAACAACTCAGAGTGACCAATCCAGAGTGGGTATTTATCATTCTCTATCATAGGTTAGAGAAAAATAATGGATTTTAGTCAAACAGAAGAGTCAAATGCTATGTCTGCTGACTAGGGTGTGTGTGTGTGTGTGTGTGTGTGTGTGTGTGTGTGTGTGTGTGTGTGTGTGTGTGTGTGTGTTTATGATATCATTTATCCACTTTAACATTAATCACTTTATCCTATAATGATTCTGCTGATGCGGATCTATCCCTGTGGATCTCACCTAATGCTCCATGTAGGCAGTCGGCTCTACTAATGGGACTAAGACAGGGAGAACATATTTAAGTGACTGAGCCGAGCATTCAGGCTTTGGGAGAGTTAAATGTACAGAAAGGAAGCCTATTTTTATGATAAACACAACATCCGTGGTATTTTCTGTAGAAGTAGCAATAAATAGTTGACATCCATGAATGTTATTTCCTTTACTTCTAATATTAGAGTACCAGTATCTACTGTGAAAGTCATAGTGGTACCTCCAGGAATAGATTTATAGTATTCGGGACAGAGCCAGGCATTTAGAAATATTAATGTTTCCTTAAACACAGGGGCTCAAACTTAACATGTAAACCACCAGAGGGATCATTACAACACATATTTCTGGGCTCTACCCTAGAATTTCAGATTTAGTAGGTCATGCATGAGAACTGAGAATTTGTCATCTCTGACAAAGTTGCAGGTGAGTTAATGGTCATGGTGCTGCCCTTTAGGAACCATTGTCCTGGACAAGCAGTTTTGCAGGACAACTTGTGTCATCCACATCAGATTCAAATATATAACTAGAATTCTCATGTTAAAATAACAAACAAATATAATAATTCTTATAATATCTTCTACCTGATTTTCATTTTAATATGTTGGTTGCACCATGTGTATTGGGATTAGTTTAGTGGTAAAATTAATAGATCACACCACTTACATGTTTTAGAAAGACCTGCACCTTTCTAATTCCATTGGCCTTTCCGTTAATGTTCAGGACAATATGAAATCTGAAACAAAAGGTAGTAAATAAAATATATAAATTAAAAATGTCACATCTATGCTCTATATGTGTGCTACAAATTATAATTACTGCTTTATTTCTTCTTTTAATTACCTTTTAAAATCTCTATTTCCTTTGCAGGCTACACGGTGTCTGATAATTTAATTTTTATTTGAGGCTGTAATTAAGTTAACATACTTTAGATTTAAGGCTGGGTTCTGTAGAAAGACTACCTTTCCTTTTTCTTTTCAGTTTTGCTGAATCAGAAAGGAGACAGCAATGCCCTGTCCTGGGGCTTCTCCCATAGGGTACCATCGTAGAGATTTTGTGAGGGCTAACCCAATTTTTCTTAGAATCTTTATGTTGTCTGATAATCTAAAGAAAGATGTCGTTGGTATATGTTAGCTGCAATTTTGCAATAAGATTAAACTATATAGGATGCCAATTATTTTATTAAATCTAATTCACTTAAATAATTTTTTTTAAATCAGAATATATTCAAGTAGATACATAAACACAATCATGTTAGAGTAGGATTCAATTTTAGCCTTGTGATTTTGAAAATGTATTTGATTCTACTTCAGAGTAGATAATTTATATCTTTCATAGAAAATTAGTTTCTTTTATTGATCTAATATTGCTTTCATGCATATAAATTTGCAAGGAAAAATACTTATTATCAAGCCTGATTCAGAGGTCCATGACCATGGACCACTAACAAAAGATACATTTAGAGGAATGGGGGTGGAGCTGGGGGTGGGGTGGCTGTGGCAGAGAATAAAACCAATACTATATTATCTTTTTAAATTCTGTTTATATTCTGTGTAATTGAAGAGGGAAGTAACATTAAAGATTTGTCCTACTTAAAATAAAAAAGTGTTGTAAAAGGTCAAGCAAAAACATTAGGTACTTCAAGCTTTTCATTAATTCCTTACTGCTGATTCTGGACAGAATTTTTTTCTAGCTGTAAAATTTTAGTGTAGTCTAAGAGTACTGGTCAGTTCCATGGTTTTAGTCAATAAAAGAGCTTTTTATAATTAATATGTGTCAACCATATCCAATTCTTATTTTACCATAGCACTCTCCCTCCTCTTCTCAGGAAAGAATAATGGAATGTACCTGATTAATATTTTATTTCAATAGCACTCATCAATCCATTTGTTCGTAAAGTAGATTAAAACTAAAACTAGAAAAATTTTCTCTTCTATAGGCAATGCATGCCCTAAAACCAAATTTTAAATTTTGAGTTTTCTAAGACATTTGATTCTGAAAATATAAAGTCAAATAAAATGACAAAAAATCAATAAAAATAAAATAAAATAAAAATAAAAATAGGCCATAAGAATGAGACTAAGAGCCTGAAAGAGCACTGTAATTTTAAGAGAATTGTATTTCTTATCCCAATTATTAGTTTAAGCTACTGGGGTAAGAATAGTTAACAACCTGGTTGATATTCAGGATCTTGAAAGGATATTGGGGTAGGGCATGCCTTTGTGTCTTTGTGTCAAAACCAAGAACACGCTTTGCTTCCAAAGTTTCTTTTCTTTCTTTCTTTCTTTTCTTTTTTTTTAAATTGGCTTTTATCTCTCACTTCCTGAGTGGTCTATGGAAGGTTTACTGGGGTGATCACTTCTTGAATACTAATTCAATGTTGACAACTCCTTTGAAAAACATTTTTAAATATCTTCTTAAGTATTTACTTTTCAGTGATTATAACTTTAAAATAAATAGTTTGAACGCTAACAATTTGCTGGAAATGCATATTTGGGATCATGTAATATTTTAAAATATTCATGCAGATATGATATGATATGATATAATATGATTTGATATGATATAATATGATATGTTTGACATTTAAAATTAAATGCAAACTTGAGAAATAAAGGAAGTCATAAACTCAAAATTCCAGGGGTTTATGCAGTTAAAACTTTCACATAATTATATTGTGTTTTTATTTGTCCTCAAATTTTATGAGGAAAAAAACCAAAAAACAGAGGGCATATAAAAATGGTAGAGATTTTATGAAGAAAATTCCAGGGTTTATATAAAGTCAGTGCAGATCTAATTTAACTCCTGCACCTACCTCTGGAGTTCCATATAGTCATTGATTTTCTCCAAAAGTTGTCCAGTAGTTTATTGCTTTCATTTATTCACACCATTTTTTTTCTGTAATAGCTAAACCCTGTCCTTTCTACCTATTGAAATCCTATTTATCTGTCAAGCTTCAGCTAGCATGTCGCCTTACAAAGAAGCAGTTTATGACATCCCCCTGAGGTTAGCAGGGATTACTCCCTTTTCTAAACCTACTTAGTATTTGTATGCCCCTTTTCCAACAGGTTACCATATATTATTTTAATCATTTGCAACCCATAATGATTTTATTCTCTTTAAGGATAGATATCCATTTTTTAGTCCCCAGAGTACACTGAACAGCTTTTAGTAACCTATAAATTGCTGGTGAACAAGTGAGACATTTCTTGTCTTCCATAAAGTTCAAGAAAGAATACATTTCACTTGTTAATTATGCATTTATTAAAAGATAGAGATATTTTATAATTTATTCTCATGTATTAAACCACTTAACCACTTAATTCTCTTTGTGAGAGATTGATTGCATTGATGGCTCTAATTTTTTATTCATTCCTACATCCTGAACCTTACCACTCAGATGACTTTGTAGCTCTTGCCACCAAGAGATCATTGTGTCGCATGTCCAGATCTGTGATCCATCAGAAAGAAAGAGGGGGTGGAGGAAGCTTGAAGAGGATAAAGGGGGTCAAATATCTGATGATGGAAGGAGACTAAAATTTGGGTGATGAGCACACAATGCAATATCCACATGATGTATTATAATCTTGTACATTTGAAAATTATATAATCTTACTAACCAATGTCACCATAATACATATAAATTTTTTAACAAGAGGATAATTGGTTGGCTTAACTTTATGCCATGTTTAGCATCTTTCTTCAGGTACTTAAGCAAACCTTAGCTTAGGCCAGCCTTGAAAAGCTGATAGTAAACCAATCTGCGCCCTAATATACCAGAAATCCAGCCAAGACCAACAAAGCTATCTGACAACCATTCCAATATGTGTTAGCAGTAAATACTTTTTAATGTTTACTACTGTTTTACTCTGATGCTTCTCTGAATGTTTTTGCAATCAACTACAGGTCTGAATGTTTTGTCTTTTGTTAAGAAGTACTATGCCTTGCACCTGTGGGTACTGGTTTCTGTGCATCAGCTTTAAGTTAAGGAATCATTTAACTCTCAGACCATACTAGTGGACTGAATTAGGTTTTCCAGCACATTTATCTCGAAGTGAATGGGTTCATGAGACTGTTAAGCCATTGGAGCAGAAGTAGAATTAATCACATGTGACTGAATGAACTGACTGTGGGTTTTGTTTGAAACTGGTGATTTTTTAATGTTAAACTTTTTGAATGCATAAGGAAGAGTTCTCTTGTTTCTCGTAAGCTACTTATAAATCATGGCAGTTAGTAGACTACATTATTATAAACAGAAATTAAACATTCTTAATATATATTTTCTCTCTGCTTGACCACTTGGGAATCTGGTTCTTCTTATTCAGCTTTTTTATATATTGGCATGCTTGTTGGCATAGGTTCAGTGTGAATCTGTCCTTCTTATTACTGGGACTGGATTAAAAACATTAGACATAAAACGAATGCCTTACTTGGAATGTCATATTTGAGAATAATGCTCATTTGAAAGGTATAACTAGACACTTTAAAGTAAATAAGCTTTATGCTTATAAAGCCCTTTTAAAAATTGGCCTGATACTGACTGACAGTATTCATGGACATTTGTGTTCCCAGTCTTACCAGTGAGTAAGAAAGGTCACTTATATTTTAAGGACCTTGAGAAGAGAGGAATTAACCCAAATTTATAGGTACCATAGGGTAAATATTGATGTGAATACTTGGCTTGAAAACTTCTAATACAGAAAACAGAAGGAGGGTAATATGGTAAGTTACCATTCTTGCAACACATATGTTAAAAAAAAATTTTTTTAAAAATCAGGCAAATCTGATAAGGCCACCACATTTATTTTATGGTGAAGAATACATACCTTTGATATTATAATTTATAAAAATGTGAAGTAGTAACTACAGAGAGAAATTTCATGTTTCAGTAGAATAGCATGCACAATCTAAACCACGCCGTTCCTGGAGGAGGGTTTGGTCTTATCCTGCAAATGAGACTGGGCTTGCTCCCTTGTCCAAATTATCAACCCCTTTCAAATTTTAAGTTATTCCAGTTTTCTTCAATATGTAACTACATCCCTTTAAATTGGAAGCTTTAAATATTGAGGTTTCCAGTGCTTGCAGTGGCCACACCCATCGTGGACACTAATTTGTTTTCAAGTATGATTGGCAGACAGGTGGGCATTTTCTCATATCACCTTCCTGGTCATGCACCTAAACTGTCTCTGTCCAGTCCCTTCCCCCATCAATCACCAGGGAACAGAGTTGGAGAATGTTAAATATAGCCTTTGGCAAAGCTATATAAATGTCAAGCCTATGTTATCCGCTTTTCTCTTTCACTCCTTCCCTGTTAAATATTGTAGTAATTAGGTTATTATAATGGCATCATTGTGAGCCTTGAAGAATCATTTAGAAGACTAGGCATGGGCCTGGTTTCTTCTTAGATAAGCCACTATTTTGGTAAGTCCTACAAAATACTTAAATAATAATTACTGTTATACAAGAGATAACTGATAAATGTCTTTACTAATAAAATCGTCTAAAGAGATATCACTTTAACACACGTTTATAATAGCATTTTACCAGACTAAGAGGCTGTCAATAATCACAGAGCTTTTCTGATTTTTTTTAGAATCTTCAAATATATGCTCAGCTTACAATCTCATCATATTTCACATTAGCTCTAAGAAACTGGCAGCCTAAATGAGTAAGAAGTGGTTTCAGAATGTAAAGCAAAGTTGTCATAGGCAGAGTGTCTCAGGAACTGAAGTAATTAGCTTCTGATCTACCATGCCAGCTTACAATGCAGTTTTCAATGACTGCAAGTATTATGGTGACTTGGCAGTTTTTCTTAAATTGGACTTTGATTTTCAGACTGGAATTGCTGAATTTGCTTATTGCCAGGAGAAGCTAATTAGAAATTTCTCTATGCAAAAGTTGATAAATGGGCCCCAATTTGGTCATTCAATCTAGTCAAGTCAGGAAGAATTATGGACTTTCCAAAGGCAAGGTAAATGATTATGTCAACATAGCAGGAATGGGAAATATATATTTTAGTTATCATTTTTAAAATAAAATATTATAAATTGAAAATTTTACAAAAATCTGTAAAGTGGAATCATAAAATTATACTAATAATGTTAAAGAGAAAGGTCAAGCAGCTAAAGCCAAATGTTAACTTTATTGATTCAAAATATTTTATCAAAATTTATACTTTTATCCCTAGCTGGCTTGGTTCAGTGGATACAGCATCGGCCTGTGGACTAAAGGGTCCTGTGTCTGATTCCAGTCTAGGGCACGTGTCCAGGTTGTGACTCAGTTTCCACTAGGGGGCCCGCAGGAGGCAGCCAATCAATGATACTCTCTCATCATTGATATTTCTATCTCTTTCTCCCTCTCCCTTTCTATCTGAAATCAATAAAGTATATATTTAAAAAGTTATACTCCTATAGATAGTAGAATAATTATTATATATTTAGTATCAGTTCCACCAACCTGAAAAACATGTTAGCAAAAAGCTATTTAAAGAGAGCCTCTATTAAAACCTTCTCCCCAAAGTCGATATTCTAGTCAATCATTTGAATAAATTTTCAAATAGAAGTTCCAGAAAGCATTGTGTCTATCCCTTGGTCATGTTGCAAAAATAATCAACTACATAATATTTAAGCCTAGATAGATTTTTTATGACAACCTAATAGATACAAATAGTTTGAAGTTTCACATTCTTTAGTACAACTTAAGAACAATGAGGTTTTCAGCCTTGTCTAAATGACACAAACTCAGTTTCTGGAAATATAATAGTTCCTCAACTTTTATGATAAAGTTATGTATATGATTTTGTATTTCATAAGAATAACTTTCCAGCAAAAAATAAAAAAATAAAAACAAACTTGAGTGATAGTGTATCAGTTAACAGATTAGCTCTAAGAGAAGAAGAACTAAATTTAAATCTTATGTTTTTCATTTTCTTGCTTTAGGATTTAAACATGTTATTTATCCTATAGTTCCTTTTTTCCTCATCAACACAATTGAGATTCTTAAGTCTAATTTGCAAACTTAGTATAAAAATGAAGTATACTAATGCAGTGTATCCCAAACTTCTATTATTTATGTTCCACTCTCACAATTTTCCTTTTTCAAACCATCTTCAATGAATTATTAAGTATTTTTGAAAGCTTACCCATATAATTAAATATATATATATAAATTACAAAAATGTTTATAAAATTAATTAAGGAAAGTGAACTACTATTATTGGTTCAGCAACACTGATATTTGTATTCTGGCTAAGAAAGAACTCAGAGTCAAGACTCAAACAATAAGATAAAGTTTATTTACAAAGTCACGGAGGTAGAAGTGAGCGGTAGAAGAAATGGGCTCAGGAAACAAGTTACAGAGGCAAAGGGATGGCCCTTCGAGCTTAGAAGGAAGGTAAAGGTAACCTTCCTGAGGGAAGGAAAGGGGGACCTGAAAGCTGGGGGCATGCTCCTGAGAGGGAGAGAATGCTGGGTCCTCCTTCCTCCTAAAGGGTGAGGGTTTTAGGGGCATTCCCAGAGGAGGGTCTCAGTAGAATATTCATCAGCTTCCCAGGCCTGTCCTTTCAGGTTCTGGTTCTTACTGATTGGTGTGCACCAGGCAAGGGGTTATTAGTCAGTGCAGATGGTCCTGCTTTTGAACCTTTTCTGGGCCTGGAACTGAAACACAACTGAAGCCTAGATCTTATCCCAGGGGCAAATGCTTGGCAGGGGTGGTCCTGCCAAGGCCCACATGGGAGTTCCATGAGGCCACTCTTCAGCCCCTGTGTCTCCTCCAAGTGGTTCTATGGCAAGACTAGCAACATGCCAGGGGAGGAAAGGTCACCCTGGGGATGAGGTTTTTGTTTTCATAGTTCTGCCTCTTGCTAGGTATCTGGGACTTTCCACCCTGGTAACTTTCTGTACCTGGCCCACATTCCTTGCTCTGCTCTTGTCTGTCTATCTATCATATAACCATAAATGGCAATTGACTTTAAAGTAAAAATAATCCTATATAATAAAAGCCTAATATTCAAATAAACTGAATGGTGGAATGACCCATTGGCAGGGGGCATGGCTGGAGAGTGGGCAACACCAAGCCAGCCAAGGCAGGTACCAGCAGGCAGAGGGAGCGGATGGTGATTGGGGGGGGGGGCTGTGGTGACCGGCAGTGATGGAGGGGTGATTGGGAGGTGGGGAAGGCTGCTCAATGGCTGGCACCATTCTCAGATTGCCCCTCTGGTTACCTCCTGCAGAGGGAGGCCACCAGCAGTAGTGATGAAGTGATGGGGGTGGGACCAGCTGTTTGCCAGCTGTTGCCATCCTCCAATTGAATCATGGGTCACCTCTTGCAGTGGAATCCTAGTCTGTGAGAGGGTCAGGCTGGGCTGAGGGATACCCCCCTCCAGTGCACAAATTTCATGCACTGGGCCTTTAGTTAAATATAATTAAGTATAAAATGTGACACAAAAATAGCACCAAGTCCAGCAGGGAGAACATTAAAGTAAAATATCTTTTCATGCTAAGGGGATGTGGTATAAATCACACTTTGAAATAAAACTTTGGTAAGTTACATATATGTATTATACACACTAAAACAATCTTTAAAATAATAAAACAAAAAGGCGGAGAAAGAAGAAAAGGGAGAGCAAACAACCAAAGGGACAAATAAAAAATGATAGTTAAATTTTGATAGGTGTAACTAACCAATAATTCTATCAATAATCACATTGTACTAGTAAATAGTTGGCTTAGGAAAAATAAAGACCTGATTAATTGGAGAGATATATATTGTTCTCATTCAAGAAAGCTTAATATTGTCAAGATGTTAATTCTTCTCAAATTTATCTTTATATTCAACACATTCTCATCAAAATCCCAGTGGAATTTTTTTAAGAACTTGAAAAGCTATTTCAAAAATGTATATGTTAATATCAAGGTCCTAGAATAACCATGTCACATCTGAAAAGAACAGAGTTGGAGGTCTATCTAGCAACAATAGCAACAAGTCTAAACAATAATAATAAAAAAGTGTTTCTGTTTTTATCACATCAGCATTTAGAATATGCTTCTTTATCAACTTTCTAAATACCCATGATGATCATTTTCAGAGATACAAATCTGATTTAACTGTCTGCATTTTTATTTTCTTCTTTATAGTGAAAAGCTGTATTTATGTCCTTTTAATGTAACTTTCTCCTTGCCTTTGCTAACATTTAGTCATACTAAAGTAGTACATGATGTTTAAAAATACAGGTAGCAAGATTCAGTAGAGAACAGATATGCATTTGGTTAAATGCTCTTCTGTGGCTAATGCATCCTCCATAAATGCACTATCTCTTATTTCCCTGTGACAAATACAAATCTATGTAAAATATTAACATTCATAGGTTAAATTTGAGGGACATAGAATCATAAAATATATTATATTCCCATGGCATTATTGATTGCTATCACACTGGGGAAAAGAAAAAATAAATAAATAAAGGCCTGATACAGAAACAGCGGCAGAAAATGATAATAAAGAACTTTTGTCAACTGATTTTAATGTAGTGGTAAATGAAGCATTTTCTTTTTATCACCTGTCAAATGAGAACTCATTTGCTTTAGAGAGAGAAATGCCAGACATTGTAAAATGAGACACTGAAGATGAAAAAAGTCCACATCAGTGAAGGTGTTCATATAGTCACAGACATTTAGATCCTTGATGCATGAAAATATTATTTACCGATGTGTGAGGTGCATAACAATTTGGATTGAGGCTTGAACTAACCACTATGTCACAAAACATTAATTGTCAGTCTTACTGCTTTTATATGATGTGTGTTAGTATTAAACAAAAGAAATACTGGAGGATACGTTATATAATTTGTCAAGTGTTGAGGTTTTTGAACACTGCTTCGTACAATTCGCTCATAAAAGAAAAAGTTTATAAACTGCTTATCTTCCAGCTGCCTTATTCACACACTAATCATCTTTTTGCGATGTTGGAAGGTCCTGGAGAATGAGTCCTGGGAGTGACTTAGTCTGGGCCCCATTGCCCTCTGGCTACCTGTTATATTTAGACTGTGAACTTACTGGCCAGAAGTCTGAGGGCAGGTGAAAGGGACATCAGCCATGTCTCCTCTATCCTCTCCCTGATTTTGTATATCTCAGGCAGTGGTTAGTATAGCTCTTCAAAGTCCATTTCTCAATAAATACTTGTAATGCTATTTTTGCCCTTAACACTACAGATTTAGGTATTAGACTGGCATCTTACAGGTGCTTTTCTCCAAATACAATCCATCCATTTTTTATAGAGTGCCATAAGAAGTTTTAAAACATGCAATAGCTGACTATTTAGTAAGGGGCACTGACTTTTTCCCCCCTTAAATTATCAAAAAATGACAACAGTCAACACAACAATATCCGTCTGGTGTGAATGAATAAAACGTATACCTACTTTTTTTTTTTTTTGTCAGATTGGCAAAAAATATAATAGATGTTTTTGTGTGCTGCAGAATTTTAGTAATTAGTTTACATATGCCATGAGATAAAAAAGGTTGAAAATCATGGCTTCAGTCCATACATATGTAAGTGATCCCTTCATTTGGACCATGTAGGGGCATTCTGTTTCTTACAGAAATGCTAACTGATAAAATATGTTAAGTATAACAAGGGCTTTGTACTACATATTCATAGTCCAATTACCAAACTCAGAAAACTTAACCATTAAATTTAACATTAATACTACGGAAGCAAAGGTTGCAATAGTCCAAGGTAAACAGGGTAAGAAAAACCTTCTTCCAGGCTGTTGTTACAATAGTGGAGAGAAACCAGAACACAATCTGAAGTAAACTCCCTTGAAATTCAAAACTGGATAGTTTCGAAGAGCTGGGGTAGTCCTCTGTTTTCTAGTTGGCCTGACCAGAAGGAAAAGGAAACTTTCCCTTCCCATTATGACCGGACATAGTGTATAGCAGAGACCAGGTTCTCCAGGTCCTCCAACCTCCTTGATGATCCCCTCTCAAGGCGATAGCTCCAAGGTCCTTGAGAAAGACAGTCCTGTCTTTTTGTAACACTGACAAGAGGCTTTAGAAAGATTTACATCTCAAAGAAGCAGAGAAAGAATTTGCAATGATAAGTTTACTAAAGTAGGAAAGGGAGGGCCTGGACTGCTAGTAAGAGGGAGACCATAGCCTAGAGTAAGGAAGAAGCCTAACTTTAGTTTAACAGGAAAATATTCAGACCATCTTGGTTGATGCAATATTTATTAACTATATTAAACTAGTAGCCCTGTGCAAGAATCGGTGTGCCAGTAGCTCCTTGTTGCCCTCCAGTAGCTCTCTGCCTGCTGCCCCACCCTCCTGTACCTCCTCCTGCCCCCCATTTCCACCCTCCTTCATAGCTTGCTGCCCTGCCCCCTCCTGTAGTTCTCTGCAATCTGTTTGTAACTTGTAGCTTGCTGCCCCACCCTCCTGCTGATCCATGAACTGGTAGTTATGTGGTTGGTCATTATGCTTCACAGTGTAATGACCATTTGCATATTACATCTTTATTATATAGGGTATTAATTATTCACTAATAGAAAATCAATATTAAAATGTCATCAGTTGTCCCAAAGTGTCCTTATAGCAGTTTTAACAATCTGTGATCCAAGAAATAAACATGGATTGTGTTTAGTTTTTATGGGTTTTTAGTCTTTTTAAATTTAGAAAGATGCTTTAGCTGTTATTTTTGTATGACATTGACATTTGTGAAGATTGCACACCAGTGTGTTTTTTAGTAGTCCATCCATATTGTCTTTTTAAACATATATTTTTATTGATTTCAGAGAGGGATAGAAACATCAGTGATGAGAAGTAATCATTGATAGGCTGCCTCCTGTGAAGGATGGAGGCTGCAACGTAGAATGTGCCCTTACCAGTGATAGATGGAATAGGGAAGAGGGGGGGGCGGGGCGCGCGGAGACCCAGAGACCAGATGGCAGGGCACAGGCTTTATTGGAGAGAAGAGCACTCCCGCCCCTGCCTGCTGTTTCCAGAGAGAGGGGCGGAAGAGAGGAGGGCCAGGGTACAAGCACCTTTAAAGATAGGGGATGGGGCTTAGGGCACTCAGCACACGCTGATTGGTGATTAGGTTCCTAGGGACTTAGGAATGGGGGCTTAGGGTATTTGGCAGGTGCTGATTGGTGGTTCAGAGCTCAGGAATGTCCGGCCGCAGGTGGGATTTATGTCTGTCCATCAGCTGGAGGAAGGGAGGATCTATCAACCAGGTATTGAACTGTAACCCCCTGTTTCATAGGTTGATGCTCCATATGGGAAGGGCTATACTGACTTTTTATTATAAGATAGCACAGACATAATATAACATGTAGATACTATATTTGTCAATTTTTATAAATGAAGGAATTGAAAGGGAGATTAATTTTGTTGATCCAAATCACAGTTTCTAAGTAACTAGCAGGGTCAGGATCTGATGCAAGTAGCAATATTTATATTACTCTTAATCATAATAATGTATTGTAATAATGTCTAACATATCCCACATATGAACTTATCTTGTCCTATGCTTATTAATCAGCAAAACTGTGGTCATGGCATATATTTTTCACACATTACCTACATATACAGATGCATATATACATACATTCATAGTGTGCTTCTACCTGCTAGGCTTTGCTCTCAGGCCTTTGTACACAGAGATGCATATAATCAAAACATACCCTAAAAAAATATTAATGTTGGCAGATTAAAAGACAGGCAATCCAAAATAACGCAATAAGCTAAATATTACATTTTAACAAATCAGTTTAATCCATAATTAAAATTCATGAATGATTTCTTGAAGGAGAAGCATTCATTCTTTTTCCCTCAGAGTTAAATTTGCAAATACCTAACAGCATGTGCTTACTTTTACTAGTAATAGATTGTTAACTAAAACAATTTAGTGATTATATTAGCAATGCATTTACCTTTAGCAATTTTTAAATCTTGGGTTTAAAAAGATGATCTGAACATTTTCCTGTTATAAAGTTAAGCTTCTTTCTGACTCTAGGCTATGGCCTCCCTCTTACTAGTAGTTCAGGCCCTCCCTTTCCTACTTTAGTAAACTTATAATTGCAAATCCTTTCTCTGCTTCTTTGAGATATAAATCTTTCTAAAGCCTCTAGCCAGTTTTACAAACCAGGACTGTCTTTCCCAAGGACCTTGGAGCTATCCCCTTGAGAGGTGATCATCAAGGAGATGGAGTACCTGGTCTCTGCAGGGCAGTGACCTAACTTAGTGTGTGTCTAGCTAGCATCATGCTATGAACATTGTCTGGTTATAATGGGAAGGGAAAGTTTCCTTTTCCTTCTGGTCAGGCCAACTAGAAAACAGAGGACTACCCCAGCTCTTCGAAACTATCCGGTTTTGTATTTCAAGGGAGTTTATTTCAGATTGTGTTCTGGCATCCACTCTATTAGCAATTAATTTAACTTTAGCAATTTTAAAAATCTTCACAAGAGTCTGAAGAATAAATTGAAAGTTCAAACACAGAGTCTGTTTAATATAAAATGGTAAGTTAACATGAAGTGTTGACTGCTTTCCTAAAATAACAGCCTTAAGTAAATTACAAAAGTGAGAGAGAAGCATGGATTTGACCAATGGATATAACAATGAGAAATTTCAATGTAGTTTAAGGACTGTCCAGAGCCTGTATGGAGTAGTGAAACCTGGTGACAGGACAATCCCAGATCAGCAGGGAGGATATAGTTTGGGGGATGACTTTTAATTCCTGTTCCTACATCTTTTCCATAAGCCCAACCCACCCATTTTAGTGTTGGTGTGAAATGTCAGAGCTGATAAAGGACCCCTGTGAAAAGAACCAACTTCTACATCAGAGCTGATGAATCATAGTCCAATACTTTCAGTTCTGATTTTTTTTTTCCTAAATGATTTATGGTTGAGACTTTTCCAGAGATATTGCCAGTTCAGACTCAGCAAACAGGGATAATTGGTTATAGTTCTGTAGTGCCTGGTGCTCTTGAACCCTGGGGTTCATTGCCGCTCATAGTTGACACAGAAAAGGAACAAGTTCTGGCCAATGTGGCTCAAGTTGGTTGGAGCATCATCCTATACATCAAAAGGGTGCAAATTCTATTTCCAGTCAGGGCACATACCTAGGTCATAGGTTTGACCTCAGTCTGGGTGCTTATGGAGGCAACCAATTGATACTTCTCTCTCATTTCAATGTTTCTCTCTCTCTCACTTCCTCCTCTCTCTCAAATCAGTAAAAACATCCTCAGTGTGGATTTTACAAAACAAGCAAGCAAACAAAATGGACAAGATCAGCATATAAATAAGATCATTTAAAAATATTGAAAGAACAATTCACAAGTCAATTAATTCGTTAAAGTGAGTAATGTTCATTTAGAAAACAAAAAATACTATATCAGCAACAAAAACTAAAATACCTAGAAAATGACTTAAAAGGGAATTCATAAGATCTAAAAAGATAAATGCTTTATAACTATAATAAGTGGAAAGACTTGAAAATGTGTCTCATTCTATTGATTTGGAAGGTAATAACATAAGATATTAATTTTCCTAAGATTAATTTATAAGTTCAATGCAATCTCAATGCAAATTCCCACTGGATATAAGATATTTCATAACATTATTCTAACATGTGATTAATAGTTCATAAACATTCAAGTTAAACTCTTTTAAATTGTGTGTGTGTTTTTAAGCAAGACCCCAAGGTACAAACCATGAAGAATAAAACTGATACATGATTAAATAAAATAAATATTTCTATTCAATGAGAGCAAGATAAATTGTGAAATTTTATATTTAGGAAAGTTATTTGCAATATCTAAAATTAATATAGGCTAATATCTAGGTCATATAAAAACTCTTAAAAACCAACAAGAAAATGGAGAAACCAAAAAAAAAAAAAAAAAAAAAAAAAAAGATTTTAAAGATGTAGTCCATAGAAGAATAAAAGAAAAAAACAAAACATGTCCTGAAACACATTAATTAATTAATACTATTTTAAAACAATGTTGCTCATTACTTTGTACTTTTCAGATTAGCAAAAATTATAAAGTTGGCACAAGGCCACATGCTGTCAGGGATATGGAATATGGGAGCTTCAAGCACTGCTAGCGATGACGAGATCTGATGCAACCACTGCAGAGCGATCTGCCAATACGTGGTCATAGAAGCATGTGAACCCTGTATCTAGGAATCTTATCCTTTTAGTAGATATCCATAGAAATTCTTACACACAGAGAAGGGTATATATACTATTACAGACTATGGTATTGAGGTATGAGAAAAAACTTAGTCGCCCATCAAAGGGCAATGTATAAGAACAATTTAATGAAGCACATAGCTGAACATAGTTAATATTTGTAAGTAATATAGATATATTTGTAAAATTTTATTTCAGTATAAAATAAATGAAATGTATAAGGGCTATTGCACAATGCAACTAAACTACAAGTATACACTTCCAATGTTTAAAGAACACATACTAGTAAAAGAATCTTCATCAAATGCATTAGAACAGTTGACTGTAAAGGGGACATGGGAGGGAATTAGGCTGGGAAATAACTAGCAAATAAGTGTGACTGTTGACTAGGGAGGTACAAAAATATTTACCAAATGATTTTCCTGCCTCACACATTTGACTCTCAAACTCTGAACCAAAAATGCACTCCCGTGCAACATAGGGGGACTTTAGAGAGGTGCATTTGATCATCACCTACTAATACGATGGGATTGTGTCTTCCAATAATCAATGAAAATGCTTCATGTTGTACAAAACCAGGATTTTTTTCTTTCTTTCCCTCCCTCCTTCTCTTACTCTCCCTCTCTCTTTCCTTTCATTCATTTCTTCCCTCTTTTTTTCCTTCCTTCTCCCTCTTACTCATTCATTCATTAATTCATTACAATTTAACACTTTGTGATGGTGTATATTGGTTACAACAGTGGGATTTATTTTTAGATCCATGAATCAAAATTTTAATGTACTTTTTGTTGAAAAAATAAAGGGGGTAGGGAAAAGAATGTGATAATTTGATTTCAGAATATCTGTGTATCCTTTCATAGCTTAGATGTAGGCAAATACTTGCAGCAGATTATTTGGAGAAAGTCTGGGTAAATTTTGGATGACATAGATCTGGGAGTTAGTGTGAAATGAGAAGAACTAAATAAGGGGGATGGATTACAAGGCTATTTCCTAGCTATTGTGACAGCACCAGTAAATAACATTTTAAAATAATGGTAAAGGTATAATAAAGATAGAAACTAAAACAAAAGAAAGGGAATAGGACTGGTTCTTCTAGTTACTATAAAACTTGACATTTCTGTTGTTCTTACTACTTGAGCATAAATGGTGTTTATTCATAAAGGAACACAGCTATTCATTATCCAAAAGACTATACATGTTATAGAGACTATAGCCAGGTAACAACAAAATACAGCTTTTATTCTGTTAAATGAAGAGCTGGGGCAATTGAAAGACAAATACAAGCAGAACATCAATTAATCCTTGCTAGCATCAATTCTCAGAATAAATAATCAGAAGAGTGCATCACTTAAACTTTGTGGAAGGAATTATTCCATTCTATTACAAACTTTTGAAAGGAGACACCTCCAGATTGTATTATAAGTAACAAGTAGCAATGGGTAAAGATAGAAATGTAGCAAAATTAGCTTGAAAAAGCTAAACTACTCTATTCATTATTCAACTTATAAATAGAATATTCTTTCCAAACTAATAAAAATGTTAAGGATACAAGCAAAAACTTGATCAGCAAGGTGAAAATAAGAGAGCAGCCCTCATTTGGCACTGTAGATACTAGTCATAAACATTCAAGTTGAACTTTATGTAACCTGGCTTTGAGATTTGCAAAAAAAACATGCAGAGGATAGTCACCACAGGAGTGTTGGATGATCAAACAGATGGAAACTGTTCCCCTTCAGCAACTTATCTCTAGACAAGATGACATTAAAGTGAAAATGAAGAAAAGGAAGAAGGTCTAAACCAGTGAAATTGTTTATATGGCTATTATAAAATAGAAAATAAATAAATAAAATTGTTGAAGTTGCTACTATAGAACTGGTAGCAGATTATAAATGGTTGACTGGTTAAAAACCAGTTTCAACTCTTGCCATATTATTTGCTACTTTGGATAAATTAAAATTCAATTATGAGAATCAAAACTAAGACGAAGTTAAGTTGATGAGTTAAATTCCTTCTCCCTTGGTTAAAGAGGAAAGAACCTAAAAATTATTAACTGAAAGGCAAGGATCTTCTACTATAACAGCTGATGGGAGGAGCCAAGGTCTTAGGCAGTGGTGTATGAGAAATGGTTACCGGGCATATGCATAACTTTTGGAGATGACTGGACTGGATATAGGTAATTAATATGCAAAACCCGTGGAGGCTAGAGAGCACACTCTGAAGGACCCACAGGTAAAATGTAGATAGGCTCCAGCAGAAAACTGAAAACTCTCACAGGAGAATATTTTGTGTTGTGCCACCATTACATTAAAATATAATTGAGATGGCATTATGAGCAACTGGAGAGATCTGAACATATTGCTTATTAAATTAGAAATGGGCCAAATTTACCCTTGACCCAATTAAAAGTGAATAAATGGGAACCTTTGACATTTCCTTGGGCCTCTTCTCAAATAAAAAAGCTATCCAATGTAGAATTCTGAGAAGGCAATAAGAGTATATTCCTCTGATTAAGAGAGAGATTGAAGTGAGAGTATTGATTTCCACTACCTTTTAACAACTCCATCTGATAGATACACAAGGCAGTTGGTTCGTGAAGCCTGACAGGAAGGCGTTTGAGGAGCAATCAGGCAATTTTCCTGAGAGATTTGTCTGGAAGAGCTATGGTAAAAACTCTGTGACAACAAATGCAACAAGACAAGGATTATTGATACGTCATAATAGATTTGACTTGCCCCTTTTTTATCATTCATTTTTTAAAATAATATAGCTAAACAGTATATGCTTTTATGTAGAGTGGACTTCAGTACACTTTCACAATTCTTCCCAAGGAATATTTAATTCACTGGCACACTGTCATAAAGTAGTACAATAGCACTTAGACTTTCAAATCATTGGAATCCATTGATGCATTAAGTTGAAAATAAAATGATAATTGCTTTCTTGGAGACACAGAAAGACACTTATAAGGACAGTAGTCACCCATATGACAAATTAAGATGGGCTGATCTAACTGGACAAAGGTCTATGAAATGTTGAACAGTTATAATGGGCTGGAGTCTCTCCAAATATGAGAAATAGATTACTGTTTTTAACTGACCCCTTGATACAAAATAAGAAGTATAAAAACTAATGAGGTGATTTGGGTTCTGATGAATCATCTTTCTCCTTTAGGGAGCATGCTGAACCCTATCTGCCAGGTCCTAAGACTTATATTTGAATAGGGCCTGAAAATGAGTAAGTAGGTTTTACTTACTTATTTATTTATTTATTTTAATATATTTTTATTGATTTCACAGAGAAAAGAGAGAGAGAGGGAGAGAGAGAGAGAGAGAGAGCGAGAGAGAGAGAGAGAGAGAAGAAGAAGAGAAAGAAACATCAGTGATGAGAGAGAATCACTGATCTGCTGCCGCTGTATGCCTCCTGCATGGCTCCCACAACAGGGGCATGTGCATTGACTAGAATTGAACCTGAGACCCTTCTGTCCTCAGGCTGACACTCTATCAACTAAGCCAAACTGACTAGCGTAAGTAAGTAGTTTTTAAGAAAGCAATGGATAAACATTGTTTGTAGAACCTTTTGATTTAAATATTTTTATGTTTCCAAAATTAAAAAAAGAATAGAGAATGGGATTTTGGCAAGAACTGAAAAGCACACTTCAGTGAAGATTGTTTGAATTTTTGGATTTGAAATATACCTGTTGGAGCCACTCAGTACAAGTGTTTTACAAGACAATTAGTAGCTTGCTACAGGGCATAAAAGAGAGATTGCTTTAACATAAAATGACATCACAAAGCTCTGAGAACAGAAAAACCTGTCATGTTAAGTGAAACATCAGAGAAAAATTTGAATGAAGGGCAGCAGTTTAAGATGCAAGGTCATGTGATGGGAAAAGTTAAGGGGAGTCCATTTCCTTCCTGAAAAGTATGCTCCAATTACTAAAGGGCCAGTAATGGACACCCCAAGACCTCCTTGCTCATACTGCTGCATAGTTTGAACTGCATTTTCTATAGAAACAAGGAAAAACAGGCTTTTGATTTACTGATGAGAGTCCCGGGATTGAAGATCACGCTGTTGTTTGAAAATCAGTGAAAATAAGCCCTGCAGTTGGTCAAATCCAGCTGAAAGGCAGTGGGGGTAAATTTATATCGTAAATACAGCTGAGTGCTCAGTGTTGAGCAGTGTGAGAAGAATTAGAGATATAGTCTCAGAAAAATATTAAAACATTCCCAGACACTTGGACTAAATATAATTATCTTGAGATGCAGTTAATCAAATAGACCCTGATGCTTTTGGGTGTTTAGTTACAGAAGTACTTGTGGAAATTTAGACCCAGAAGTTGGCATACAAGGGGACTGAAATTTTAAGGCTTATGCCGACAGATCCTTAGTATCAGATACCTGGGTAAATGAAATAAGGGGACACAATGGTGTTCAAGAATCTAAAGATAGAATCAAATTATGAAAAATAATTTCACATTCAGTGAAAATTGCTATGTTAAAGGATGTACAAATTTTTTTTTCATCAGGAAAAAAAAATACCTGAAGATAGCTTACAAATAATTTCTCGAGGTTAAAGACCTATGGCTATTAAGTAAATTATATTAAAATTTACTGCCCAATAAACAATTTTTTAAGGTAACTCCCACTTTTGGTGATTTAAAAAAAAATTCCAAATTGCACACATTCCCTGAAATCCAATGATAAAATTAAATATGATAGTTTAATCAGCACTGTTTCAACAGGCCAAGCACAAACATTAGGAATAAAATTCAAAATTCGGAATCACACCAAAAATAACATCCTGTAGGCTTATCTCATGCTGAAGAAGATTTGATAACTTTAATATGTTACTAGGGGGAGCCCTCTCCCAAGAATAGTCATGACTGGTGGTCAGTATAGGAATAAATAAAACAATTTATGATGGATTGAACATGTTAAGTTCATAGAACACCAAACATATCAAAATGCTCAGGAAGGGCATGGGCTCTCACCAAAAAGAACTAATGATTCTTTTACCTTTATGAAATCCAATGTTATAAAGTTTAGTGGCCAGAAATGCTAGAGGTCTGAATGGTTGGTTGTTTGTAAAAATAGAAATACTATGCTGAAATTACAGCAGAGCATTACTCAGGAGTGGGCTTTTAATTGTGTTCTATTACCTCAGGCATTATGTATATAAAGGGAAACATATTATTTCTGATTGTTTACTTTTACTTATGTCAGCAATGAAAAATTAACACTATGTTCTTCTTATGGGGCTTCAACTTCTGGAAGCTTAAGTTGGGAAGAGCCTATTATATCTGAAATCTGAAATATGGTTATCTCTAGAACCAGATGGAATCCAGAATTTTAATGATCAACTGCACAACTTCTAGGCACAACTGCAGGCATTAAACATGTCATTTCTGTAAAGAAGAAATGGGAAATGGTACCATATCATGTATGGGTGTTAAGCTTTTAAAAATCTGCCATGCCTTCAGTGTATGTATGAATATTGGCATAAAAATCTAACCACTAAGTTGTACACCTGAAATTAATATAAAATAAAAATGAAAGAAAAAGTATATACAGCAGTCCCCCTTTATCCCTGGTTTTGTTTTCCATGGTTTCAGTTATCTATGGTCAACCACAGTTTAAAGATATTTTATGGGAAATTCTAGAAATAAATTTAAAATATCATGTTTTAAATTGTGCACCATTCTGAGTAATGTAATTAAATCATATGCCTTCCATTCACGTCACCCATACTGAATCATCCCTTGTCCCCCATATCCACACTGTATATATAAGTCCCTTAGTGACCTAGTGGCCATCTGGGTTATCAGATCTACCGTCAAGGTATTGCAGTGCTTGTGTTCAAGTACCCTTCACTTACTTAATAATGGTTCCAAAGTCATTCATATACCTTTAATTATAGTATATTGTTACAGTTGTTCTATTTTATTGTTAGTTATTGTGCTTAATCTCATTCTGTGCCTAACTTATAAATTAAACTTTATAGATGTATGTATAGGAAAAAATATTATATATAGGGTTCAGGACTAACCATGGTTTTAGGTATCTACTGAGGGTCTAAGAACAGACAAGGGAGGTCTACTGTGCAAATATCTATTAAGGGAAATGGTCACTATGGCAAATAATTATCTAAGGAATTTACAATCTTCATTAGATAGCTTGTGAAGGACATGCAGTTAAGAGTGTATTGATTCCTTTGTAATGCATTGCTCTCTCTGTTAGCAATCTCTTTGCCTTGTGTTTGGTCAGTAAATACTTACAAAACTCCAGTCATATTTAATAAATTGCTGTTTCCTAAATATGTCATGTTTGCTCTTACTTCCAAGCTTATCACAATGTTATTTACTAGAAAGAACCTGCTCTTTTTTGCCTCATCATCTCTTAAACATTTTTCAAATTAACTTCTCATGGAAGCTTTCTTTATCCATGAGAATTTGGGTTAGTGCTTTCTTATTTGCTTCTCTATAACTATAATCAATTCTAGTCCAAATCCCCACTTACTTGTTCATCTTGACTTTTACACTAGAGTGCCTCGGAGTGCAATTCACAGACCACTGCATCAGCATCACATGCAAAGTAATTTAAAAAAATGTGTGTCCTTGGATCTCATCCTAAATTCATTATATCAGAAACTCTGAAGCCTGGGAATTGGCTCAGGTGACTCCTATGAACTCTAATATTAGAAAAACCTGTGCTCTGTTCTATACTCTTAGATAGCTTATGCACTAAGCCTTCTGATAAAAGTATAGAACTTCAACTCTGCCTCTGAATCCAGTTCGTTTCCTACTGTATCAGATTTCTTGATCAAAAATAATTTATAACCCATTTAGAAGGAATAATAATAACAACAGCAATAAAATAGCATGGCCACAGCATTGTGATTAAAATTTTTCTATTACTATAAATCAAAGACTATTTAATAATTATATATGAACAAGAGTGGGTAGAATTAAAATTGACAGTATTAATTTAGTGGAATAGTTCTAGTTTGCTAACATTAAATTACTGCATTAAATAAATCCGGAATAATTGACAGTTGCAACACAGGAGGAAACGAGTCACCTTGGTACTTCCAGCCCTGGCCTAGAACCAAACATGCAAAACTCAGGCCTCAGCTCTACAGCCTTAATGTCCCACCAACTTACCACCCTGTGCCGCTCCCTTTAGGAAGGGCTCAGGAAGGAGGCTGCCAAGGCCCCGCCTGGTCTATAGCTGGTGGGAATGTAGGAGTGTGGGTAGCGATGAAGGGGATCTCATTCAAAGGATCCACAGAAACAGAGAGAAGGCCATGAGAGTGTAGGAGAAATTACAGAACCCAGAAGGGCACATGAAGTGGTGGGCGGCAGCCTCAGTGGGGTTGCCCTGAGCAGCCACAAACTACTTTTGGAGACACTGCCCACTGTTCCAGAGCTCAGGGCTCGCCTTGAGGAGTTACTACAAACCTTACACAGGTTAGCCAGTGGGGCAATCATGGGATAAAGGGTGTCAGAATACCCTTGCAAGTCTGTAATCCCCCCTCCAACCCTCACATCCCCTGTCCTCAATTCCAATCCCAGCAGACATGCCAGTTGGATTTGCAAGGATAGGATGCATGGCAGTGGGCCCACCGCTGCTCACAGTCCTTGCACAGGTGCTTCTGACCATCCACAGTGAACAGAGCTGAAACTGTAGATCAGAACATATCCAGGTGGGCTCCCCAGCTTGTTCTGGTCACATAACAGGCATTCAGAGAGTCCTGAGAAAGGGAGGCTCAACAAGATGAATCCTAAACGTGCCTCCACTCACTGCCTGAAGAGACATTCCTGGAAGTAGGGCAGAGCAGTGGGACTCTGGCAGATCCTGCCTGTCACCCTGAGTTGAGCAGATAAAATTCAGAGTCTGTGGAGACCAAGGCAGTGGTTTTTAGTACAAATAAAATAGAAGCTGTACAGAGAGAACTTCAAAGATCAGCAGAGCATCACCCTCAAGGATGGGATGCAGCTGAGTACTGATCAACACGTGTTTGAGGGAAATACCCGAGGCTAGGAAAAAAATCACCTGAAACATGCTTAGAGAAGCAAGGCTCCAGAGTTCAGTAGAGCAATGAGTTGTTTGTGTTCCAGCAGCAAAGGTAGGAAAATGTTGTAAACCATGGATGACTGTGTATTCAGAAAGGTATCATCTCGGTAGTGGAATAAAATTAGCCCAAGACTAGAGACTTGCTCTTGCCCTATGTAATATTCAAACTCTTTTCAAGTAACCTAATTGGGTTGAAAACAAGGGTATTTTAGGCATATTAAAATACCAAGTCCTGCCCTGCCAGTGTGGTTGGGCATTGATCCATGAACCGGGAGTCATGTTTTGATTCTTGGTCAAGGCACATGCCTGAGTTTTGGGCTCAATCCACAGTAGGGGGTATGCAAGAAGTAAAAAATCAATGGTTCTCTCTCATCATTGATGTTTCTCTATCTCCCTCCCGCTTTCTGTCTCTGAAATCAATAAAAACTTAAAAAAAAAATAGTCCTCAACATATAGGCTACTTATTTTTCCATAATCAAGTTTCAGATATTAAATCTCTATTTAAAATATAGCATTTAAAAACAATACTTAGTGTAATGTGTTTGGAAATTCTTATAGACTTATTTGCTGTTAAAATTTTAGTTTTCTATTCATACCTGATGCATATAATTTTTAGTTATTATTATTATTTGGTGAATGTGCCTTTGCTAATTGTACACTTAAGAAACAATAGTGGTAATTGAGGTGTTACTTTTTATATTTTATCTTACTATGAGGCAATTGGTAAATGTCAGGTATTGTTTTTATTTTCCCAATCTAGTACTTTTCTTCTGTTACATGTAATGAATGGCTCCTTTAAACTATTGATTGTTGCTATCTGCAACCTACATTTATCATTGCTGCATCTCTGTTTTCTATTGCATAATAATTTGCTCCTCATTTATTTATTTTATTACTCACAAAGCTAAAAATCATAAACATCCTATAATAGGGGAATATAAAAGATGCATATTTTACATGATATTATTTTATGAGCATAAGTGGATAAAAAATATAGATATTAACAGAGGGACAAAAATTTCAAAAGAGAGTTAAGAAAATGAAAATAAAATGTTTCAAGGTGTTACCACTGATCATGGAAAGCAAACTAATAATATCTCTCTATTTAAATATATTTTATAATATGCTTTCAAGTATATTGAGGTTTGTAGGGCTGCTCTAATCCCACTTATTTATGTTCTTAGTGTATGGCCTTTTATTTATTTATTTTTATTTCAATCATTGCGTTACCCTTGTCCTTTCAATTTTTTTTAAAGTTAGCTGAGTTTAGGTCTTATTGATTGCAGCCAGAGAAATCTTGACCCGCAGAGCTTTCAGGCCATGACACTCAATTATTACTTTTCATGCTGCACATGTTGCCAGTTTCTGTGCAGTATTCAAAAATAAAAAAGCATACATTTTAAGGAACTGAGGATATGGTAGAGATCTTCTTTGTTAATCCTCACCATGGATATATTTTTATTGATTTTGAGAGAGAGAGAAACATATTATGGTTGCCTCCCATACTAGTATGTGCTTAACTGGGGTTAGAATTTGCAACTTAGGTATGTGCCCTGATCAGAAATCAAAATAGCAACTTTTTTGTGTGTGTGTGTGTGTGTAAAGGACAACATTCCATTAATGGGTATTTCAATCATAACACTTTAGACAAATTTAAAAAAGATGTTCGACAAAATTCCCAAGCCAGTATTCATAATGAAAGTCCATGAACAAAATTTTATAATGAAAATTTAGGCATACACTGATATTGTATTCAATGATTTACTTTTTTCACTTATTTTCCAGAGAGAAAGAAAACAACAACAACAAAAAACGAGACAAAGGGGGAAAATAAGTATGCTTAATTAGATCTTCTTGGATATATGAAGTTCCTGGATTATATGACCTTTTTTCCTTAAACTGTTATCAAAGTTCCATAAACTTAGCTCCCATTATTGTACTTTAAATCGTTAATTATTCTAAGTAAAATTAATATCCTCAATTACTACATGGTTGAAATATGTGTGAAGTCAGATAATTTGTTTAAATAGGAAAGAAAATGTGCAGTTAGTTATGTAGTAGTTTAAATTGCTTGGCTGATCATTTCATAATCAGCCTCAAAACAATCAAAATAAAATATTCACTCTTGCCTAAAAGTCCAGAAAATGGATTTTTCAACTGTTTAAAATTTTTAAGCTCTCATCTCAAAATTGGGTTGATGCTAACTAGATTCACAGGGGATTGATAAATAAATCAGGTTTTCAATATATTAATTTATTCCAGTGATCACATTTCTAGCTTGGCTAGCTCACTTCCTGATATTTGAATTATATAAGAAAATTAATTATTGATCAAAAGATTGCCCGATGACCACCAAATGAAAGAAGAGAAGCAGATACCCCCAAGAGATATTTCATCTATTTCAAGAAGATGCCTAGTAAATTATTCCTATCCCACAGAACAGAGAACAGTCTCAAGGGGCCAAATTTCTCATTTCTCCCCCAAATTATTTCTTATCTCTGAAGAGTGATGAATCCATACTGCTGAATTTTGCTTCTCTGAAATTTTATTTTTTTAATCTATCTTTTTCTCTGTTAATAATTTCATTCTTTTGATATGTTATTATCATTGAGCATACTGCCTATATTGAGTTATTTGCATAAAAGGACACAGCAAATCTTTTCCTGCTTTTTTATAATGAATAACTTGAGGAGGTTTGCCTGAATCTTAATTAAGAGTAATTTCATTCTTCCCAAATTGACTATTTTATCTTTCTTCAAACTCAAAGCTTCCATTTCATTACACATATGAAAATCAGTAATCTACTCATCATCTATGTTGATATTTATAGGATAAAACTGCCATTAGCCCCTTGGAAATATAGGCCAAAATGTAAGGTACTTTTAAAGGATGGATCTCTGCCTCTCACTATGTCTTTATTTAGTCATCAGTTCTTTCTGGACAATATTTTGTGTTCTCTCTTTTTCAGTCTAATTCTCTCTATCTTAGTTAAAAAGCATTTCATATTTCCCTTTGATTATGACATATCACTTAAATAATAATTTATTCATTTTTTAAGTTATTCAACAAATATTTATTGAGCTCTTCTTACTGGTGCAGTGGCTGAGGATATAGCAATAGATTGAAATGAAGAAACCTGCCATTGTATGTTACATTCTAATGGAGGAACACAATATGCTGCAAATAGTGATAAAATAAATGTACCTGGTGCTGCAAACATTGAGAAAAAAATAAAGTAGGATAATAGGTAAGAGCACGGTGGGGAAGTGCAGTGGCTGGTGTTTCTAAGTTAGACGTCGTCCCAAGTATAGAAGGGCAGAGGTTCAATCCTGGTCAAGGGCATGTACCTGGGCTGCATATTTGATCCACACCCTGGATCGGGCACCTGTAGGAAGCAACAAACGAATCTGTCTCTTTCACATCAATATTCTCTCTCTCTCACTCTCTCCCCACTCTTCCTTTTCTCTCTAAAAATCAATGGAGAAATATTCTTGGGTGAGGATTAACAAAAGAAAGAGAAAGAAACATCATCTTATTTTCAGTTTCAAATGCTATTTTCAACTCTTATTCATTAAACACCATTTTTAAAAATAAAAAATGAAAGAGAATGATTAGATTTAAGATAACTTTTGGAGTCACAGACAGTAGGACATGCTGATAAAATGAAATCCTACATAATAAAAGGCTAATGTGCAAATTGTCCCTACAGAAGGGGAGTTTGACCAACTGAGAGTTATCAGTGCGCTGACCACCAGGAGGCAGCGCAGAACATGGTGGGCATCGGTGATATGGTGTTGGCAGCAGGTGGCAGTGGAGGCACTGCTGGCCCTGATGGCCCCAATGAGAGCAGGACCATGGCAGAATGGTGGAGCAGGTGAATGGGCGGCACCAGGCCAAGGTGGGTGTGAAGGGAGGCCCCGGCTGGCAGCCAGCAGACACTAGAGACCTGACCCATGCATGGATTTTGAGCACTGGGCCTCTAGTGTAAGAAAAAAATAAAGTACTGGTGAACTTTGTTACAATATATTTAGGTGAGAAAGATTGAAAGATAAAAAAAGATTGAGGGGAAAATAGTATATTTCAGAAAAGCTGTCAATATGGTATGTTTTGCAGGTTCTGATAAAAAAATATAAATAAAACAAAGACATTCAGACATATCTTCATTTTGTGTTGTCAACTTTTAAATTTTGGGTTTAGACATCAAATTGTAAACCATAAGACCAAGAAGCAATTGAAAGTGCTTCAAGCAACTTAGATTTGAACAGAATCAATTAGTATTGAATCAGAATCTGGAACCCAAATTATAAAGTAGCTAAAGATGTTGGAGTGGGTATATCTTCTGCAATGACAATAACAAAAGGCTAAAGTGCAAATTGACCCTACAGGAGGGAATTTGACAGACTGGGAGTTATCAGTGCACTGACCACCAGGGGGTGGCACAGAACATGGTGCGCATTGGGGAGAACAGCATCAGAATTTGATAAATCCTTCAGAGATGTTAATGTGTGATGCTGCTATTGGAATGGCCTTTCTGATTTCAAGGTGGGCATTAGGATTCTGGGATGGCACAGGCCTGGAATCAGTACTTTTGTCTCCAAAACAAGGAAGGTAAGGCTCCTTGATATCCAGCAGAGGATGGAATAATAATGGAAACATTCTGATTTGCAGGATTCTTTGATGGGGCCTAACAGATCATTAGATAAGTCATATGGCTAGATTTCAAAATTTATCAATGGATCCCCAAGGTTATAATAAATGCCCTTGTGAGCCTAGCTTCTTATCGTGAAATGGATACCGATTTATCTACCAACCATGAGGTTGAGCACAATCAACAACATTACATTATCAATTAAAAGTGGTATATTCCAGTAGAGTTTCTGGTTTTCTGCAGAAATAGGAAAGTTCTGTAAGCAAATGGTTCAAAATGTCATCTACTTCTGGATCACTCTCATTCCTCCTTCAGCCCACAACAACAGGGAGTGTTCTCTCTACCAGATGATTTAGGAGAGAACTTTATAGCAAATAACTCTGCATAATATGCTAACACAAGTCAGAATTGCTGGGACTTGCTGAGCTAGACTCAGAAACACTCCTGAAGTCTTCTTGAAAGGTAAATTCTCCAGGTGGGCAGACTAGCAATCAGTGCATCTAGTGGTCACTTTGCATTAAAAAAAGAGACAATGTGAGGTTAAATTCTACTTTGATAAAGGGAAAGTAGCTAACAATATTATCAGCCAGCGATCAATTTAAATAAAGGTTGAAGGATTTGTGATTTATTAAGCAAAACAGTGCAGTTTATGGTTTGCTTGTCCTAACTCCCATAGGTGATAAGGATTATATTTGGTTTAACTTTGAACCCAGAGCAGGCCATGCATTCAGAACTCAGGATACTGTTATATTCAATATTCAGTTTGTTGAAGACACAGTTCAAGTGTTAGCTAATCCAGACGTTTGTTATGATTTTAGTGATTCTCTATGAAGTGTTACTAGTACATCCTACTTTAAAAATTCTACCATTGTATTGTCTAACTTTTCACATTTGTATTATTTTTATCTCACAATTCGCTGTTGTACACTTCACTTGTTTCTTTTTCCTATGTATATGCAACCCCATGCCAGTTTACCAGTTAGTCAATATGTTTACTGCATCAGCAATAATAATAACTATTTTACTGAATGTCTATTATGAGAAACAAGGACCAAAACTTAATTAAATTCTATACCAGTGAGAGGCAGAAACAGTATTCAAATCTACATCTGCAAACTTCAAAGCCAAACTCTTTACTATATTACATTGCCGTATGTTTGAGCTGCAAAACATCTAAAAAAAAAAAAAAAAAAAAAGGTCTAAAATTATTTGTAGATTCATTGTTCACTTAGTTGTAACTCTCAAAATGGCTTGGAGTGCTCAGTAGAATTGAAGGAGCAGGGGGACAGCAGGCAAGGTTTTCTGGAGAGCAGGTTCTGGCCCTAGGTAGCTGTGCCTCCTTGGCCAAATCAAAAGCTCTCTGGGCTGAAGTTGCCAGATGATTTCAAGCTAAAATAAAAGGTAAAACTTGCGCCAAAACTGGTTTGGCTCAGTGGTAGAGCATCGGTCTGCAGACTGAAAGGTCCCGGGTTCGATTCTGGTCAGGGGCATGTATGTTGGTTGCGGGCACATCCCAGTAGGGGGTGTGCAAGAGGCAGCTGGTCGATGTTTCTCTCTCATCAACGTTTCTAGCTCTCTGTCTCTCTCCCTTCCTCTCTGTAAAAATAAATAAAATATATTTAAAAAAATTGCTGCTAAAAAGTGAATATTTGATATAAGGAAATTTTATATTTTATAATGTATATGTTTTATATTTTTATTATTGTTTAATAAACAATTCTTTTCATTTTTCAGAAACTCATCCTATTTCAAAACATAAAATGAATATTGCAATGTAAAGTTAACTTATTGATATTATTTATATCACAATCTGTTGTTACATTTTATTGTAGACTACTTATGATACTAAAATACTCTTTATACCAACACGTCGGGACCGGTTTGGCTCAATGGATAGAGCATCGGCTTGGGGACTGAAGGGCCCTGGGTTCGATTCTGGTCAAGGGCATGTACCTTGGTTGCTGGCATATCCCCAGTAGGGGGTGTGCAAGAGGCAGCTGATCGATGACTCTCTCTCATTGATGTTTCTTACTTTCTATCTCTCTTCCTTCCTCTCTGTACAAAAATCAATAAAATATATTTTAAAAAATACTCTTTATACCAACAATTGAAAAGGGAAATAAAAAAGAAAATTGAATATATTTTAAAAAATTGTGAGCAACAAGTTTTTTTGAAAGAAAAAAAAATCATTTTTCAAAAGAATATTTTTCTCTAAAGAGAAGTGCACATCGTTTCCAAAGTACTAATTTCCTTATAAAACAAATTTGGAGGAAGCTCATTTTACCATGGTGACAAAATCTGGATGTAGTTATTTCATCAGAAAAAGACACTTTTCCATAATCAGTTGAGCTCAGGACGCTCTGTTACATTGAATATTTGATACAAAATTACTTTTGCAAATATGTGGGAATATTTACATTCTAACTCTAGGCTTCAGAGGTATAAGAACAAACTAAATTGATGAATAATCTCTAGGCAAAACAAATCTAGCTTTCATAACAATGAAGTTGTCATTATATATTTTTAGGACTTTGTGAACTAAGGTTAATTACAAAGAACAAAGTGGCTGAGAAAAAAGACCAACTCTAATTAATTAAAAAAAAAAAAACCCTATATATGTAATACTTTAAACAATAAAAAAAAGTAACTGGAAAACATACACAAAAATGCCTCTATGTGACTTAAACACTCTTATTTTAAGTTATATAATATTTAAAAATACTTCCTATTTATAAATCAATTTGGTTGTTAAGAAACAGTTACTTTGCATGTAGAAATTAGTAAAGTTTACAAGGCATTTATAAAAAAATGCAAAAAAAAAATTAAAACGCCCTTCTTACTGCTTATTCCTGATAACACTCCATGTAACAGCCAAGCATGATTCCTAAGTTCCTACAGTCACAACAAAGTTCCTGTTCCTGTTAAACACATAGAAGCTAATACAAATGAAGACTTAGAAGAATGTCACAGAATTCAAAAGTTCCGAATTTAAAAGGAGAAAACACGGTGTGTTATTTATATATCTTCCTGAGCTTCTTTTCCATGTGATGTTTTCCTGGTTTATTCTATTAAGAGATAGACCTGAGAAAGAATTACCTGGGTGTGTCTATGCCAATATCTACGTTTTAGTGTTTCCTTTTCTATATCTAACCAGTGGGGAGATTGCATGAGTTTTATCTAAAACAAAGGATAGCCATCAAAATCATCGTCAAATTTTCATCCTCTAGAATTGCACATTATTATTTTTATACTTGTCTTCTTATGAAACAGGAACCCATTTTATAGATTCATAGAGTCTAAAAAGCTGTACATGGTAAGTATGTAATTTTGAGTATCCTAAAGGATATCACCTTCTATCAGTTGTTTTCATTTCAATGTTGTACTCATACTTAAAAAAAATAAAAGTGGGAGAAACCAAGATGATGGCATAGGGTAGACACCCGAATGTAGCCTATCACAACAAATTTGAATTTAGAACTAGAAAACAGGGGAGGCATTGCCCTGAAGCACTGGACGGCTAGCTGAGAGGAGGCTCTGCCATCTGGGAAGGAGAGAGAAGGCACGCTGAACCTCAAAAACTGTGAAGGTACAGAGAACTGTGCCTGCAAAAAGGCGCTGGCTTAATCCCAGGGCACTGAGAGGAAGGGCTGAGAGTGCTGCTGGCTTACTCCTGGCCCGCAGAGAGGGCGGGCACCCCTGAGTTCCCTACTGGCTTACTCCCCGTGTGCAAAGAGGGTGGACAGCTAACGCGTGGCTGGCTTTCTTGTTCCAGAGGAAAACAGAATCACTCTATTGCTCTGATAGACGGCCCCAGTCAGGGAGAGGCCAGACTGTCAGGCAGCAGGCAGAGATCTCTTGGAGGTGTGTGAAGCCAGAGGCCATTACTATGGGACTTGGGGAGGAGCCACTTGGGGAGGAGCCAATGGAAAAACAAAGCTTGTTTGCACCACTTCAGCCCCATCCAAGCTGAGCACAGAAGCTCTCTCAGAGGCTGGCTTTCTCTAAGGAGAGATTGGCTGGAATCCAAAGCTTGTCTGCGCCTTTACCAAAGAGGTGCGTATGCGCCTGCAACCAATCTTCCAAAACTCTCCGCTAACAGGACTTTTCTAAGGCGAGACTGACAGGGAACTAAAGATTGCCTGTGCCACCCCGAGACCCCACCCCATCCAAGGGGAGTACAAAAGCCCTCCTAGCTGAGACACTGCTGATCCTTACAGACAATTGGCTTGGAGATTAATGCTTCTCAGTGATAAGCAAGGCTTAACAACAAGACTGCACACACAGCCAACAAAGGGCTATATCACGACTGTCCCAGGTAACTGGGAAGGCAGTGCTACTGGGCTCTACCATAATACCTAATACACAAAACTATTCCTTCAAATCAGGAAAACAACTAACATGCAGACAAGGCATAGGACACAAAAAGAAAGGAGATGGAGGAAAAGAAAAGAATGGACATTGAGTTCAAAACCACTGTTATAAGGCTTTTCAATAATATCCTAAAAAAGGCCGATAAAATAAATGAGACCTATGAGGATATGAAAAGGGATCAACTAGAAATAAAGAAAACATTGTCTGAAATAAAAAAATATTACACAGTGTCCTAAAAACAGACTGGAAGATCGCAAGAATCAAGTCAAAGATTTAGAACACAAAGAGCCAGAGGACACTCCTCTGCAGAAGCAAGAAGAGAAGAGAATCCAGAAAGTTGAAGATAGTGTAAGAAACCTCTGGGACAATTTCAAGAGAACCAACATCAGAATTATGGGGATCCCAGAAGAAGAGAGAGAGCAAAATACAGAAAGAATACTAGAAGAAATAGTGACAGAAAACTTCCCCCACCTGGGGAAAGAAGTAGACTTACAAGTCCAAGAAGCACACAGAACCCCAAACAAAAGGATTCCAAAGAGGACCACACCAAGACACATGATAATTAAAATCCCATGAGCAAAAGACATAGAGAGAATATTAAAAGCAGCAAGAGCAAAGCAGGTAGTTACCTATAAAGGAGCACCCATACGATTGTCAGCTGATTTCTCAACAGATACCAGGCAGGCCAGACGGGAGTAGCAAGAAATATTCAAGGTGATGAATAGCAAGAACCTACAGACAAAAATACTCTACCCAGCAAAGCTATCACTCAGAATCAAAGGCCAGATAAAGAGCTTCACAAATAAAAAAAAGCTAAAGGAGTTCATCACCGCCAAACCAGAATTATATGAATTGCTGAAGGGGGTTATTTAGGAAGAGGAAGAAGATAAAGATAAAAATTATGAACAATAAATAAGTAACTATCAACAAGTGAAACTAAAAACCAAGGGAATTAAAAAATATGATAAACAATATTATCTGGTGAATATAATAAGATCAGAGGTATGGAAGGGGAGTGGACTGATGATTCTTGGGAAAAAGGGGAGTGGGGGTGTGGGAAGAGACTGAACAAAAACTGTACACCTATGGATGAGGACAATGGGCGATGGGGAAAGGACAGAGGGTGTGGTGGGAACCTGGTGGAGGGGTGCAATTGCGGGGTGGAGGGGTGGAAGAGGAACACATTTGTAATAATCCGAACAATAAAAATTTATTAAATTTGGGAAAAAAAATAAAAAAATAAAGGTGATAGAACTTACCAAAGTTTACTTCTCGAAAGGGTTAATTTAACTCATAACAACCACAAAAAAATGTACCCGTAGACCATATATGGGATCAATGTAGTAATTTTTAATATCTTCTCACCCTTCAGTTAAACTCTGTGCATCCTAAAGCTGACTGTAAAGTATGAAAGATGATCTCATTGTCACCATCATTAGAATCAACCACAAATAGGCTTAGTAGAAAAATAACCTCTATATATGAAAAAGTGCTTGACTTCACTAATTATCAAGGAAGTGCAAATCAAACCCACAGTGGCTGTTTGCCATATGTACTGTGAGGATGAAGACCCTTCTCAGACTGTTGACATTCCAGTAAATGTTGACATCACAACATTGCGCTGAAGTGATGCAGTTTTTCTGTGGGGACTTCAATCACATCCATGTAAAACTCAGCTTCCTGGAAAGAAAAATAAGAGGCTCTGGATTAAAACATGGTTAGGAAATAGGAATTGGCTACTGTTTACATTATCTGCAGTCCTGTACTGGTCATGACCAAGGGTGTTCCACTGAGCTGTCCTTATAAGGCAAGGTCTGTGTATGCTCACTTGCCCACCAGGAGAATGAATCTCTTGTTGGAATCAGAAACTTCTTGGATGAAAAATACATTTGCAGTCTTTGAATGAGGTCAGCTATTACTTATTTAGTGTCTCCAACCCAGAAAGGTGAGTTAATTCTTGAGGGGAACAAAATTGAACTCATCAAATTCAGCTGCTTTGATTCAGAAAGCCACAACAGTTAAAAATAAGGATATCAGAACATTTTGGGGTGGTATCTATATATATTTTTTTTAAAAAAGGAACAGTTCAGCAAGCTGATGAAGAAGAACTAAGTTTTCCAAGTGCAGAAACAGGAAGATGCTGGAGATGATTCAGACTTACTTGTGATTATTTTATAGATGCAATAAAAGCTATATATTGCTAGATATTTTATTCTATTTGTTGCAATTTCAAAATGAATTATTTTTTTCCTGAAATTTTATTGTTAACATTTAGTGATGTAATGGATTTCTATATATTTATTTTGTATTCTGCAACTTTTCTGCATAATTGACTATTGTTTCTAATAGTTTTATGGTGGAATTTTTGGGGTTTTCTACATAAGGAGTCATGTCATCAGCTAAAAGTGACAATCTACTTCTTCACTCCCAATTATTTCGCTTTATTGCCTGCCCCGCTAGGTTGAAGTGCAGTTTTCTTTTTGCAGGCCCATGTCCTCGTTTTAGGAGCTTCAGGTCTAATACTCTGCCCTTTTCCCTGATCTCCTGTTTTAATCATAGCTATAAAACTCTAACATCTTGGACATTGAAATCAGCAAACACTTTCAGGATGGCCATACTGTGAGCATCACCTAAACATTCTTATCTCTTTATCTCTCTCTAAAAACCCTTGGACTTCAATTTTTTTTTCAATCTTAGCTGTGCATTAAAAATATTTATTTTATGTAGTTGTTTTTGTGTGACTATTGAAAGGTTTTTTGAACATAGAATATATATAATATTGTTAAAAATAAATGTTTTCCCTCCTCTAAATTATCAAAGTTTTGTTTTCATCATGTCATCTTAATCTTGAGGCTCTGAGTACTGTAAAGTTTCCTTTACATATTGTTATTGGTAATTGAATTGACTCATAATATGACTGTTAATAGAAGTTCATTTGTTAGAATGTTTACTGTAGGCAACTCAATTACCAAAGTTTCAATAAGCAAACTAGTATAGTGATAATGAATTTACCATTTAAGACTCCCATTAATTGATTCTTTGGGTAACTGTAAATGAGCAAAGCTCATATTTTAAGCAGACACATTAAAAAACTTTTTGGTCGAAACCAGTTTGGCTCAGTGGATAGATGGGTCCCAGGTTTGATTCCGGTCAAGGGCATGTACCTTGTTTGTGGGCACATCCACAGTAGGGAGTGTGCAAGAGACAGCTAATCGATGATTCTCTCTCATCGATGTTTCTAACTCTATCCCTCTCTCTCTCTTCCTCTCTGTAAAAAAATAAATAAAATATATATTTAAAAAATAAATAAATAAGTTTTTGTTTTGGTACATATGTACTGGGAAAAAATGCTTATTTCTTTTTTACCCAAGTAAAAGAAGTTTTCTTCAACTAATTTATGAAGTAAAGAATGCAAGATGTTCTTATAAACCTTAAAAGTTAAACAACAAAGGTTATCAAGGTGCAAATGCATTTATATGGGAATAGAAGAGAATTGCAATTAGGGACATGCAAACTATGGTGAACCATCGGCAAGTCTGAAGAGACAAAAGGAAGGTCAGTTTTTATTGGGTTGTTTTGGACAGCAGTCCTTCAGTGAAGCAAGAGTGCAGCAGTCTCTTACTGGTGGCCAGCAGAGGGCAGTCGCAGTTGCTGAGAGAAGCAGAGAAGAAACCTTGCTGGCTGTGGGTTATGTGGCCCTGACAGGTCATAGTAGATGAGAACTCTCCCCTCAGGGCTTTCCAACTCTATTTTGAATGAGGTTTCCTCTTTTCATTTTCATATTCTCTAACAAACTTTAATACTTTTTCTTTGCATTAAGCTGACGTGGTCAATGACCTCGGTGTTACGTATGCCTTCAAGGATGAATGATCTTAATTAATAATAAGAGAAGAGGGCCATTTCAAGAAAGAAATCTTCAAAATTAGTCATTCCTTTGCAGTCTTAATCATTTTTTTTTAATAAAAATGAGTATTCTTTTTTTAAAAATATATTTTATTGATTTTTTACAGAGAGGAAGGGAGAGAGATAGAGAGCTAGAAATATCAATGAGAGAGAAACGTTAACCAGCTGCCTCTTGCACACCCTCTACTGGGGATGTTCCCGCAACCAAGGTACATGCCCTTGACCAGAATCGAACCTGGGGCCTTTCAGTCAGCAGACGGACACTCTACTGAGCCAAACCAGTTTCGGCGTCCAGTTTTAATCTTATTGGCTCTCACAGAAGCATTTTATACAGTCTAGCACTTTGTTCTTTAATTTTTTAAAATAATATATGTAGTTCATGTGTTTCCCTTTGGCTTCCCTCCTAATTCACTGCCTACTGCTGGCTCCTGTTTTTCAGCATAACTGTGTGATGTGAAAAGGCCTCCAGAATTCACTCACTGGGTCCTTTTATTTTACTGCAATCCTTTCCTAAATTAGTTGATAAAGTGCTCCGACTATAAATACCATGCATGTGTATGTTCAAATATAATTTTGAAAATGACTTTCTATGGAGTGATCTCAGGGGTGGTTGAACCCTATCCTCAACCTATAACACTTGTAGTTGTGTTAGTGAATGTGAGTGAATTGCACAATCATCGATCCAATACTTCAAGCCCCAAATCTCAGCTTTCTCCCTCTCACTATCTCATCACTTGCAATCCAAAAACAATTTCTTTGACTCTTACCTCCAAACTATATAATCTGTTCACTCCCTACTGTCATAATAATTTAAACCACTATATTTCTCACTTGGAAAATGGCAAAGGAGTTTAACTGCTCTTTCTACCTACTTTCATAACTTGTTACAATCTTTCTCCCCTGACCCCCACCTTATTTATTTATTTTTTATTTGGAGTAATCTTTATAAATGGTAAGTCAGATTAGCTCACCCTACTTCTTAAAACTCTCCCAAGACTTTGCTTTATTCTTGGAGGGAAACTAACTTCATTGCTATATACTATAAGGCTCCACATGAGCCAGAGTTTCCCTATGTATTTTCTGACTCCATTCCATGTGGGATACCCCTTAAATGAAGAATTCACTGCTTTATCACAGTAGATTTCCATTTATTACACAGGAAGTAAAATCTGAACCTTATATTAGACTTAAGCTGTTCCTTTGCTTTTGAAAGCTTTTGTTTTAGATCTCCACATGAGTGACTGCTTGAAGTCATTCAGATTTCAACATATTTTCTAAAAATATATTCCATATCAAAATAAAAAAAAAGCTCTCACCACTTCTCCCACACACATAACACTTTACCATATCACCAGCTTAATTTTCTTCATGGAGATTACCATCGTGTGAAATTATCTTGCCAGTGTGTTTATTAGTTTATTGACTGAACATCACTACTAGATTATAAATTTCAAGATAACTAGTAGCTTGTCTGTACATATTAATCAAGAATACAAGATGAGCCCTGGCTGGTGTGGCTCAGTTGGTTGGAACATCCTCCTGTACACGGAGAGGGCTTGGGTTCGATTCCCTGTCTGGCACATACCTAGGTTAATAGGTTCAGTCCCTGGCTGAGTTGTGTACAAGAGGCATCCAATCTCTCTCATTTCAATGTGTTCCTCTCTCTTTCTCTCTCTAAAATCAATAAATATATTCTCAGGTGAGGATTAAAAAAAAAAGATGAAAATGAACTTACCAGTTTGAAAGGATCATGCACAAAATTTTTCTAAGTTGCAATGTTGAGGTAGAGTGTAGTATAAAGACAAAGTAGACTGACTATGGGTTTTCTGGAGGAACAACTGGGAGAATTTAGATTTAATATTGTAGACAATAGAAATATGGTTCATAGTTTGCTTTAAATTGGCAAAAATAAGACCTCTTTGAATAATTTACACAACTTCAGTTCCCATGGCCTGCAGAATTATTTATTTAGTGTGAAACATGACAAGTAAAACTATTTAAAAGTATATGTAGCCCGGGTAATAAGTGTTTGTTTATTTATAAGTGTGCTACATTTTAATCACACGAATAAATAATGAAGAAGTATAAAAAAGTGAAAATACTTTATGTCTCTGTGAGATAATTTTGTTATCATTTTTATATTTTTTCTGCTGAGGAATTCTATTGTATTTTTACCTCAGAGATATTTGAAGTCAAAAAGTAAAGGCAATTTGGCCTTTACTCTAGGGATTTATAGTAGATGTTTGCAATAAAGCAATTCAACCATAAAATATATATCTGCTAAAAGAATGGTTAAATGACTGTTGTATAAACTCTCTGACTTTTCTTTGAAAGTTACCATAACATTTTCAACTTTACCAACACAATCACTGTTAGGCAATTACTTAGAAAAATCTTATTTTTAGTGGCTATTTTTAAGAAAGTCAGAATTATTCTTCTTAGCAATCAGAAAGGAGATCCTACATACTTATTCAGAATAAACATAAAACAATAATGTTTATAAAGAAAAATTGGAAGTAGAATAATTAAAAATAAAGTTAAAAGGAAAAAATAAACCAAGAATTTACATAACACATTTTCCAATTGAAGAAATTGTTTTGCTTTTATTTTCAGCTGTAAATAGAATAAGAATTACTTTGCCTATAATGGATGATAGATGGACAAATTGGTGTTAGTCTAATTTAACAAACTCATCTAATATTTGTTGACTTAGTACTGTGTATTCAAACTTAATATTCATTTTTAATACAAAACTTCTATACACTCATGATGAACAAACATAATTAATACAGCATGGCACTAATGAAGTTGTCAATAATGTAAACAAAACTGTAAACTTACATGACAAATAAAATAAACCTAACACCAAAGCTCTCAACAAGAATTTCAAATTTGGGGGACGAGTGCAGAAATTGTTTTACTATTGAAACCAAGGCAGCCTTGAACAGGTAAAAAATTCAAGGGATCTCACTCTGAAATTGAGTAGAGAGTTATGTTTGGCGTCAGTAAGAATATTTGCCAAATTCCTATTAATGAGTCAACTGGCCAGATCAATTAGGAATATACTTGCATTTAAACAAAGTTAGGTTTATTAGCTTGCAAGAAGAATACACACCAATAGAACCATGTCTCATTTCAAAAAAGATTAGTAGGAAAGGTATTATTACTGGGTTTAGGTTTACTGAGTGAATCTAATGAACGAGCAGGGAAGCAGGGCCCAATTTAGACCGAATATGTCATAAAAGAGAAGAGTTAAGCAGTTCAGTAATCTCAGTTGAAGATGTGGAAAGAAAGAAGTAAGGCTGGAGGAACTATTTGTGTCCACACTGTTACAAGAATGTTTTCTTGGTTGTTTTGCAACTTTAGTGTGTTTTCATTAGGTTGCGTTAGAGATTGTTTTATATTGGCCTGTTCATGTCCTTTTGGAAAACGTTGGTGTTCTCCAAGAATATCACATTCTGATTTTCAGGAGAGCTGAATTTCAATTCCGTAAGCCAAATCACTTCTGCACAAAATTTCCTTGGGGAAATGAATGTTGATTTGAGAAATACCCAACTAACCTAGATCTCTCTCTTCCTTCTCTCTTCAGCATCCCATGTGAGCGTTCTGATTGTACAGTATCTTCACTACAGTACCACTGAACATTTTACAAAGCAGCCCAAAACTCCAAATCTGAGTTTTCCAAGAGGCAGGGTACATAAACGTCTGTCTCCTTGTTTAAAGAGGCACTGAAACCCACATATATTTGAGGGGGAGAGAACAGAATGCACGCCAAGTGAAAGTATTGTGACCACCTTTGATACCCTCCATGTAGCTAAATGAACAATAACACACAAGTTATATTGTTTCACACATTAATTTACTCAGCAAGGATTTCTTCTGTTAAAATGATTGGAAGAGGGAGAAGAAATTAGAGAAAATATTTGAGAAATAATTTTCAGTCAAGGCAATGACACACTGGGTTAATTTAAGAATAGCAGTGACTGACTCTGTTGTTAAGCCCGTGCAGTTACAGAGAAAAGCATTAACTGAAACTGGGCACCTCAGAGAAAATAGACTTTGAACTAATTATTCTCCTGGGGGGGAAAAAGAGAGAAAATGACTTTTTTTAATTATTGATAAAATACATTATTTATTTTTACATTTCAAATAAATAAAATGTTCGGAGTTATACATTATCAAGAAATTTCTTCAGTTGCTTGTAATTTCTAATGAGAATTCATTTTCTAAACCACACAATGATAATGAGATTTTGGATACATTCTCCCTGTAAACACTGAGAACATAAGTAACTATTTTAAACTCTTTTTGTCCAAGCCTCACATGAATTTTAAAATCTGAGAGATCATTGGTATCCTATGTAATAACGAGGAAATATGCAATTTGACCCTCAGACCCTCACAAGATGGCTGCTTACAACCAGGCTGGCAGAGGGGTTAGTGAGGGACAACCAATGACTAAATAGTAAGCAGGCTACATGGGGCAACCAGGCCAGGAGTGGGGGGCAGTTGGGAGAAAACAGGACAGCAGGGGTGGCAGTTAGGTGTGACCAGGCCAGAAGAGGGGGGCATTTGGAGGCAATCAGGCTGGCAGGGGGGCAGTAAGAGGGATCAGGCCAGCAGGAGGGGCAATTAGGGGTGACCAGGCCAATGGGGGCCAGAGGTGCAGTTGAGGGCAACAATGCCAGCAGGGGAGGGCAGTTAGGGTGTAGGCTGGGCTGAGGGGAACCTACCCCCTTTCGCACAGGTTTCATGCACTAGGCCTTTAGTTAAGGATAAAATGTTATATTACAGCCAGAGCCCTGAAGCTGGTCTTGCTTTTCTTCATAGACAATAAATAACTAAGTAATATAAAAAAAATGCAATTTTTCTTGTTTGTTTAAAATAAATGAATTAAATAAGTGACCCTATACAAAGAAAAGAGCAATTGATATCAATGTCTACTTACAACACAAATGTGCCTAGGCCTCCTTCTTTCCACTGGTTTGAAGATGCTTCTAATTTATGATTTACACTTGTAGTCCCAAGGTCAATCAATTAGATTTCTGCATGTGTAAGTTACTCTATCTTGATAAGAACCCTTTTTTCTTTTTCTCCTGTACTTTCAGAAAAGACTTTTTTGATGAAAAGTTGCATATATTTTACTATGGTATCTGTTAGTCACTCCTGCTTTTATATGTAATCAACTAAAAAAAGTAGAAGGGAATTTCAAACTCAGTGCACTCAACCTCTAAAGGTATAGCTCTTATGAGAGAGAAGATTAAACAATCTTATAATAGCAAGAAGTCAACTTTTAAAATACCTTTATACACATGCAGGAAAAACGTTTTTAAAATGTCCCACACATTAGAGGAATACAATGTTTTGGTTTCATACAGTGAAAGAGATTATTAAATTAATAGGCACTAAGTCTTAATTCTCTAATGCTATTGAGGATTTTGACTTTCCAAAATGACAAAGACTAAAATTATTCAACTGTCACCTATGTGATGTTTTTCAACTGAATCAACTCAATTATGTAGAACTGGCCTTCCCATTAACCATAGGGCTTGATAATATTTTTTCCAACTCATAAAGATTTTCTATTGTTTCCCAAAACACTCCTAAAGCCACTGTGAGACATAGATATAGTTTACTTTTATAATAAATAGTATTTTTAAAAATCCTTAAATACATTTTAGCAGAATCATCTCTATCTCAAACATGTAGAGCATGTCTTTCAGAAAACTGACATCTCATCCATTTTCAGAGATGCTTCAACCCTTAGAGCATGTTGGGAACGATTTTTCCCCCTCTCCTTGTCTAAACCACTAGAATTTCAAGCTTCCTCTGACCTGTTTATAAATAACGAGGACGGGGGGCCCTGAAGTCTGTTCTCCTTTTCTTTATCAACATTTAATGGAAAGAGGGGAAGGGAAAGGAGAATGCATGCTGTTAACTATTATCTTTACAAATGACTTGTTAGCCTTTTATTTGCCTGCTCATGCTTCAAACACTCAAAGGACATTTTCAGAATCTCAGTAGATGAAGGTTCAATCTTGAAATGCCTTGACAGGCTGCATCTTCCTTAAGAGGTTTTGACATGATATTAAGCCATAGTTACAAGCCAGGACTTGAAGGGGAAGCCCTGGGGAAATCTTCCAGAGCTAGAACACAGCCTTCACAGCAGGAGGCAGCTATCTGCACCAGTGAAGCAAACAACAATACGATATATTTAGTATCAAAAATGGGATCCAAACTACTGATTCTCCACCACTGGGGACAGTGGAAGAAGTTGAATGAGGGGGAAAAATCCATCTTTTGGGGCCCCTGAAAATGTTAATTTTCTGACAGTATGAAATATACTCTCATCACTGCAGGTGCACACAGAACCAGGTGCTGCTCTCAATATTGTCTTTGAATTTATGTGTTTCTTCTGTAACGATAGGATATGAGGCAGCTGTTCTGGCCATGTGGAGAGAAAGCAAAGAGCTTTTAATTAGCAATAAGAGGGCTGTTAATTTCTTTTGGGATCTCACTTTTCTGTCTGTCTTTTTATCTTTGCACTTTTATTAGTATCTCAGCAGGAGTTTCTGCATGTACCAAAAAGCACAAAAAATAAAAAAACAAAGCATACTATGGTATATTCAGGGCAGGGATTGTACGCTATTTAGTGAGTAAATTTAAGAAACATAAAGTTGGTTTTTTTTTAGATTAAATCTACAACCAATATAATATAAATATTACCTTGAACTTTCTTGTACTAATAACATCATGTGATCAAATTAAGAAATAAAATATATTTATTATTATTATAGTCAATGAATCACTTCGTTCAATTTTTAAAAGTCTGAAATATACATATGCAGTTAATTAGAAAGTTTTCACTTTAATTTTAGCATATTTAAGTATAAAGGCAATTCAATATATAAAGTATTATTATCATTAAAACTAGGATCATTTTTTTCTCATGATATTATTTTGGTATATACTTTTTGTGCATTTTATAAGAATGCTTTATACACTTTAGGTGTTAATCAGTAATTAGTAACCATTACTTATCATCACTATGCTAGAATTATAGCTATATATACACATATCTATAAGATTTATGTTAAAAAAGTGTTCTGTATTTAATTGTGGCCATCAGATAGAGATTTTATTTTTAGAAACTAAAAATAGTAATATTTTTTTTTCTATTCCCTACTTCCATTTTAGAATTATAAGGATTTTTTCCCATATTTTCCTAATGATTTAAAGTCTATTTTAAAAGCATGAATGATTTTTCATTTTAATGTTGTGATGATCTGTTTTCTTTCTTGCTATACTTAACCCTAAATTTTTACTAAAAAACATAACACAATTTTTAACTAGTAAATGAATTTTATAAATGGGAATCTGTAACAGTGTGATCATGTTTTCATAATGGTTTAATATTTCCTTTACATTTCTTTCAAAAGCTAACATTTTGTTTTTTAAATCCTCAGTAAATGATATATTTAGAGTAGGGAAGGGGTGGAGAGAGAGGGAGAGAGAGAGAGAGGAGAGCTGAAGAGAGGAGAAAAGAGAAGAGGAGAGGAGAAGAACGGAGTGTGAGGAGAGGAGAGAGAGAAACATAAGTTGGCTGCCTCTCATACTCACCCTAACTGGGTATGGAACCCACAGCCAAGGTATGTGCCCTTACTGGGAATTGAACCTGCAACCTTTTGGTGTACAGGACAACAATGCATCCAACTGAACCCCTGGTCAGGGCTTAAAAGCTAGCTTTTTAATGACATACATAACTAGAGCATGGGCAAAGATAGATTATACATAACCCAGTTAGATCAGGAAGTTTGACTTGATCTGGATCTTCAAATCATGTACCCTTAGAATAGGCAGATACAACCCTTGCTGTATTCTACCACTCATTTATTCGTTTCTGCCTTCATTTTATAACTTATTTTATTTTACTTATTTTCAACCATATCAGGTGGAAACACAGAGAACAAACTTTCTGATCCTTTATCAATGTCAAATTGTGTTAATACAAATGCATTTGAAAGTAATTTCCTACCAAGCTATGTTTAGCATTATTCTTTATAACTTGTCATAGTTATTCCACCTTTCCTTAGCTTTGAGCCTGTAGTGAAATATAGAAATGGAAAAACTCCTCTTCTATATACTGATAAATATTGGACTCGCTTAAAGAGTTTGTCTCCACAAATTAAAAGTCTTTATTCTGCTGCATGGTAAGGGCGGTATCTCATTATTTATCCTAATGAGACATTGGTACACTTTTGTTATTCACCTCATTAATGGATAAAAACAATGAAAATTTACTTTATAGTCACATGTTACCATCCAGTACAGTAGAACACAAATGTATAGTGATGTTATTTAATTTATATTACTGAAAGGAAATTAAAAATATATATAAAATCAAAAAACTCCAATAAGTTTGTCTTTAGATTTTGTAGATATATTATTCCAGATTTGGTAATATATTCATTATTTCATCATATCTTTTAAAAAATAGATGTTTTTGTTGATTTTTGTTTGCTTTTCATTCAGAGATATGTAAAATATTGTCTCTTTTGATTATTTTATTTTTATTTTTTTAATTTATTTTTTTCTTTATTGATTAACATATTACTTATGTGTCCTTTCCCCTCCATTGCCCCCACACTCCCAAATCATGCCCTCAATACCCTGGTGTCTGTGTCCATTGGTTAGGATTATATGCATGCATACAAGTCCTTTGGTTGATCTCTCCCTTTTACTCCCTCCCTCCCCCACCTTTCCTCTGAGGTTTGATGATCTGTTTTGATTGATGCTTCTCTGTTTCTGGATCTGTTTTAACTGGAGAGCATTATGCTAAGCAAAATAAGCCAGCCAGAGAAAGATAAATATCAAATGATCTCACTCATTTGTAGAGTATAATGAACAACATAAACTGATGAACAAGAACAAAAACAGATCTTTTTATTATTTTACTAGAGGCCTGGTGCATGAAATTCATGCACGGAGTGGAGGGGTGTCCCTCAGCCCAGCTAGCACGCTCTCCAATCTGGGACCCCTCGAGGGTTGTTAAACTGCAGTCGGACATCTCTCTCACAATCCAGGACTGCTGGCTCCCAACTGCTCACCTACCTGCCTTCCTGATTGTCCCTAACCACTTCTGCCTGCCAGTCTGATCACCCTAACCACTCCCATGCCAGCCTGATTGATGTCTAACTGCTCCCCTGCCAGCTTGTTTTCTCCAACTTTCCTCCTCTGCCAGCCTGGCCACCCCTAACTTCCCTCCCCTGCAGGGTTAATCACTTCCAACTGCCTTCCCTTTAAGGCCTGGTGCCTCCCAACTGCCCTCCCCTGCTGGACATCTTGTGTCTACATGGGGGCAGGATCTTTGACCACATAAGGGCAGCCAGCTTATGTGTTGGAGTAATGGTCGATCTGCATATTACTCTTTTATTAGATAGGATAGAAGCCTGCTGCATGGGTGGGGGCCAGCTGGTTTGCCCTGAAGGGTGTCCTGGATCAGGGTGGGGTTTCCCTTGGGGTGTGGGGCAGCCTGAGCGAGGGGCCTGTGGTGGTTTTCAGGCTGGCCATGCCCCCAGGCAACCCAAGCAGACTCCCTGGTATCTGGAATTTATTTACCTTCTACAATTGAAACTTTGTAGCCTGGAGCAGAGCCAAGCCTCCTGCTTGCTCAGTGGCTGCTGCCATTTCTGTTGGGGTTCATGTATCATCTATAATTGAAACTTTGTAGCCTTGAGTGGAAGCCTAGGCTGACTAGGGTGTGTGGAAAGCTTGGCTTCCTGTATTGAAACCCAATCCTCTCAACTGCTCTCTGTGGCTGGAGCCATTTGGTTGGAGTTAATTTGCATACTCACTCTGATTGGGTGGTGGGTGTAGCTTGGGGTGTGGCTTGAGAGGAGTGATGGCTAATTTGCATATTGCTCTTTTATTAGATAGGATAATTTCATTTATATTAGAGGGAAATATAAGGATAGTTTTCTGAATCATAATAATAAGGATATTACTAGTGTTCCAATATAACATAAAACTAAATATTGTACGTTTAATAAATGTGAATATTTTAGAGCAAAAAGAAATTATAATTATTGTCTAGTACAATAATATCTTTTTTGAGGCATAGAGAGAGGAAGTTACTTGCTAGGATCTCATATTTTGCACCTGGTAAATCTGCTGTTAGAAAAATATCTACAGCTGTCTCTTTTTATGATAGTTCCAATAAACCATAAAGATTGCAAATAATGCTTTTGTGGGGATTCTTATATTACCTTTTTATAAATATGCTTATATGACAGGCAGTATGCTCTGTTCCTCTATGACTATTGTTAAATGGAAATAATTGGTTAAACTATTAGTTCAGAAACTACTAATATACACCTACTTTTCTAAAGTAGAATAAAAAGTTTCAACTTTTTTCTAATATATAACATTCAATATTTTTCCATAAGATGTTTTTCACATTTTATGCCTATAAAATATCATAGAAACATAAAACGGAACAACTGGTGTTTAATTAACGGAACTGCCTAGGTGAAATGCAATTGTTTTGCTATTTGTCAACATGAAAGAACTTAGAAATTCAACATTAATATTTTAACAGGCATGTTTTATGAAACAGAATAGTTAATTTGGAAAATCTTGCAGTTTCTGAAGAGAATTGAGTCAATTCATTTTGAAACAGGCTCTAACTTTTTTGTTTTCAAAGTCAGCAGTAATGCATGATTAATTTGGTCCAGTGGATAAATATTAACTCTATCACAGAAAGAAAAATGATTCAAAATCTCATAAAAAGTAGCCAGGTCTGCCTTTGCCATACAAATATGTGAAGCATTTATTGAAAGATAAATATTAAAATATACATAGAAAAGAGAAAAGCTTGCAAAAATTGACATCACAACCAAGTTTGCATAAACATTATATCTAATACTTATCATATTTGTATATGATGGGGATCTTTCACAAGCACTATCTCCTATAAGTATTGCGAGAAACAGGGCATCTAGGCATAATAAGCAACTTATTTCTCTTTATTTTTATTTTATTTTATTTTATACATGGAATAAACCTTTACTAAAAATATCTACTTCTTAAACCACATACAATTTTCCAATGTTCTATCGGGTCTAGTAACAATTAATGTCGTTTTTAAACATTCGTTTAAAATCTTGCTTGGCGTTGACTTGTATTGACATAACCTTCAAACACGTGGTATCTACAGAACGTGTGAAGTGTAATTAACAAGTTTTGCTTGAAAAAGTTTGTGTTTGGTTTGGTTTTTGTTGCAAAACTAGGGCTAAGAAGATGGCGGATGAAGAGCATATTCGGCACTGCATGCTTTACGAGTTCCAATTAGGAAGAAAAGCAAGTGAGGCTGCAAAAAACATCTGTAGTGCTCTTGGTCAAGATGCAGTTAGTGCCAGAAAATGCCAGCGTTGGTTTGAGAAATTTCGCGGGGGAAATTTTTTGTTAGATGACAAGAGTGGTCGAGGCCGTGTGTCCAATTTTGATCAAGAAGCTCTTCAAGCTCTTTTGGTGCAATATCCTCAAATTACCCAACAAGAGCTTGCGACAACTTTAAATTGTTCACAAAAAACAATTTCCAATCAATTGCGTGCACTTGGCAAAGTCCAAAAGTTTGGAAAATGGGTTCCTCATGAGTTGACCGACAACAACTGTAATCAAAGAGTCACAATTTGCAGTTCGCTCCCCTCTTGTGAAAACCTTTTGCTGTTTTTAGAGCAAATTGTTACCGGAGATGAAGAATGGGTGCTGTATGTTAATTTGAAAAGGTGGCCTCAATGGTTGGACAAAAATGAGGCTCCGCAGCCCACACCAAAACCTGACTTGCATGCAAAAAAAGTGATGTTGTGTGTTTGGTGGAATTTTAAAGGAATTCTTCATTATGAACTTTTACCATCTACCCAAACCATTACAAGTGCAGTGTAGCCCAAGCTTTAAGAGCAAAAGAACCCGCGCTGATTAATCGGAAGGGTGTAATTCTTCACCAGGATAACGCACGACCGCATACTGCAAGAATCACTGCTGAAAAACTGCGCCAGTTGGAAGGGGAAATTCTCCCTCAACCTGCATATTCTCCTGATATTGCCCCTTCCGATTACCATTTGTTTCGTTCTTTGCAAAACTTTCTTCTTGGAAAAAAAATTAATAATGAAGAATGCCTCAAAAATGCATTGACCGAATTTTTTGCATCAAAACCACAAGAATTTTACAACAGAGGGATTAAAATGCTTCCTGAGCGTTGGGCACAAGTAGTAGAAAACAACGGCAACTATATTGTTGATTAAATTTTGTGGTATTGTTTAAATAAATTCGATTTAAAAAAGTATTAGAAAACGACATTAAGTATTACTAGACCTAATATTTGGTTCTTTTCATCTAGTATTTTTGGTGATTTAGATTCTCAAAAGCCCATTAAGGCAGCTCTTATTCACATTATTGTTAAGAAAACTAAAATTAATAGAGCATAAAATAGTTCGGTTCTACAATATGATGCTGCTTCTAATGTAAATCAAGGTTCAGTTTATAGCTGCTACTATTTCCTTCTGTCCTTTAAAAGACAATTCAAGTATCATCATTTGTATGGATTCTCTTCTCAACTTTGTTGCTTTCCCTCTGCCTTTCCATGATACCATGTTAGTGATAACAATGTCAGTATTTGTATTTTGATTTCCAATTATTTCACAGGCATTCTGATAAGCATTTCTCTCCTATTATGGCACTAGCCCTGGTGATGTTACTTTTATTGCACTGATGTCATATATGAGGAAACTGGAGAAGTGATTGAATAAATGGGTTGATTGCTAATTACATGGTCTCCTTGTTCACATAAAAGCAAGTGCTGCTTCTCTTCACATGATTTGATGGTGGCTAAATATTTTTTCAAGTTATATCAGAATCCTACAGAACCCTTCTTTTCGCCAGGAGAGAGACCACTGTTTATAAGCTGAATATTGATTAATTTTGAATCAGAAAGAAAAGTAAGAATCCAGTACCTTTGGGGAGAGAAGCTGAGAGTGTAATACAATTGAGTTGTGCTATCATATGTTTAAACTCAAGTGATGAAAGATGGTTTAAGAGGATCACAACCAGCAAAGAGAAGCTGAATAGTCAAAAATGAGAAAAAAAATGTCTGTTAATTAAGGTCCTAAACTGAGATGTTTTTGGATCTCAGCTGTTGTTTATTTTTTTACATGTGCTGATAAACTATCCACATGCTCTTTTTACATAAACCATTGTATCCCCAGCTCCATAATGGCAAAATAGATGCTTCTTCCCACTATTTAAAAACACACACACAAAAAACAACAACACACACACAGAAAAAAACAATGCTGATACAGAATGTCTGCCATATCTTCCAAGCAGAGTGCATTTATGTCTTTCTAACTAGTACTTTGTTAATAAGTTTTTTCATATATAATCAATGTCCTTTTATAATTTATATTTAATTTAAATTTTTAAATTGTGTAATTCCTTCCTGCAAGGTAGCCTTTTAAAATAATTTACTGACATATAATAACTGATGACATTCCAAAAACTATATTGTTTTACAATTGTATTTTTTAATGAAAACTAACAGCTAATCATGCCCCTCACATATATTATCAAGTTGATTATATAGCAGCTGTATTCCTTTACAAGGATTTCTTTTATTCACTTATTTATGCTTCTTTATAACTCAAATGTATGTATATTTTAAACCTTTAAATCCATGGGGAGATTTTATTTCCATGTAAGTTAACTTCATCATGCATGTGAAAACTTAGTGACAAGAAACAATATGCTCCTCTTTGCAGCAGAGAAATTGAAAGTTTAGGCAAATGATGCTAATTCCAATATTAGTTGATAAATACAATTTTATTCATTATTTATTGCTTTATCATTTGCTTATAAGCTAAACTAGGTATTTTAGGATATTTAATTTTGAGGATCATGTTATAGATAATTCCATGACTTCCCCCCAAAATTTCAATCAATGGACCTATTAGAGATCTTTCTGTATAGATAAAATGGTCTAATTGGTTTAAATTTTGGAGTTATTATTGGATTTTGTAAGTTCTTATACTTTGTGTTGCAAATGGGAAGTTCTTATTAATATAAAAATAATTTCAATGTATTTTTAAATGTTCCTATTTTATTTGCCACATTTTACCACGGAGAATTTAAGTATTATCAGTTTACCAACAAAAAATAAAAGAGTAATTTATCATTTGGAACATCCATTTGCTTATTTTTCTCTAGCATTCTACAAGAATTTACTGAATAGATTCTTTCCTTCATATGAGGAAAAAATAGTTGAATAAGACTCATTTCTGTCATTAAGTAGTTCAATGTGTATTAAAGATTCTAGGAAAAACACAATATTACAATGTAGAGTGATATATATTATAAGAGGATAGTCCACAGAGCATTGAGAATACTAAAACAGTAAAAACCACAGCAATTTAAGCCTGGTTTAATAAGAATTAGATTCACAGGGGAGCCAACACCTTAAATTGCTTTGAATGTCAAGAAAGATTCCTGAGTCAGATGAATAGGAGAGGTCTAGAAAAGTTGTAGGTATTAGCTTTTCTTAAATGGAGCTACATCTCACTAGGAGTAGAAGAAAGAATGAGTATGATACTAGTGTATGTATGACTATATTTGAAGATAATTTATTTCACTGTGATATGTAAAAGTTTTGAACAAATATAAGTAATAACACAGAAACATTCATATGACAACAGGAAATTATACATAGACAACAGTATAGGCAGATGGCAGAAGCCCCAAAGTAGAATATATATGCATGTAGTCTTTATGTATATACATATGTATGTGTCTATAAGAGAACACAGGCTCTGAGGTTTCACCTTCCAACTGAATCCATCCACACCCAGATATGACTTGTAGCAAGAGAAGGCAGCAGTGTTCTCAGAGAAGAGCCAGTTTCTAAGTCTTCGTCATTTCATTAAGATACGCTTACTGGCTTATTTCACTTAGCCTAATGCTCTCCAGTTCCATCCATGCTGTTGCAAATGGTAAGAATTCCTTCTTTTTTAATAGTAGCATTGTAAGCCAGTCAGTGAAAGAAAAAATACCCATGATCTCACTCATTTATGGATAATAAAGTACATTATAATCTCATGAACAAAAAGATAGTTACAGAGACAGAGAAGCATGGAACAGACTGTCAAAATACAGCAGGAAGGCTGAGGAGGGTTGCGGGGGCCGGGATAAGAGATTAATCATAGGTCTTATATGCATGCATATGTCATAGCCAATGGACGCAAGACACTTGGGGGCAGGGTGAGGGCATGTGCCAGGGGTAGGAGAGACTGGGAAAGTTCAATGGAGAAAAAAGGAGACATATGTACTACTATTTATAATACTTTAAACAATAAAATAAAATTAAAAAGTTAGATGTACAGATGTTCAGTATGAAAAGGGGAGTAGTTAGATAGAAATATTATACATAAGTCAAGAAGAGGCTTAGTGGATTAAAATAAGCAATACCAACAAGAGTTTAAGAGAAGGAGTTGATAAATTTCTGAAGCAACCAAATTTATCTTATGAATTGCAACCTAAAATGAAATTAAACTTCAAATCATTTTGAAGTATGCATAATGTAATGTCCAATTAGAACATTACTATTTTAACAAAGATCTTCATTTCCTTATGCTCTTTTCCTCATAATGTCAACTATTGTTTGTTTGTTTTATCTCTAGAGCTCTCTCCACCTGCTGAGAAATAAAAATGAAAGGCCTTTTTCTTTTAAAATTAATCTCAAATATAAATCCAAAGCACAGCCGAAACCGGTTTGGCTCAGTGGTAGAGCGTCGGTCTGTGGACTGAAAGGTCCCGGGTTCGATTCCGGTCAAGGGCATGTACCTTGGTTGCAGGCACATCTCCGGTAGGTGTGCAAGAGGCAGCTGGTCGATGTTTTTCTCTCATCTACGTTTCTAGCTCTCTATCCTTCTCCCTTCCTCTCTGTAAAAAATCAATAAAATATATTTTAAAAATAAATAAATAAATAAATAAATAAATAAATAAACAAATCCAAAGCACATTAGTGTCCCCCATACATACTCTTTAGTGATTGTTTTTCCATCTATAAATGATCAATAATTTATTTATTTATAAATTAAGAAGAAAAACTTTTTTTACTATCTAGTTGAACTTGTAAAAAAATATATATTTTTTTTTGCCTGAAAGAGCTTCAGATACAAACCCTGAAACCAAGTCCAGAAAACCACCATCAAAGTGTGCCTGCAAGACAGTTCTTATTTATTTTAAGTTGAACTTATATACCTATACTTCATTGATTGCAAAGTAAATATGCAATGCACTTTATTCTTAAATGCCCACTTTGGGTAACTAAAAACATATCTTACTGTGGCCTATCAAATATTATATGTGTAGCTGATCATATTTGAATATTTGAATAAATATGATGAAAAGACAAATGCTTGATGTTTCAAATTGCATTCAGTCTTGAGTGAAGCATTCATTCTAAGGCTGTAAGACAATGACAATGTGTGCTGTTTTCGTGTGTGTCTGTGCAATTTGCACATATTTTGAGAGGCAGAGCTGTTGAAACACTTTAGCACTAACAACACTCTTTTTTTCTTGATAATATTTACCTTGACATTTCTATTACAAGAAGCAAATATATTATTTCTGCTATTACTCAGGAAATGTCTCAGCAGGATGAAAAAGAATCACATTTGAGAACTTCCATGGAAATTTGATTTTGGGTGGTAAATGCACAATACAATATACAGAGGATGTGTTATAGAATTGTACACCTGAAACTTATATAATTTTATTAATCAATGCTACCCCAATAAACTAAACAAAAATTAATAAAATATAAGTAATAAACGTAAATTTTTTAAAAAAATAATGGAAATATTTTACATACTAGGTGGCTATAGCTATCACAGGTCTATGCGGGAAAAAAATGTTCACAACTTAAATGTGTAGGTAAGGCTCTCACCCATCCTTGATCTCTGCACAAGACTATTGATTTCATTAAGGATGCAGTATAGCCCAGGGTCTTTAAGCAAACACATTTTCCCCTAAAATCAAATAGAGGACTAAGCAAAGAATTCTCTTTCATCTATAAATTATAAAGCCAAGTTCAAGAAATTTAAACTACTTGAAAAGTAATATTTTATTTCTTATGTAATGAAATTGTAAAAAATTAAAACTCAATGCAGACTCCCTTGACTGAGGAAACTGTAATATTTTAATTCAAACCTAGAAATCTATATCCAACTACATTTAATTGCAAATTAATAGTAGAATGTAGCAACTACTAGTAGGATGGATGTACAAAACCAGTAGCAAATTTTATCTCAGAGTAAATGTGTATCAAGTGGACATTTATTTTCAGGAAAAAGGCAATTTTAAATCCTATAAGTACACACACACACACACACACACACACACACACACACTCAAACACCTCTTTCAATTTCCTTAAGACACCATCATTTTTTATCATTTTAGCTAAGAACCAATTTGTTTCTTCTGGTCTAGGGAAAAATGTTACAATGATGGCTCTGAAAGTGTGGAAACAAAAAAGAAATCCTTTTTACATTTCTATTCTATTATTCTGTTTCAAATGAGAAATGACAAATCTGTAGGCAGTGCTTACTCTGAAATGTTATTTAATGACAGTGATACAGAAAAGTACGGGTTTAAAATATTTCTGACAATATTCCCTTGGAAGATGGTAAGAACTTGTTACTTTAAAGCTATTCACAATATTTATCCACCTTCCCCCCCTTATCATTATGGCTGGTCAACTAATATATCTGCTTTTGTACATTCCCAGCTTATATGGTAATCATGTTAAATAGATGTAGCTAATAAAAAAAGTACATGTTTGGGGGTAGGGTAATCTTTAAAAATTAAAAATAATAAAATATACATTTTTATTAGGAGAGAATACATTTCCATTTCTTTTACCCTTTCCCTTGATCTTGCCTGGATCTGAAATCCAAAGCTGGAGCTACAATGGCCATCATCTGCCTACAATTTGAAAGCCACAAATTGATGAAAATGAAGAGAGTAGCTCCTGTATTTAAGTCCTTGTACTCAAAGCTTCTTATTGTTTTAGTGCCTAAAACTTATCTATGGTTTAAATAAATAAATTCATAACTTATGTATGCTATTATAAAGGGTTTTCTGTTAATTGAAGAAATACAGCTAATATTAACTGAGATAAGCATGAATAAAATGATATAAACTGTCCCTCCTCTGTAAATAGGAAAATCTTTTCCATATTGAACTCTTATTTATTTCTTCAATTCTGTGATATGAAGAAAAACATTGGAGGACACTTGTTTGGTACACTTTCCTCATGTATAATTTGACACAAATTATACCCCCAAACAGTAGTGTGATTCTTTTCACTTTCTTTTGTGAAATGTGAACCACCTAGTCATGTTAGTTGTTCTACTCTTTTTATAATGCTGGTACCTTCTATTTAACTATTCAAAATCATCTCAAACCATTCAAACACTCTGTGGAGTGGGGGTGGGGATAGAAATAAAAATGTCATCAAAATACCATTATTCATTAGTATAGTGTTAGTATTAAAAGTTAGTATTAGTATAGTGTTAGTATTAAAAGCGTAATTAGAAAAATAATTGAAGTACACCATGATTTTTTAAGGAATGGAATGTAGACTTATAGGAAGAATTACAGGTAACTTATCTGGACTTGTTAGTTGCTACATATATTTGATATACCTCCTTGCTTAGGTGAATATAATCTATTATTTATATGGTATTCATGTAACAATAGGTTCAAAACATTTTACTATCAAATTTCCATTTTCTTGGAAAATAAAGACTCATTTAGATGTTTTACTTTAATACAATTTTATTTTATAAAGAAATATATAATACCTGGCTTTGTAGATTTAATATATAATATATTGTACATGGTTATTTTAATTTTGAATATTAAACAAGTTTGTTGGTCATATATGTTATAAATATGTGATATATATTTTATATTCATTTGGAATATTGATGTATTATCAGTCTGTGATTTTAATGGCTACTTTCAACCATACTTGTGCTCTGTAGTTTAAAAACTTTTAAAAAACTAACACCATTCATCAGTTTTATTTCCTTATTAAATAGAGCATTTTATTTCTATCTGTTCCTGACATTTTATAATAATTCCACATAAATGTACCATATAAAAAAGATATATTATTTAAATTTTAAACTTTATTTTCTATAACAGGAACTGTGTTATAAAAATAAATACCAGCATTATGATAATCTATTTCTCCCTTTGGCTCTTGAATAGTATTAAGGAGAAAAAGTAGTCTAATCAGTTTTTCCACAGTCTTTGAATTTATTTGAGTCTAAATTCTCTGCATTGACTAAATAGGGTGTTAATTCGATCACGATGCATAGTGTGTGCAGGCTAAAGGACAATCCGGCTATAAAAAGTCCTATTTCAGTAACATTAATGATTTCTGGCTTCTCTTTTTTGTAATTTAAGAAGTAGCCTGCAGAGTTTCTTGTTGTGGTTGTCACATCCACCATTATATCCCCATACCTATGATATGTGTATAGCAATGCCTATAATACTCCAAACGTATTGGGTAAGTGATGATGCAAAACTAGCCATCCTGAAATCAGGGGTATAAGACAACTCTTGTGTGTGTTTTTTTCTTTCTTTCTATAAAGCAGTTCAAAATAGCCAATCAACAACAAATTTAGAATATATATATTTGTAATTTATTTTTTCAAAGAAAACTGTATATAATAATAGTGTCATATATCCTTGTTACATTAAAGAACAATCAAGAAATTAGAATAAAAGCTCTTCCAACCCCAAATTCATGTATTTCAGTTTTGCAATTCAACATCAGTTTTACTATTCAAAATGCATGCATGAAGAGTTTTTACATAACTCGTTTTATTGCCTCTGTGTTATACATAACACTCTAAATAAGTAACCACGTTAGGTGCTTTAAATGCAAAGATTGCTTATTTTTTAGAAAAGTGCATTTTAAGTTGACTTTAAAGTTGTGTGTTTTTTTTTAATTAGGTTTGTGAAGAAATGAATTGGTTATTTTTCTTAAGGTTTATCAATGCACATTAATATGCCTCTTGCTGCCAAAATTTGCTAACAAAACACAATTATGTGGTAACCAGACTCTTATCAATTCAGTACTAAAAATAAAAACCAGTTAAAATAAATAAAAATAGAAATACTTCTCTATATAAAATATAGTTTACTTAGTTTTATATATTTATTATAATCATTGAAATATACAGTAAAGAGGAAGTGTATGATACATGTTAGGCTTTGGTGGCTCAAGAAACAGCTAATGTTCCAACTTCTGCCTCACCACCTACAAAATGTGAAGTCTTAAGAAATTTAGTCAGCACGCTGTGGCCTCAAAGTTCCTATTGGAAAAAAGAATTATAAAAGTAGTTGCATGGAGTTAATGAAAAAAGTAGGCATAGTGTCTCTTCTGAGTAGTATTGAATGAGTATTATTAGCTAGCAATGTTATTTTCTTTTATTTTGAATTAATTTCCATTCAGATTTTTTAAAATGGAGATTAGAGCTGTTTCCAGACTAGATATATTCTGGAACTCGTACTGATCAAATATTGTGCAAAAATATAGCTTTACTTTGGAGATATTCACAGTTAGGTAGCCAGATAAAATATACACAGTTAAATTTGGATATTCACAATTATGACCCCCAGATAAAATATGTCCATCTAAATTGCAATTTCACATAAATAATAAAATTTTAACTTGAGAATGTCCCAAGTATATGTTGAACATATTCATCACATAATTAGTTTGTTTTTCTAAAATTCAATTCAACTGAATATTCTGTGTTTTATTTGCTAAGTCAGGTAACCTATTCACAATGCAATTGGCATTTAAGAAAACATTGGAGGAAAAGTGTTTAAGTTGGTTTAACCCAATTACCCTCAAAATTTATTTTACCACAGAACACTTTTGACAATACCACCTATTAGTATGTTGATGGGTACAAATCTGGAAGAGCTGTTTTAATCTTATATTTTAATTTTACAGGTGAGGAAATGAAAAGAAGCTAATATACTAAATTTTTCCTAACAGTAGAGATCAATTGCTAGTTACCTAATCAAGTTAATCATACTCTCTCACTTTCCTTCAGAAAAATTGTCATGTTCTTCAACAATGTTATCCATAGTGATCTGAGGGTTCTAAATAATTGTATGGTTATCATAAGTCAGTGATTTGTACCTATTTTCATTTAGAATTCAGTGACTTTTTTCATGGATTACTTTATTCACTTTATTCACATTGTCCATTGTTTTGGTACTACCGTGTTTCCCCGAAAATAAGACATCCTCTGAAAATAAGACCTAGCGCAACTTTGGGAGAAAAGATTAATATAAGACACTGTCTTATTTTCGGGGAAACAGAGTAGAAATATATTGATTACAAAATATTAGAATTTGTAAATTTCCAATTTAATGCATATTCTATTCCAAAATTGAATATATATTACTCATGTATATATTCACAAAACACCTAAAACTCACCTGAATTTGTTCTGGAATCATTGACAAAATCACATCAGAAATTCAGAACCACTAATTTGAATGCAGTGACGAAAGGAACAAACCAACAATTATTATACAAAAATAAAACTCCTTATTTCAGTAGAAGTTTTAAAACACAAAAAAATTGAAATGTGATAATTTAGAAAAAATATTTTCTATTTGTTTTAGCCAAAGCATTAAAATATTTTGGTGAACTTATTTATAGATTTTATGTAATTTTAATTTCTGGATTAATTGCCACGTTACTTAAAAAATAATATATTTTGTTTTAAAGTTAAATTAAAAAATGGTTTCAATCTCCCTTAGTCATAGAGTGTGTGTGTGTGTGTGTGTGTGTGTGTGTGTGTCTTCTTGAGTTACTGCTTAAGAATCCCCAAGGTAATTCTTTTCTTATAATAATTTTGGTGGGATTTAATGACTTGTCCAAGCAAAGGTTATATAATACTAAAAAATGATTTAAAGCCAGCAGTATGTGAGAATAGCCAATTTTTTGATATTTATTTTCAACTCGTGGGGGTTCATGTAACTTTAAAAAATCACTCCTGGGTAGTTTGTGCAGTGTGATGCATTTTTAAAGTTCATGTTTTCCCTAGAAATTGTCTTAAACCCTATAGTGAAGATTAAATTCTTGATCTCTCTTCCATGTGACAAATCCTAGCTTGTCTAGAAGTTTAAAGCCTTAAGGGACGCTTAAAATAACAGGAGCATAACTCTTGAAATAAGCTGTTTTCTAGAATTTCTGTTTACAATAATTGCTTTGAATGCTTAGAGTTATTGAATCATGGAAATCTGTATATATATTTGAAAATACACACAGATATATATATATATATATATATATATATATATATATATATATATATATTATTTACTCTTGTAAGAGCTTCAGGGCTATGTATAATTCTCTGTAGAAATAATCAAGATAGAATACTTATTTTACTTCCCTAAAACATGTAAATATTATAGTTAAATTGGATACTTAATTTATTATATTCAGGGAAATACTTGCATATAACCCTTAAATGGCAATACTGTAGGTCGTTTGGTAGCAATTATAATAAAATTATCATTTAAATATTTATTTCATTAATTTTATGTTGTCTTTATTATTTACTCATAATTGAAAATAATTATGGAACTAAGTCATGATTGATAATCCCAATAATATTCTGATTTAAATGAAACTTTATATTATCAATTTAGTTATGTTGGTTCTAATAAAAATATAAATTAAATAATATATTGATAATGATTTATATTTATTACTATTGTTTAGCCACACTATTGGCTTTCTTTCCAGAATATACTTGCCTGACAGTGAATCTCCTGACTTTAGCATATTTTGAAATCAGGATAGATTGAAAAATTCTCAAAATTATATTTTCCTTAATCTGTTTATTTGGAATTTTTCCTTGCATTTTACTCTCAGTGGCAACAAGAAACCAGGCTGCACTTTCAGCACTTTGCCTGGAAATCTCCTCATTTAAATACCCAAGTTCATTACTTACAAGGTCTACTTCCCACATTAACTATAGGTACAATTCTGCCGATCTTTCTGCCACTATAAATAAGAATCATCTTTCCTCCAGTTTCTAGTAACATATTTCTCATTTCCTTCTGAGCTTCCCCAGTAGTCTTTAACGTTATATTTCTAATTCTCTTTATGATGATTTAGGCATTATCTAAGACTAGAGGTCTGACACAAAAATTCTTTTCACTTGAGGGTGGTGGTCTTTCAGCCTGGTCTATTTCCTCTCGTAGTCCAGGACCCTAGGGGATGTCCACTGCCAGTATAGGCCCACCCCCTAGGTGAGCAGGCCAAAGCTGACAGCCAGACATCTCTCTGGCAGCCCATAAGCCCTTGGGGGATGTCTGACTAATGGTTTAAGCCCGTTCCCCACTAGGAGCGATTCTAAGCCATTAGTCTGACATCCTTAGCACTGCTGTGGAGGTGGGAGACAGTCCTGCCACCTACTGGCCAGCCATGAGCCAGCTTCTGTCTGAGTGGTGCTCCCCCTGTAGAAGCACATTGACCACCAGTGGGCAGCTCCTGTGTTATATGTCTGCCCCCTATTGGTCAGTGTGCATCATAGCAACCGGTCATTCTGCCATTAGGGTTGATAATTCTTTTATTATATGGGATGATATAAAATTTCTCCTCTCCGATTCCCACATTTTTCTGTCCTCACTGGATGAGTCTGTAACATCTATAATTCTTCCAATAGTTTGCTCAAAAACAATCTTGGCTTTTTTGCGCATTTAAAAAAAAAAATTCTTCCAGCCTCTACCCATTATCCAATTTCAGAGTCACTTCTGCATTTTTTTCTATTTGTTACAGAAACTCCCCACTTCTATATATGGGTCTACTGCTGCTGAAACAAATTACTACAAACTTTGTAGCTTAGAAAACCCAAAATTTGTTTGGAGATAAACAGTGCTGGAGAGGGTGTAGAGAAAAAGGAACCCTCGTGCACCACTGGTGGGAATGCAGACTGGTACAGCCACTGTGGAGAACAGTATGGAGTTTCCTCAAAGAGTTAAAAATGGAACTCCCATTTGACCCAGTAATCCCATTTCTAGAACTATATCCCAAGAAACCAGAAACATGGTTCAGAAAGGATATATGTTCATAGCAGCACAATTTACAATAGCTAAGAATTGGAAAATACCTAAGTGCCCATCAGCAGATGAGTAGATTAAAAAACTGTGGTACATCTACACAATGGAATACTATGCTGTTGTAAAAAAGAAAGAACTTTTACCATTTGCGACAATATGGACAGAAGTGGAGAGCATTATGCTAAGCTAAATAAGCCAGCCAGAGAAAGATAAATATCACATGATCTCACTCATATGTGGGATAGAATGATCAACATAATTGTATGAACAAGTATAGATTGATCTAGAGACAAATTGTAGGGGAGGGAGGTTAGAGAGAAATCAAAGGACTTGCATGCATACAGACTAGATAACCAATGCACACAGACACTGGGGTGGTGGGGGCTTGCCAGAGTGGGAATGGCTGGGGGTGGGAGGGTCAACTGGGGGAAAAGGAGACATATGTAAAACTTGAAACAATTAAAAAAAAAAAAAAAGGAATAGAAAAGGCTGCAGTGTTTTGGAGGCCCTGTAGGTGGCTTTAGGACCTGAAGGTGGCTTCCATCAAAAGCCAAAAAGAAGCTAGGCCTTCAGCTATAAAAGAAGGAATGCAATTTGACAGCAAACTGAGTTTGGAGACCTATTGTTCCCAGTCAACCTCCAAAGGAAACTATAACTTGGCTGACACCTTCATTTCTGCTTGTGAGACCCTCAGAGTCAGGACTAGCAAAACCGGGCTGGGACTTCTAAACGACGGAAAATGAGATAATTGTACGATGCTAAATGGTTAAGTTTGTGGTAATTTGTGACAGGGCAATAGAAAGACAAAAGGCATTTATGTGAAGGTGGCCAGTACGTGAGGAGAGTGAGTCATTTGTCCGTGCAGCCTATTTCCCTCTGATGGCATTTACTGTTCCACGTAGAAAGTTCAAAATGATTTTCTTCTTTCTATTTAGAAGACAGGAACCTCAGTGAAGATTGTCCTGGCGAGTGAAACTTAAGTGCAGCAATAGGATATTAAATGTATTTGAAGTGTATACGCAGCTTGAAATTGTACTTGTTTCATTTTTAGTGCAGTATAGCATGTTTAACTGCCTGATGCCAATTAGCCATAATGAGAATTATGGGGCTAAAGCTCAGTGCACTACATTGGAAACGGACTCGTTGTGATTCTTACTGACTTTCTGCTTTTCCTTGAAGGACATATAAACTCTTAGAAGCGTCTCTCTTTTTTTTTTTCTACCTAAGAAATATTAGTTACTTTTTTTTTTTTGAAATTCTTACTTCAAACTCAAAAGAGTGCTTACCAGATTTAATTAATAAAAATAGTTTTTACATCTCTTCATCAGGCAGAAGCTGGAGTTAGCATACATTTTTAAAGTGTGTTCATTTTGTAAATTTTTGAGAAAGCGAAAGAGAGAAGGAGAGGGAGAAAATTGAGTTGCCTCCCATACATGCCCCAACCAGGGATTGAACCCACAACCTCTATACGTGCCCTGACTGGAATCTAACCAGTGGCCATTCAGTGCATGGGATGATGCTCAACCAACTGAGCCACCCTTGCCAGAGCAAGTTAGCTTAAAGGTTGATGTCTGCCTTACATTAACCCAAAATATATAAAACATTCTAAACAGATTTCTTTAGTTTCTTCAGAACTGTTAATATTTATACAGCCTATTTTCATTTTAAAATAATTAGGAATATAAATCTCTCAAATAGGTATACAAGGGTCAGGGTGTTGATATAGAATTCTAGGCGATATAAATGAGAGTGTATAAAACTTCATCAGAATTGCTACTTGTTTATAACACTTGAATTCAGGTAGAAGTTTCAAATATGAGTATATTCTCTGATATGTTATTTTGAAAGTAGAGGCCCAGACCTTGATATTCATGCACTGGGCTGGAGGGCGAGGGAGGTGTCCCTCAGCCCGGCCTGTACCCTCTCACAGTCTTGGACCCCTTGGCTTTATCCAGGGTTGCTAGTGCCTACGCCAGCAATCAGACACACCTCTTGAAGTCCAGGGCTCTTGCAGTCCAGGACCCCTTGCTCCTTACCTCCAGCCTGCAGTGGAGGCAAGGGAAACTCCTGCCAACATAACACAGCTGCTCTCACCAGCCCTGAGAGGCTTCTGGCTGAGCAGAGATCCCCCTGTGGGCGCACACTGACCACCAGGGGGCAGCTCCTGTGTTGAGAGTCTGCTCCCTGGTAGTCAGTGTGTGTCACAGTGACCAGTCCTTCCCCTGTTTGGTCGATTTGCATATTAGTCTTTTATTATATAGGATATGAAATAAGATAAGACTGGTATCAAGTTAAAAATCTAGAACATTCATTTGGAAAAATTAAATCTAAAGGAACAAATAACAACCCCTCTCACCTCTCCTAACCCCAAACACACACACACACACACACTAGTTACTCATGTAGAAAACTCAGAATTTTGAACAGAAACCTAAGGAATACTTTCCTCCCAAATCACAGGATGTGAACTAAATAGCTGCTTCTTTGAGTTTTTTTTTTTTTAATAAAAAATAAAAGGTTTCTCACTTGTATTATTTCAATAAACACATATAGCAATAACATTGGCTAAGCAAAACAAATTAGATAACTAATCCTTAAAATGTAGTTCTTAGTTTATTTTTAAAGAACTCACCATGTTGCTAAATGATCAGAATGCAGAAGAAACAGAGATTAAGTATAGAGCTTTTTTTAAATTTCCTCTGATTTAAGATTACTTTATTGGCAGAATAGGGAGATTCTGGCAAAGTGAAATAGAGATGAAGAAATATTACTTTTTAGAAATATAATTTTCTGAAAATAAGTCATGAGTTATGACTCTGAAATTCTTTTCAAGGAATATAATAAAAATGTGTGTTGTAAGTTATGTCCATAGTACAGTAGCATATGCCTTTGTCTGGAATACTTGTCCACCTCTCACTGTGGCAAAAACCTGGTCATTCAGAGTGAACCATGAACTCGTCTTTTCAGAGTGCAATAGGATTTGGCTAGGATTTCCTCAGGAGGACAGCCAAATGAAGGCAAGCCCAATTGTTACCTGTTCTGCCCTAGAAATTGGTACTTGCTTCATGACAAAATCAGGATTCAGAGAGTTTAAACCTATTGTACAACTGTCTGAGACATACTTAGGGGCACACAATTTCTTAGTAACTGTGTTAGCTGAAATTGATTACTTCATAAAACTTGATGTATCAGTTCCTGTTGAAAATTTGAATATAGCTTATTTGATGACATCTTATATCTGAGGCACTTTATATAACCATCTGTATTCAAAGACCTCCAAGTTCACTTATTCCACCTTAGATTCTCACACCCATATTCTATTGTGTTTCCTCTATCCTCATCTATTTTCCCAGCCAGTCCAGAATAGTTCACACTAATCTTCAGAGTCCATATTTTACAGCTAAATTATTTTATATCTTTGTCTTCTCCAATCTCAAAATAAAATCTGGAATTCCCCTATTATGTTTCTCTTAGGTTTTTAATATCTACCTCATTAAAATTATCCTGAATTTATACATAAGGTATCCATATTAAATGGATTATTAACACTTACATGGTAATTGTACTATCTCCCATTTACCTTAGTTCTTATTCTTGGGGCAATATGCCAAGAACCATATGTTATCTTACATATATCGAGGTCTCTACTATAGGTGAGGAACACAGAAAAATGAATATTGTCTGATTATATACATTCCTTCTTCTTCCTTTCCTGAAAGAAGAAAGAAAATTCTTTGCTCCAAGGGAAAAATCTTGAGCTAGTACTCTAATTTAGAATGTAAATAAATTTCTCCAGAGAAAAGGTAAGTCCTGGGTGTCAGCCCCACCCCCTTGATATATAAAATAGATTTCCATAAGGTAAATCTCTATACAATTCTCTTTCTGGTAAATCTCTATGCATTTCTTTTTCTATTTAAGCAGTCACAAATTAAATTCCATAGATTGTTCTTTTATTTCTGGTCCCAAGTTTTAGTCAATATTTTTCAGAAACCTCAAGTAATCTAGAAACAAAGACATATAATCCATGGTTTTTCATCTGCTTTATTTACAGGGTTTGGAGATGGAATTCTTTATTAGGTCACAATTCTCAGACTTTCCACTATAATTTCTGGATAATCACTCTACCATCTGAGGGTAAACAATTTATTCTTTTGAGGTTCATATTAAGCATCTCTTTCTTCATTGCCATTTCATTTCATTAACAACATCTACTTTTATCTTCACCTTTTTCTTCCTCTATCAAATTTGACACTCTGTGTAACACAACTCCATCCCCAACTCTCAGAACAATCTGAATTATTTCAAATATGTTTAGGTAGGATCTATATAAAAACTTAGAGTTTTATAACTTTTTCATATAATATTTTTCTGCATTCCACTTAAGCCCAATTCACTCATCTGTTGATATGGATACTTGAAGACCTTATTGTCATTTGTAGTTTTATGACCTCTGAAATAGTTAATTCTGCTGTCTCAAATACTTACCTCCTTTAATTTTCATTTCATTAACCCATTGGACATAATGATTTTACCTCACAGGATGTTTTATAACTGTGTTACCTTGTGTTAACTGATCTGTGTCCCATTGTCTTGGTTATCTTTTCTATGACAGTCATGTCTTGATGAACAAAATCTGCCAACTCTCTAGGCCAGTGTTTCCCAAAGTGTGGTACGTGTACCCCCAAGGTTACGGGAAGAGTTTGGTGGGGGTGTGCATGCACGCATTGCACCGGAGTTTGGTGGGGATATGCACTGCACCGTGCTTAGCTGTGCCTAATTCTACAGTCTCATAAGTACGAGGGGTACTCAGTTTTACAAAAATTATAGAAGGGGTACACATATGTCAAAAGTTTGAGAAATACTGCAGGCGATGTGATTTTCTCACTTGTTCCTTCAGTACCCCACATCTTTTTTCAAAAACTCAACTGTAACTCAATGTATAATCTTATTTTCCTTAAAGTGTTTATGCCTTAAGTGGAATATTTATTGAGAGAACTGTTCATATTGCTGTCATTACAAAATTATGATCTATAATCTTTATTCACAACTGAATTTCATAAAAGCCTCCAATTTAGTTCCAATTCATTCTACCACATTTATTAACAATTACTCCCTCAAGTTTCCTACTTTAATATCTATACATCACACATTGCAAATACTCTGTCTTATTAAATTATGAAAATAATGTAGTGTATTGGTTGTGTTCCTTATTGTGGAGAGTGCTTTTTTGTTTGTTTTGTTTTTTTCTTTCTCCAGATATACTGCTATACCAAATTTTTGGCTTCCTAGTAATTGCATGTGACCTTACTAATTAATATCTGGTTAATGGAAAATGGGAAAAAGAGATATGCAACATTCAGGTATGGTTTCTAAAATATATTTTTTATGATTCCCATATGTCTATTCCTTTATCTTCTATCTGGATATAGAGAATTTAAGAAATGATACCATGTGTCTAGAAGATAACCAAGCAACAAATTGGAAGGAGGTCTGAGTCTCTGAAATGTCATTATTGTCATATATTACTGCATAATAACATATTCATATCCAACATGACTTAAAACAGCAATAATTTAATATATGTCATAGTTCTCTGGGTTGACTTGGCAGTGCTTTTGCTTTATGTTATGTTAATTGAAGGGCTGGGATGGCAGAACACGCCAAAATATCTTCATTCACTGGCTGAGAGATGATACAGGCTGCCAGCTAGGACTTCAAGTGGGCCTGCTTGCTCCAAACCTCAGATTTCCTCCACATGAGCCTTTGCATATAGGTGTTTGACTTTCTTGCAATATTGGTTTGTGTTTAAAAAGGGAGCATTTCAAATGGCAAATCAGAAGCTGGAGAACCCTTGATGCCCTGTCTAATAATTTAAATATTGTTATTTCTGCTTCTTTTATTAATAAAAATAAATCATTAGGCAAGGCCTGATTCAGGGAGAGGTAAAATAGGCTCCACCTTTCAATGAAAAAAAGGGCAAAGAATTCCTAGTCATCATTAACCAAACATAGTCCACTTCCAGGTTGTAAATTTTTTATGTATATCCCTTATGTAAATTGCATTCAATTGTTTCCCAAACCCTTATAGTCTCTTTCCATGATAGTATGAAATTTAGTCTCATAGTACAGGTTCTTTTCATTTAAATGTGATGAGATGTGGATCAAAGCTCTCTTGGGACTATCATGTTTGCAGTGACCTAAAAACTAGTGATATCTGTGTCCTAAATACCACATTTTCTAGCAAACAACACATGATAATTAATATAGAATTTGGAGCATCACAACTCCTTCTTTGCTGGCAAATATGCAAGTGATATCTCATTATCTGCTTATCAATGCTAATTAGTGCAACAGGGAACTATTAATGCATGTAAAATGGATAGAAAGTGATATATGTGTGGTTGTGTGTGTGTGTGTGTGTGTGTGTGTGTGTGTGTGTGTGAATGTGCCTAATATAGAGTACTTTGATGAAATTCTAAATAAAGTTACCAGGAAAGGTATCACCATAAGACAAATTTAGAGTAAAGAACTGAAGAAAGTAATATAGTAAACCATGCAGTAATTTAGCAGTGACAGAGTAGGATAACTTTTTAAAGCTCTTACAATAATTTCATTGTGGGATGTTGGTGGTTTGAACCAGATGATAACATTGGAGGGGGGTAAGAAATGATAAAATTCTGGATAACAACAACAACAACAACAACAAAAAAATAGCGCCAATAGAATTTCTTGGTGAATGACTGGGGCAGAAGAGAGAAAAAGACCAAGTAAGAATGACCACAAGGATTCTTACATGAGAAGAATTAGAGGAATAATGTTTTCATTATCTAATTGGGCAGAATATATGCAAGATAAAAAGGTTCATGATGAGGGAAATTCAAAATTTAAGTTTTAGATAGATTCAATTTACAATTATTATCAGAATTCCAAGGAAATTGTCAATAAGAGGAAGAGTTTGGACTTTTGAGCCTAGAATTCTGGTTCTCCTGTGAGTGCCCATTTAATTGAGTTAAAGAAAAAGATATGACAGATGGCTAATTGCAATGTGATAGTCACTTCCATCCTTGACAGAGTGTTTTTACTGGAGTGGTGAAGATCAAAGTCCGGTTTGGGTTTATTCAGTGAGAATTGGAGGAAAATACTTGGAAGCGCTGTATTTTGAAAACTTTATATCTATAGCATTAAGGAGTCTCACAGTTCCCAATGATGCCATGAAGCTGACTTACACATTTTTAAAAAATATATTTTATTGATTTTGTACAGAGTGGAGGGGAGAGAGATAGAGAGTTAGAAACATGAATAGAGAGAGAATCATCGATCAGCTGCCTCTTGCACACCCCATACTGGGATGTGCCCGCAACCAAGGTACATGCTCTTGACCGGAATCGAACCTGAGACCCTTCATTCCCCAAGCCGACACTCTATCCATTGAGCCAAACCGGTTTCGGCAAACTTACACATTTTTAATAGCACACCATCACTAAGAAATTTTGTCCATTGTCTCGCTCATCACAGGACATTTAGATTTGAGAATCTAAAGGTCCTACCCACATAAGGGGAAACTATACAAGTTCAAAAAGGAGTTAGAATTATACCCTAATATAGGAACTGTTGATACATTACAAAATATTCAATCAAAATTCTTGTTCAGAGCAATTCTGATATTTTCAGGACAGTTATCTGAAAATAAAGCAGCCTGATTGAAGGTCAAAAGGCCAAATCCATTACAGGACTTTTCTTTTTAAAACTCACTAGCCAGGAATAGTTCACAAATCAGGAAGTAGGAAAAACATTTTGAATTAAAATATTAAGAAAGGAAAAGTTGATTTCTGTTCATTTCCTTTGACAGAAATAGAATTATATTTCAACTAATGAGTCCATTGTGTAAGTGGACAGACTAAATACTAGTTATATGCTACTTAAGCCAGACTAGATGATTCAACATTATTGGAGTTATTTGAGCTTATGTCCAGAAGAAGTTTTTTACACTGAGGCTTATGAATTTGGTAAATGAATGCTCTATTTTTCAATGGCTTTCATTTTTCAGTGGCTTTCATATAGTAGAAACTGAGGATTATCAGGCAGGACTAACCTTATATAACTTTCTGAAATACATGAGGCAAATACTAGGAGCATGATAACACTTTGTCCTCTAGCTTCTCAGGTTGTAGTTGGAGGTTCAGAAAGTTATCTTCTTATTACAATATTATCTTCCTTAAAATGTTCTTTGGATACTTTCCTCCTTCTCATGCTTACTCATACTCATTACAATCATGCACTGTGGCTGATTTCAATGAATTGTTACAAACTTGGTGGCAATTATTTTTTTTAATGAATGTTATTTTAGGAGAAATAAATATGTTTTAGGTTTGGTCATTTTTTGCAAAGGTAATTTTTGTTGGGGGGGGTTATTTTGTGCTAAGAAAAAACAAAACAACACTATCCGTATTTTATTAAGTAGGAAAATATGCCAACAAGAAAATTGATATACTTTTTTTATACTACATATTTAATGTCTTTAAATGTTTAAATCCCATCAGCAGGAGAGTTTTCTAATATTTTCTCTTAAAATTACTGTAGATTTTAGTATTTATCACACTACTGAGCAGTTTTAGGCTTGCTAGCTAGGAGTAGAGTAATTGGAAATAGGCATTGAATTATACTCAGCCTAATCATTCTATGAGAATCTGAATGTTAAGGGAGTGTGGGAAAGAGGAGACATTAGTAAGAAATAACTATTTTACCAAAATATACATTTTTTAACCAATATATCTGGAATGAACCACTAAATTTATTCTCCTCTGCTCTGCTCATGTATTTAGTTCAAAGGATGTTGAGCTCAATACATTTTCATTAAGCCATTTAATATTTATTTTTCTCATTGTTATAATATATGGTGAGAATCAAGGGTATACCAAATGGAGTTTTGTCCCTCAAAATATAATAGTCATGAAAATATTTTTAAGTAAAAGGTAGATTTAAAATACAGTGCAATAAATGTTATAATAGGGATATATATAAATGTCTGTACCCAATTCAGGTTAAGAGTATGGAGTCATGGAGAGATATGTTGAAAGAAGTCTTCCCACCCTGGCCAGGTGCTCAGTTGTTTGGAGCGTCCTCAAAAAGTTTCAGGTTTCGCCAGGACTGGTTTGGCTCAATGGATACAGCATTGGCTTGGGGACTGAAGGGTCCCGGGTTCAATTCCGGTCAAGGGCATGTACCTTGATTGCTGGCAGATCCCCAGTAGGGGGTGTGCAAGAGGCAGCTGATTGATGACTCTCTCTCATCGATGTTTCTAACTCTCTATCTCTCTCCCTTCCTCTTTGTACAAAATCAATAAAATATATATATTTTTTAAAAAGTTTCAGGTTTCATTCCCAGTCAGGGCACATACATAGGTTGTGAGTTCCATCTCCGTGGGGGTGCATCCAGGAAAAAACTGATATGTTTCTCCCAGTGATGTTTCTCTCTCAATCTCTCTCTCTCTCTCTCTCTCTCTCTCTCTCTCTCTCTCTCTCTCTCTCTCTCTCTCTCCCTCCCTCCCTCCCTCTTTCTAAAATCAATAAACATGACCTCAGGTGAGAATAAAATAAAAGTCTTCCTGTATAAAAAGATGACTTAGCTGAGATCCTAAGGGCAAAAATTGGTAGTCCAACCAAGTACATATTTTAGTAGTCCAATCCAGTATTTATTCTGTCTTGAGACTATCCCTCTCACAATCTGGGACCACTAGCTCTTAACTGCTCATTTGCCTGTCTGCCTAATCTCCACTAACTACTCACCCCCTCCAGGCCTTGTTGCTCCCAACTGTCCCCCCTCCCACTGGCCTGGTTACCTCCAACTGTGCCTCCTTGCTAGCCTGGTCACCCCTAACTGCCCCCCTGCCAGTCTGGTCATCCCACGCAGCCTACTGTTGAGTCATTTGGTCATCCCTCAGTAAGGCCTCTGTAGGCTTTGTCATCCCAGAGCCTACTGTTTGTTACCGTTACTGTGACACTATTCCAGACAATTTGCATATTCCTCTATTATTAGATAGATGATTCCCTGATTTAGAAGTTTTTTCACAATTATGGGTGAAATAATATTACATACAGTTGTTACAAATGAGGTGTAAATTAACTTTTTTGTTTTTCTGGTTGTCAAAATAAAAAAAAAACTTTTTACATACTGCTCATTGTTAATAAAGAAGTTTGTATCAGACCTCATTAAAAAAAAAAAAAAAAAAAAAAAGGTTCTGTCTTGGCACGGTGTCTCAGTTGGTTGGAGTGTGATCCTGTACACCAAAAGGTGTGGTTTGATTCCCATTCAAGATAATTACTTAGGTTGTGGGTTTGATCCTAGTCTGGGCCCATATAGGAGGTAACTGATAGATGGTTCTCTCTCACATCAATGTATCTCTCTCTCTTTCTCTCCTTTCCTTCCTCTTTTTCTAAAAACAAACAAACAAACAAACAAATCCCCTTCTTGGTTGAGGATAAACACACACCCACATAGGTTCTTCTTGACATGTAACTACAAAAGTAAATATTGTTTTTTAGTATCCCTTCCAGAAAGGATTTGGTATAATCCTTTTTTGTTTTAGAATAAATCTTCTTGAGTTAACTAAGACCAGTACTTTCTCAGATTCCTCTCTCCCTTCCCAATTGGGATTCCATTCTCACTATTTTTCCAAGAGTATTTTTGCCAAAGTGATAGGTAAAGTCATAAGTCTCCTTTGGTTTTAGATTTTGACAATGTCAAAAGGATCCTTATTTTGATTCAATATTTTCAATTTCTGCAAAAATTGATAGAGTTAATTACAGTAATCATGGGATAAAATAAAACCAGCTTTACATTATATATCATTTTTGAGGGGAAAAATTAAAGGAAAAAGATATTAGTAATGGTATTAATAACTTAAATAAAAAATTATATGTTTTGTGAACATAAAATATTTGCTGATAGTAGGCAAAACACAAATAATCCTATAGAATTTTCTCAAATAGTGTTTATTTAATAAATAAGTACTAGTAATCATGGTTCTTAGTATTTACCCAAATGAACTGAAAACATCTCCACACAATAACCTACATGTAATGTTTATATCAGTTTATTCATAATTGCCAAACTTGAAAGCAACCAGGAAGTCCTTTAATAAGGGAATGAATAAATAAACTGTAGTACATCTGGACAATGGTATATGATTCAGCATTAAATAAAAATAAGCTGTCAAGCAACGAAAAGACATGGAAGAAATTTAAATGCATAGTACTAAATGAAAGAGCCAATCTGAAAGGCTGCATACTGGATGATTCCAATTATATGACATTCCGGAAAGAAAAAAATTAGGGAGACAATAAAAAGATCAATGCTTGCCAGTGCTTATGGGGTAAAGGATAAATGAATAGTCAGAACCCAGGAGATTTTTAGAGCAGTAAAAAATAATAATAATGGATACATGTCATTATATATTTGTGAATAGTCATAGAATGTAGAACAACATGTGAATATTAATATAAACTATGGATTTAGGTGATGATTGTGTATCATTGATGCTGACACATATACTACTGGAGTGGGGGATATTGATAGTGTATGGGAGGTTGTGCATCTGCTGGGAAGAGAGTATATAAGGAAACTCTCTGTGCCTACTCCTCAATTTTGCTGTGAATCTAAAAGTAACATCTATTAGTTTTAAAATAAATATAAGCTTAGAAGTTAAAAATATGCAATGCTTTTATATAGTCCCAATCATAAAACACTGAAGTTAATTTTACAGTGAATGAGAGGATGACCAAACAGAGAATATATTCTTTATGATAGAGAGCAAGCTTTTTATTCTGATTAATAATTTTAGCAAGTTGTACCCTTAGTTCACTAGCACTAACTTCATTATTTTCTGGAGCTCTAAGTAAGTAATTTTACAACACACCATCTATATACTTGAGCAAACTTAGTTACAAGGGAATCGCTTCCTCTCCAGCACAAGATTAATTTTCTAATTTTTTCCTCAGATCTGAAAAAAATATCACATTAAAAAAATATTTATCATAAAGAGATGGAGACACATAACCCTATGTTTCTAATTTTTATAGTGGCTTCTTTTTATTGGTCTTACACAGGTGATCACTTTCTCCTTCTTGAAATATTGCTTCCTCTGTTTCTTTTCTTGTTGTGGTTGTTGTTTGTGACACCACACCTCTCTACTTCTCTTGATGCTTCATCCCAGTGTCTTGGTAAATTCCTTCTCTTTTTACTTGATCTTGCAGTAATTAATAACTCTTGTATCCATCCATTTTATTCTACATATATATGTGTTTTTCTAACTAATATGACCAGGTTTCCTGTGTGTGTGTGTGTGTGTGTGTGTGTGTGTGTGTGTGTGATGTCATTTAGCATCTCTACAGAATTCAAGGCAAATGGCTGCTTTACATTTTTACTTGGATGCCTACACGTCAATTAGACTTACTCCTTGCCCAATCTTTCACATCTTATTAAATGGCACCATCAGTCTCCCATATACTACTGGAGTGGGGGATATTGATAGTGTATGGGAGGTTGTGCATCTGCTGGGAAGAGAGTATATAAGGAAACTCTCTGTGTTTCCCACATACCCAGGCAAAACCTAGGAGTATTCCTGGATTCCTTTCTCCTACCCATATCACATATCCTACTCATCTGCAAGTTCAATCAGTGCTACTTATAAAATATTTCTTGAATCAAAGCACTTGTATTTCAACTTCTGCCACTCTGTCTTAAATCACCATCACCTCTAACCTAACGTGCTTTAACAGCTTCCCCCATGCTCTCTTCTACACTTGCCTATATAAAATCTGTATTCACAGAAAAGCCAGTAAGTTCGATTAAAGATGAAAATCCAGTCCTGTTGTACCTCCTGCTGAAAATCTGTTGTTAGTTTCTCATCTTAGTTAGAATAACCTCTAAACTCTTTACCAAGATCTGTAATGTCCAGCATGATTCTTTCTCAGTCAACCTCCAAGATTTTGTTTTCTGCCTTTTCCCTCTTTTTACTGAGTTCCAGATATGCTGGTCTTCTGTCAGGTTCTGGCATATGTCAAACTCCTTTCCATTTTAGTGACTTTTCACTTGTGCACACATTCACCTACAATGATTTTTCTCTAACCTTTCTATGTGTACCTCCTTCAGGCTGTTCAGATCTCAGTTTAAATGTCATCTAACTAGAGATATTGTCTTTGATTATCTATGGAAAGTATTCTCTAGTCACTGTCTCTTCTTTTGACATCTCTATATTACCCTCTTAGATGTTAGTTTTCACATCTCTTTTCTCGAGAATTTTTATTCAAAAGAGAAAGAACTTTGTATTATTTACCAACACATTTCTAGTGGAAAGCAAAGTGCCTGGTCTCCAGAAAATAGTGTTTGCTGAATAGCGCATTGTGTGCAAGGCATTTTTCGAAGGGAAGCATCACAAGAGCACTGATGTAAAGACTAGTATTCTCACTAAAACTTCCTCACAAAAATGCTTTCAAAAGGATTGTGCTATTGTGGTTTTGTGGTATTTCTTTTCTTTGAAGACAATAATCCTTAGTGAAAAGGAAGGACTAAAACTCAAAATATTCCAGGAAGATTCATGATAATGTGGTTTATATTATTAGTTACCATTGGCCTGGCTTCATCTAAATATAGACATATACACATAAAATTTACAATTTGTAAAATTTTGGGGCCATGAAATCTGAAGACTGGATTAAATCTATGAACCTTATTCTACTAAAAAAGCACATATTCAAATGCCTTGCATGCTAAACTTTTCACAGAATGTTGGAGACTTCACACACCATGCACCATACACTCATGCTCTTTTTTTAGTTGGTAAACTCAAGATATAATAGGAAGATTAAACTGTCTTTTGAAACAATTATCCATAATGGACATGTGGTCTCAAAGTAAAATTTAATGGGAGTTTTTAAGACTCATCATGGGGTTGCATTATCTGTTAGGGGCCAAAAAATCAGGTTATCTGTATAATTATTTATTAAACATAGACCCATACAGGTGAGTACAACGTTTCTTTAAAAATATCAAGTAATTTTACTGTATATAGTACATTAGGCCTGGGAACACAAAGAGGAATAAGAAACAGTTGATTCATTAAAATGCTACAAATTTTAAGTCAAGAGAGACATATAAAATATATCATTTTAATATAATGAAATACATATAACAATTTTAGAACAATGGTGAATATATTGACTTAACTAGGATCATTATAGAATGATTATAGATGTTCTATTAAGTTTCCTGAGATGAATCTTAAGTTAGTATAATTTTAAAAAAGGACAGAGGGATAGGTATACATAGAGGGTTTAGAATAAATTGAGTGAAGGAAAAAAATGCTTGGCATATAGAAATAGAAACAATTTGGTACAAGAAATTAAATTTTGAAGTCAAGATAGCAATATATGGAGTGGGTGATAGGTCACTTAAGAAGTCTAAGGAGGAATAGGATAAAGTTGTACTTCATTTTGGAGAATTGATTGGAAGCATGTGTGCTACTAGTTTAATTAGGGGGTGAATCCAATAGTCCTTTTTGATATTATTAAGGCCTAAATTAGGTCAATAGTATTTGAGATGTGTGATATATTAATAACTAGGATTTTCTTAATAAAGCACTGCAGATCAGGTGACTTGAACAATGAACATTTATTTTCTCTGAGTTCAGGAGGGTAGAAGTCTAAGATCAAATGTGAGGTCTCTATCCTTGGCTTGCAGATGGCCTTCTGGTGTCATATGATTGTTCTCCCTGTGCATGTCCATGCCTTAATCCCCTTTTCTCACAAGATGCCTAATTCACTTTATTGTATTAAGGCCCATACCATTACCTCACTGAACCTTAAATTCCTCTTTAAAGACCTTCTCTCCAAATACAGTCACATTCTGAACACTTGACTTTAGCAGTTCAACATAAGAATCATGGTGTGTGTGAGGGGGGAGGGAGAACACAGTTCAGCTCAGAAATTAAATTAAAAAATACTTAAATGAGAGGAAAATGGGGGAAAGATGGAGCAATGGTTTGAATCTAGATACTCTTCAAATCGTTATTATTGTAAACATAAAATTGTCTCTCTCAAAAGGTAGATTAAATGATAGACTTTTAATATTCCTGCTTATCTGAAAGTTTTGAGATATACCAAAGTATGTGCTGCTTACTATGAAGCAGAAAAGCAAAAGCTAAGTGAAAACAAAATCAAGAACCAGGGGAACTGACCAAAACCATAGTTCTTACCTTGGATGCATGTTGGAATCACATGGAACTTCTACAAATATCTTTATGCCTTTGGGCACACTTCAGCACAGTAAATTATAATCTGTGGAGTAAAGAGAACGTGAACCACAGTAGTTTTAAAAGTCTCCCAGACGATTTTTATGTGAAGTGAACATTAAGAACCACTGACTAGATTCAAGGAGAGGAGGGGGTGGAATAACAAAGAAACTGGAAAATAATGAAGGTTGCAGTCCTTATAAGAGTTGAGGGTGCAACTAGAAATTGAACACAGACTGACCAAGTTAAATGTAAGGAGCAGGATTTAACAGTGGTCTATGCAACAGAGAGCCTAGTCAGGCAGAATTTCACAAGTATGAAATTACTAGAGGTCCGATGCACAAAATTTGTGCAAAAGCAAGCCTTCTTAGCCCTGGCTGCCTCAGCCCTAGCAGCCCTGGCTTTGTCTCAAAGGTCATCCAGATAGTTGTTCTGCTGTTTGGCCATTCACTCGATTTGCATTTTATGCTTTTACTAGAGGCCTGGTGCAGGAGATTTGTGCACTAGGAGGTGGGTTTCCCACAGCCTGACCTGCACCCTTTAGCAGTCCCAGAGCCCTCAGGGGATGTCTGACTGCCCTGGAGGCAGGACAGGCTCTACCACCGCAGCTGAGCTCCCCAGCCTGGCTTCTGGCTGAGTGATCCCTCTTGTGGTATTTCACTGACCACCAGGGGGCAGCTCCAGCATTGAGCATCTGCCACTGGTGGTCAGTGCATCTCATAATGATTTGCATATTAGCCTTTTATTATATAGGATTATTATAGATTTCTGTAACTAGAAGCATTGATATCCTGCATTCTCAGAACAGATCCTACATTATGGGAATTACTCATTTTATCAATCATCCTTTTAATTAATGATGCTTTCGTGTGTGTAAGAACGTTATTGTTATGTGACTTTTATCAGTGAAGCTTCTGCAAATATTAAGATATAATTGCTCCTGTACAATGCACCTCAGCAGAAATGTCTGTGTGGAGGTAAACATTGGAAAACCTGGGACACGGGGGCACCAGTGCTCTGAAGCAGAGACAGAGCCTTCAACAAGAATGTGCAATCAGAGGATCACAGGGTGGATGTCTCAGAACCCACAAAATCACCTGGGAGAAAGGGTCAGGCTTAGGCATTTGCCCAGCCCAGAGAGCCAGTCAGGCACACATTTCCCCAGTACCCTACTTCTGCTCTTTCTCTCCTCTCCATCGCAACCTGAAGCATCAGAGGCAACAGTTAGCAAATGAGGGAAGAAGTGAGTGCTGATGGAGAATCAGCTTCACATTTTCTGTTCCGGTTTACAATAAGCCTGCTGGGGCTGGGAAGGAAACTGCTTATTGACTGAAGAGTGAAGTGCTGATTAAGTTTATTGGACCAGAGTTTTAATGACTAAGTTGATTATATGCATTGTGATTTGCAACGACCACAGGAATTTTGGCAAACTAAAACAGACCAGAAAAGTTATGGGATCTGACTCAGATTCATACAGAGGAAGGGGAAGAATTATTTTCATTTTTACTTAGGAGTTAAAAGAGACATTCTATGACCAAAACTTAAATTGATTTTATGATTACATGTGATTGATCCTGATGTTTGATGCTCCATTTCATTCATCGGCAATGAGCAAGAGGAGAGGAATACAAGAACAGATATGGCCTGAAAGAAAACCTCTCCTCTAAAACCCTCACAGATCAGCGCGGTTTCTAAGGAGCATGCTGATCTGTTCCTTCCCACGTGGCCCCCACTGCTTTACTGGAGCACACATGCTCCTGGGATCACTCTTAAAGCCAAGATACCACCCTCTAGCTCTGTGGGGCTGTAGGCATTCAAGATAAACCTTGATCTGTGGCCTCCGTGGATGCATCACCTAAGTACTTTTGTTCTTTCATACCTCTTTTCCCATTTCTTTCAGTAAATCCTATCTTTCAGAATTATAAGTGACCTCAAACTTAACAAAAATGTAAATATTTTATTGAGTTTCACATGGGGATCTTACGCTATACATTTTATTGTCACTTTATAAAGAAAATTAACATTGAAAAGAAAATATGTATTTATTAGGTTCTAAAAGGTTAACAGATTCCGTCTAGTGCCATAGTCACATGTACAAAGTATGTTCCATAGCATGACTGATCTGCTCATTGAACTGTCAACGATTGACATAGATTGCCTCAAGACTGATTCAGTCCCAGCAACAGTTATCAATAAGGAACACAGTCAAAGGAATTCATGCTTTTGCTGCAATCTACTTCACATGCAGATATAACTCCTGTTCTGGTAACTTGTGTTCCTAAAGTGATGGGATTTAGATAGTGTGGCAGGCAGCATATGCTTTTTATAAGTTTATTTTGTGAGAGAATATGATTTTGTTGGTGGAATTATATTGGAGTTAAATAAATCATCTGGGAGAAAATAAGAAATATATTTTACTAATATTACTGGAACAGCATAACCTGAAAGAGAAAATGAGATAGTTGGTCAGAGTGCAATCTAATTCTAGTTCTGGCATATCAATGAAGTAATATTAGGGCCCTTAAATAAGATGAAGTCCTAAAGTTTCTGGATTTGACTTTATTAATCACTCATACTATGATTGTTAAAAATAAGCATTCTAGTCCATAGTTTTCTTGTTTGAAATATGTGTGTGTTTAGTGTACTTTTGAGTCTTTTTGCTCTATATCGTTTATTGAGTGTACTTTTATTAAACTTTACTGTCATATTCCCACTCCGTGTCATCTTGAAATTACTTGATTCCTCTGAATCATGAGTTCATTATGATGTCTTAATTACTTAAGAAATATGTTGAAACTTAGTTATAATAGTAACAAACATGTAGAAGTTTTTCTCAAAAATTAAGGGATAAATATATTATTTTTATTTCTGAACTTGGAAGACATAAAATGTTTCCAGAAAATAAAACATGAAATCAGAGTTGGAAAATATTCAGTGTTTACTGTTTCTCATGTTTCCTTCTTTTATGTGCATATTTTCCTATACATATGACTGGTATGTAGATAAGTTTACATAGTATACACCCTAGTGAGTTAGTGTTTTTTTCAACTGAACTTAAGTGCTTTCTCATGGCATTCAATTTTTTATAAACAATATTAACAGCAACATATATTTTATCAAATTTGATAAAGGATCAATTATTTTTCAATTTTAGACTTTTTCCCCCCAATTTTATATTAGTACTAATGTTGTGCTAAACATGGTTGTAGATAATGTTCATAGAGTATCACTCTAGAATGTGAAATATCTGTAGTATTATACAAGATGCCTTAAATAATGGAACTTACCCACTCAGGATGCATCAGCCAGCTAAAGTTTCTTATATCTTTTATGCCAAAGAGCTAAGCTCCATTTCCCCAACTGTTCTAGTAACATGATCAATCATCATTGTGCCACACAAGACAAAACATCCAAGGAAAAATCCTTTGCTTGGTAATTGCTATCTATGGTCTGAATAGCCCATATATTTAAATCTAATGCCCAGTGTGATGGTATGAGGAGGTGGCATTTGGGAGGTGATTGGGTCATGAGAACAGAGCCCTCATGATGGGTTTGGTGCCCTAGACTGCTTCTTTGCCCCTCCACTGTGTGGTTACAATAAGGACAGCTGTCTGCCAGGAAGCCAATCCTCAATAGATACCAAAACAGCTAGAACCTTGATCTTTTATTCCCTGGACTCCAGAATATGAGGAACCAATTTCTGATGTTTATAAGCCACTCAAATAGCCACAACAATTTTCATTCAGTTTTCTGGCATTAATTTAAATACTTCTTCATAAGCAGAACCTTTATTTGTCCTCTTTATAAATTTGCCTAATGCTTTCCACTTTTCCTTTATAGAATTTAGTGGTGTCTCTCTGTTGTATAATTACATATTTCATATTGCCAAGAACCAATTCCAGCATTAATAATTATAAGAGTATAACCAAAAGGTTGGTGAAGCTTGGGCAGCTACACAAGGGTGAGCCACATATGTAGTTTACCTGTTGGAATGGCTAACGGGCACTTCCCCCAGACCTCAATAGGATTGTTAACTGCCAGACAGCTCAGGGCATTTTATTGCCTCCTGTTGGTCAAACACCTGAATAGCTGTAGGCTATCCCCCAAACTGATAATACTTCCTATTCTACCTTTTGGTACCTTACCCTTTGAAGTGTATATTTCCACCTTATCTTGAGAAAAATCCTGTGAATAAAAGCAGGGTCCTGAGTGAAGGAGGAGAGTCTTTAGCTCTTTTTTCTGGAGATCCTCTGACTCCCAACACCTTTCAAAAGTATCTTTCATCTCCGGACTTTTTAATCATCTACTCACAGCCCCTTTCTCCAGAATGCTGAACCCTTTGTAAGGCTAGGTAAAGAACCCGGCATCATGTATGTCTATTTCACTATAGTATGCTTCATAGGAACAATGATTGTGTATGTTTCATTCACTAGTGCACCACCAGTGCTTAGCAATTGGTTTGTTACACAGCAGCCTGCTTATCATATTTCAGTGATTTTCAACCTTTTTCATTTTCTGGAACACATAAACTAATTACTAAAATTCTGCAGCACACCAAACAATACATATTTTTTGCCGATCTGACAAATTAGGTATAATTTTAATTCATTCACACTGAATGGCTATTGATGTGTTGTTTCTAGTCATTATTTTATTTTACAATCTAAGGGAAAAGAATTCAGGGACCCTGACTAAATAGTCAGGTATTGCATGTTTTAAAATCTTTTGCAGCACAGTAGCCTGCCTTGGCATAATGGTTGAAAACTGCTACCATATTGAAATAAATTACATTTTTACATTTATAAAATGTCTCTCTAAACCTATTATCATTATTATTTTGTAAGTACTTTACAGATTCTCCAAAAGAATCTCATCAAACAAAAAAATAAAACATCAACAGATACAGTGAGCTCCTTCTCAGTAAAGAGTTGATAGTGTGGTTTTCAGGGATATGGAGAATAGAATGTTGAAAGGTAAGCTTTGATAAGGGTGTAAAAAATGTTGGATTTTGTTCATTTACTTATCCAGTACACACTTCTTGAGCATCTCTCATGTTAGATATTGTAAGAAAATCTAGGGTCATTATAAACTTTAAGGCAATTATATTTTCACAAATGTTGTTTTTTTTTCATAAATGAACACAGATTATTATCTCCTCAAAGGCTGAGGAATGTTTACACACACTTTGCAACAATATGTCAGTCCCCTGGTCTCTTTCCCACTAATACCTGTAACATTCAATAGGGAAACCTGACCCCCCAAACTCCTTTCTGAATAACGGTACTGAAAACTGTGAATAAATGAAGGAGATGGATTAGCAGTGGTCAGAGTTTTAAGGCAAATATTTTGAGATTTAAAAAAGGCTATCCAACAACCTTCCATCCCATTATCCCTTATGCACAGGAGAGGAAACCCATAACTATATTCAACAGTGCTAATTGTATCATAAAAACCTTTTGTGTGTGTGTGAAATGAGACAAATATTTTATAAAGGTAAAATTTATTCACCTGTGAATGCAATTTCTTCATGACTTTTGTCCCGTATTCAAATTGGTCCAAGAAAGGCTTTGTAGCAAAGGCCTCACCACATCTTCAACTCTGATTGTAGCTACACCTGTAGAAAACAGGACTACTAAAGGTAGATTTACCTTAAAGCTGGCAGGTTTTCACCTGAGTTAAACACCTGACTGTGTCATTCCACATTCTGCTCCAGCTCCTCTCCAAGCCCACAGAAAGTTTCCCAGCCCAAACAGTTCTCATTTTCCAGGTTTCAGCCATTTTTTTAAACCCAGAACTCATTGATTTAGAGGGAGACTGTGATCCCTTGAGGAAAGACTAAAATCATTGCAAGTATATGTTCCATTCTGGCTTCTGGAAGGCTATGGAACTGTGGCCCTCGAATGTGCCTCTTACTCCCCAGGTCTGGCCCCAGGCAGCCCCTCCCTGCAACCTTTGTTCCAGAGTTGGTTCCCTTGTACCTGGCCAGCCTGTGGGTAGGCACCTCCCTAAACGGGGCAGAAGGGCAGGGCAGGGTGGAAGTGGGGCAAAGTGTCCATGAACATTGTGTTTGCCTGACAGATGATATGAATCAGACCCCTAAAGAAGCTTGGGAGGAGGGATCTGCTGCACCAAAGCACCCAGGTGTTTCTCATTCTGAGACACCTGAGCTTGTTCTTTAAATTTCCCAATATCCTTTGCTACCTTGCAATGGGGCTTTCTCTGAAAGAAAAAGATGAAAAGTTTTAAGGCCCTAGCTAGAGACTCAGTTCCCTTTCTTCAACAGGTAAGTTCATACCCATCTGTTTTTCTTATAGGGTCCTCAAACCCCAGGGTCACGTTGTGTCAACCCTAACTGTCCCAGAGCTAAGCGGAAACTAAAGACAACCATGGAGCTGGGAAAACCTATCTAACACTCCCTGACTTGCCATGCAAAGCTATAACCTCCCAACTGCAGCTTGCTGATACTCTGTTTGATGGCAGAAGCTCCTGTGTGGCCCTGCCTGCTGGCCTTCTTCTAGAGTTGTAACAGAGTTCTGCCTTCCTTTATCCAGTGTTTTGAAGCCCATCATCAAATGAAAGTTTAAGTACTATAAAACAACTAGTGGCTCAGTGCACAAAATTCATGCATGGGACGGGGGTGTCCCTCAGTCCAGCATGTACCCTCTCTAATTTGGGACCCCTGGAAGGATGTCCTCCTGCCAGTTTACAGGGATCAGGCCTAAACCAGGAATCAGATATCCCTGGCAGTCAGACTTCCCTTTCGCAATCTGGGACTGCTGGCTCCTAACCACTCACCTGCCTGCCTGCCTAACTGATTGCTCCTAACCACTCTGCCTGCTGGCCTCCTCACCCCTAACTGACCCCCGCTGCCAGCCTGCTCACCCACAACTGCCCCCCTGCTGGCCTGCTCACTCCAAACTGAACACCCGCTGTCCTGATCACCTCCAACTGACCCCCACTGATATCCTGCTTGCCCTCAACTGAACCCCCCCCCACCCCCGCTGGTCTGCTTACCCCCAATGGCCCTGCCCCCCACCAGCCTGATCACCCACAACTGCCCTCTCCTTTTAGCCTCTCACCATCTCTACCTCAGCCTCACGACCATGGCCTTGTAGAGGCCTCTTCCAGAGCAATTGCCACTTCTTTGGTGTCAGTGTTGCTTTTCTATTATTTGGGACAGAACCCTCATTTTTTCATTTGTTTCTGACAAACCCAGAGGAGGAAGGTGATTGGCTCTGCACTGTAGAGAAATGCCCAGTCTCATGTCCATGCTTTTTAAGGTTCCTAACATACTGCATTGCAACAGGGATTTATTAATATGAGAAAGATAGAGGGAGGTAAATTGTCAGATACTGGGGTGGGTTATTAACCTCTAGTGAGCAGATCTAGAATGGGGGTGAGCATGAGAACCACATATGCTATGTGAAAGAGCAGGCATTTCTGAAAGCCACACTTTCATCTCTATTTTACATGTTATAAAATTATCTTAATTGTGTATCATTCTTTTAAGACCTGTTTAAGAGCTATTTTGTAAAATAACTGTGTGAACTTCTCCAGAGCAATGGTATCATAACCATATTTGAGAGTAGATAAAACAACAGTAAGATTCATATATTGAGAAAAAGACAGTATAAATCTGTGGCATTTTTAGAATTGCCTTAAAATGTTTCATTGAATGGAAAATATAGGGAAAGAGATGGAATTCCTATCTCATGTGGCACGTAAAGCTAACTCAAAGATACCAGTACAACTTTCCAATATATCAATACTTAGGGGATGGGTCCACATTGAGTTCATCAATATCATTTTGTATGTATGTTGTTTGACTAATGCACTCACAAAATTTGTTTGGAGTTGCTTTGCACCCTATTTCTCTGGGAACTTTTTATTCAGATCACATGGGAGTAAAATTTAAACTGCCAAAATATTATTGCATCCCTGTGAATTTGCACTTTTCAATTATTTCCTTTGTCTTTTGAAAATTTTTTTTATTGAATTGGGCTACTGTAAAAACAACAAAAAGTAATTTTAAGCTATACTGAAATATCATTATATAATTGTGTAAAAATAATTCTGTGATTACATTCAGACAACCATCTTTTAGTATTCCCTGAAAGGCCAGGTGACTGGATTCCTTTTTCTGTGACATACCAACTATTCCATTCTCTGTTTCCCCAGTACAGACTAATTCCCACAACTTAAAAGCCCACAGAAGTAGAAATAAATAGTATTTTTGTAAATAGGCTGCTCATTTTCTTATGTATTCTATGTTAAAGCTATCTATTAATGTGTGTGTTTTTTTTGTTGGTTATTGTTTAGTTTTTGTTGCTTGTTTTTCAGTATGTTTTCTGCTGACTGACTTCACTAGGGAAATTTAAAATACTGCACATTTCTTGAAATTCCTTGTAATTGGCTGGATATTAGAACAACGATAGTCTTAGTAAATATCCCAATCCCGTGAAACAATTTAGCACAGAATCTCCATCATAATGGCAGCACGAGGAACTAAACCTTATTTGAAGTTTGGTGGGTTCTACTTATTCTAACGTGTTTTTAATAAAATATTATATGAAACTACTTGTGTAAAATCATATACCTCACATTAAATTATTTTATGATATTACTAGAGGCCCAATGCACGAAAACTTGTGCAAAAGTAGGCCTTCCTTTCCCCGGCTGCTGGCACTGGCTTCCCTATGGCACCTGGGACCGGGCTTCTCTCCTCTGGCTTCTGGCAAGAAATCAGTAGCCCCGGTGACTTCACTCCAGCCCAAGCTTTATCAGGAAGAACATCCAGTCTAATTACCACATTACCCTTTCATTATTATAGGTTTACCTTAAAGAACATAGATCAATAGTCATAATGCAAATAATAAAATTGGATGCTTATGTGGGATCTGTTTCTTAATTCTGTGAATATTTGAATGCATCCATGTCCTACTGGTAGGTATTGGATTTTTGATAGCTACTACTAGCGGCCCAATGAAGGAAATTTGTGCCTCAGACCTTGCAGCTCTGGTCTCATCCTGAAGGACGGACATCTGGAAGGTCATTCAGCTGTCCATTCTAGTTAGCACATTATGCTTTTATTATTATAGATCCTTTATTTCATTTATGAATATGACTTCTCCATGTAAAATACATTTTTCAAAGCAGATTAAGATCTTCTTAAGAATTTTTTCTTTAGCTGAGGCTGGTTTGGCTCATTGGATAGAGCGCTGGCCTGCAGACTGAAAGGTCCTGGGTTTGATTCCGGTCAAGGGCATGTACCTTGGTTGTGGGCACATCCCCAGTAGGGGTGGTGCAAGAGGCAGCTGATCAATGATTCTCTCTCATCGATGTTTCTAACTCTCTATCCCTCTCTCTTCCTCTCTGTAAAAAATCAATAAAATACATATATATTTTTAAAATTTTTCTTTAATATTTTGAGTAGTTTTTAATTTGTTAGGAAATTAGCCACACACACCTTATTTGTGAGTTTATTCTCAACTTTTAGCATTATACTATCTATAAATAAGAAACACTTCAAAAAGTTATTTAACAGCTGAAACTGGTTTGGCTCAGTGGATAGAGCGTCGGCCTTCGGACTGAAAGGTCCCGGGTTCAATTCTGGTCAAGGGCATGTACCTTGGTGTTGTGGGCACATTCCCAGTAGGGTGTGTGCAAGAGGCAGCTGATCGATGATCCTCTCTCATCGATGTTTCTAACCCTCTATCCCTCTCACTTCCTCTCTGTAAAAAATAAATAAATAAATGAATAAATATATATATATATATTTAATTTTTTTCTAAAAATAAAATAAAATAAAATAAAATAAAAAGTTATTTAACAAAATGTTAGTGAATTAGTGAGGAAGAGAGTTTGGGGAATTTTTTAAGGCAACAAATGGTTAGGTTATGATCATAGTATTAATATTAACCTAATTTCAATACATTTTGAGATCATTTCCAAGAAACATTCATGTGGAAGATATCAGTGTGTTATTTTAAAAATTACTTGAAAGGAAAAGTTTTTTCTAAGATGTCATCTTTGAAATGTCAGGAAACTCATATAAAAATGTATTTCAATTATTTTTACTCAAAGCACAAATCAAGTGTTTCCACATATTTATTAAAAAGTGATTACAAAATGAGAAACCATACATGTCACTTCAGAGGTTTCAGAAATCAAAATAATACACAGAGCAAATGTATCATTGTAACTAGTTTTGACTTAAACACAGAACTTCTATACAGTTGTATAGTTTAATATTTCAAATGGTGGTAAATCAAAATGTTAGACTCTTTCTTAAAAAACAACAACAACACAGCACTTTGCTAATTGTTCAAAGGGCTGTAATAAACTTTTTATTTGAGTTATATACCTGTTGCAATAAGAATACTGTGACATTACAGCATTTAATAAGAATTGTAAGCCAAAACCGGTTTGGCTCAGTGGAATCGTTGGCCTGTGGACTGAAAGGTCCCAGGTTTGATTCTGGTCAAGGGCATGTTCCTTGGTTGCGGTTACATCCTAGTAGGGGGTATGCAAGAGGCAGCTGATCAATGATTCTCACTCATTGATGTTTCTAACTCTCTATCCCTCTCTCTTCCTCTCTATAGAAATCAATAAAATATATATTTTTAAAAAATTGTGAAATGATGTTTCTAAGGATTCATATGTAATTAATTTATAGACATAGAAAAGGAAAATATTGCCCATAACAGAACCGATTTTTTTTATCCTTTATAAATGCCTGCCTCAATGTGGCTTTATATTTATTTATGTTTATTCCTATAGTCAGTACCCTCATCATTGCACTATTCTTTCAATAGAAGACTAATTGTACACAAATAAAGGCACATTATATTTTCTATATATTATTTTTATCATGATTTTTGCATGTAATATTTTAATTCATATACTAAAATGTAATTCTGAGTTTGTAGCTGTTAATCCTTAAATGGATTCTGTTCTTTTTCAGGTGGTGTTGTTTTTGTTTTTTAACTGTTTTTACTGCTATTTTTTGTCATTGTTAATGTTTTGAGAGATTTAGATGTCTTTAATGTTTACTTTCCTCACTCTCTAGACACTTAAGTATCATTAGAAAGCTTTAGCAAATTAAACTCTAGATGGTTATAGTACTATTGTATCTTACATACATATATCAAACATTATAGGCAGCCAGTGTTAAATAATAACTCATGAAAATGTATTGGAAAACATTTTGTAAGTGAATTACAAGCTGATTTGAAGGTAACATTAAGTTCAATATAAATTTTGACTTTGTGTTTTAAGAAAATCAAAGCATTATTTTTATAAAGCTTACTTTTGGACAAAAGTGCTTTAGGAATCCAGAGGATGGGTGAGTTAATTAGGGGTTGAATATTCATAGTCTGGGGAGAAAGGGAAAATAAATTTTACAAATTTTGATTGTGTACTGGTAGGTAACATGCTGTGCTGCCTTGACGTCTGGTAATATTGAGAGGACCTTGAATGGCATGACCACAACTCCCCACCCTCCAACCCCCACTCTGCTCCATGGCTAAGGTCCCTGAGTCAAACAGCACTCCTTATCACATGGGCTGCGTGCAGTTCCTACTTATTCCTGAGAAGCAGGTTTCAGTTTGCTGACAGCTTGCAGAGTTATTCAAACAAGACAACCACATTTTTTTATGAAAATCAAGGGTCACCTTCTTCACTTGATGCCATCTTCACACAGCCCCTGGTTGCTTATTCTTGAGTGCAGCCCTTGTGTGGCTCTCCACTGTGTTCAGTGTCCTCCACCCCTGAGCTGTTGGAACATGAAATTAATGAACTTCAACTTGTGTCCACCTCCTCTGCCCCGTGTTGGATGTTGTGTGTTCAAACATCCACATAACCCTATGGTGGGAATCCCCCTCTCATTAATGGGGTCAAAAGGAGGTGATTAAAACATACACAAGGAAAAGTATGTATGGTTTCATTACAGGGAAGATATAAACAGGGAAATGGAATAAATTTTAGACTCAGGGTGAGTCCCAACAGAGTATGGAGACAATGTTTAATGCAAGGGTAGTACTATATGAGTAAATATAGAATAGAAAGAACATGATCCATTCTAGAAACTAAAATAAGTCAGTATTGATTACAAGATATCCCAGAAAATTATTTGAAGCAGTCCAAAATATTCTAGTTTTGAAGTAGCTTGTAAGATATAAGGAATTTATGTATCAAAGACCACCAAAGGAATGTGATACTGTCAAATAATCATTTTAATAATCATGCTCACTGCAGTTTGGATAATTGGAAGAATCAGGGAATTTAATATCCATGTAACCCTCATTGGTGACGTTTATTTTGATCATGTATTATCTCATTGTTATAAATTAGATAGCATTTTCCCTTACAACTAGCATACTCTGTGCAAAGACAATTTCAGATTAGACAAATTTCCTGCAGCTCCTTTCACTATCTGGACTTAGGAAATACTAACAAATCTTGCCTGTACCAGTATATACTTGGATATTACAAAAACATAATTTTCCAATTGAAGTATTTTCACTACTTTTATTAGTCACCATTCACTCTCCTATAAGCTCACACTTTTCCTTAATTATTTAACTATAACCTATTTTTGTGTCTATTATTAATTTTGAATCATGAATTCTTATTTTAAATAATTTCTAGTTATTACTGTCCAAAATAATTGTTGTATTTAAAGAAATCCTAGATTTGGCTTATGAAAGACTACTCTAGCAAGGTTCAGTGTCCTTTAGATATTTGCTAAATTTGTTTTTGTTTTTAGGAACTCCTTAATTTTTGGCAGGAAGTAATGAAAAAAAAAGAGCTAGAATCAGAAAAATGTCATTCATCTCTGTGTCCCATTCACTCTGTTTATCCATCCTTTGTTAGTAAATAATTTAATTGCATTCTGTTTTATCATTCCTGGGTTTCTTACTGTAAAGATGAGAGGGCTTTGTTGTGGTTTCTTATTTCTCCTTCTTTCTTAGCAAAAGTTTGTGTAATGATACTAATTACAGTTTGCTGTTTTCACTAAACAGTGTACCATAAAAGTAGCCTCTATTTCAACAAAACATTTTAGCAAAAGATTTTTTTAAAAATATCCTGGTTTTAATGTTCATATTTTCAGATAAATTCACAGTATGATTTGAAAAAGTATCATTTACCAAAATAATTTCATATTCATTGCACACATTTTTAAATTTTGTGTTTTCCTGACCTATTGATATCTGCACATGAGAAACATTCAGGATTACAAAGGGTAAAATAAAGATGGAACAAACATTTTGTTCTCAAGAGAGAATAGAATGATCTATTATTTTGGTTGAAAATATTGGTCTCATTAATAGCTGCTATTACAAATATCATTTACTATATATTTAATCACAGGTCATTCAAGATTTATTGAACATATATATAATCTATATTGCTCAATTTGCAGGTAATGAAAATGATTATTTTATTGTATGTTCAAGCTATAAAAAGCAAATTATATGTAAGAAAAATGCCTATACTTAAATATAAATATTAATTTCATTTAAAACAATCATACAAAATAAATTCTATTTATTCTTTGCTTTATATGAGCTATTAGAATTTGCCTGAAGTACTAGTTTATTATATCCCATCTTCTTCTATAGGATCTTTTATATTTATTTTGCCAGACTGCTCGCTCTCTCTCTCTCTCTCTCTCTCTCTTTCTTCTTCTTCCTCTTCTTCTTCTTCTTCTTCTTCTTCTTCTTCTTCTTCTTCTTCTTCTTCTTCTTCTTCTTCTTCTTCTCCTCCTTCTCCTTCTCCTTCTTCTTCTCCTTCTTCTTCTTCTCCTTCCTCTCCTCTTTATTCTTATTCTTATTCTTATTCTTATTCTTATTCTTATTCTTATTCTTATTCTTATTCTTATTCTTATTCTTATTCTTATTCTTATTCTTATTCTTATTCTTATTCTTGCCTACCTGAGGTCATAATCTAAAAAACTTCAAATATTAGTCCAACAATTGTAGATTCACATGCAATTACAAAGTGATCCATTTTATTCATTTTCCAGTTTCCCCACTGGTAACATTGCAAAACTATAGTTATAATATTACAAGAGGATATTGAGATTGACACAATCCAATCATCTTATTTTCAATTCTACTTCTCATGTGTTTTACAAACATAGTGTATGTGTATTCAGTTCCATATGTATTTGTCACCTCTGTAGGTTTCAGTCTCAGCCATAAAAGTCAAACTCTTACAGTTACCACGGGATTCCTGCTGTTAAGTTTGTAGAACCACAGCTGTATCACTTCCACCCCTTGCCACCCTCTGTTCTCTGTCCCTAACCCCTGGTAATTATTAATATGTTTGCCAGTTTTATAATTCTGTCAGTTAAAAAATGAGATCACTTTTTTTCAGTCAACCTAATTCCCTGGAGTAAGAATAGTTGTATATACAGGGTTGTTCTTTATTGCTAAACAGTATTCTAACATGGATGTATTTGAGTAGTTCCTTAAACCATTCACCTGTTGAAGAACCTATCTCCCCCTCACAGTTAGGCTATTACAAATAAAGCTACTATTGCAGGCTTTTATTTGTTTCCTTGCTTGCTTGTTTTTGTTAATCCTCACCTGAGGATATTTTTCTATGATTTTAGAGGGAGTGAAAGGGAGGGAGGGAGGGGGGAGAGACAAAGAAACATCAATGTGAGACACATTGACTGGTTGCCTCCCCTGCATGACCCAACCAGGGCAGGAATCAACATGCAACTCAGGTACATGCCTTTGACTGGGAATCAAACCCATGACCTTTAGGTGGGCTGGGCAATGCTTTAACCACTGAGCAACACTGGCCAGGGCTGTGTGTAGGTCTTTTGATAAACATAAGTTTTCATTTCTTTGGGATGGATTTTGAGGAGTTCAGTTGCTGGGTTACATGGTAATTACATTTTTAGTTTTATAAGAATCTGATAAACTGTTTTCCAGAGAGACAGTTTACAACTCCACATACAATGTACCAATAATCCAGTTTCTTCTCATCCTCACAAGCATTTGGAGTTGTGACTTTATTTTTATTTATTTATTTTTTTTTACTTAGCCATCCTAGTAGGTTCATAGTGATATTTCATTTTGTTTTTGGTTTGTGTTTCTTTAATATTAATAAATCTGAACATCTTTCCATTGGGTTATTTGTCATTTGTGTGTATATATATATATATATATATATAGTTTTCTTTTTTATTTCAGAGAGAGGGAGAGAGAGATAGGAACATCAATGATGAGAGACAATAATTGATAGGCTGCCTTCTACACGCCCTACACTGGGGATCCAGCCCAAAATCAGGACATGTGTCCTGGTTGGGAATCAAACCGTTACCCCCTGGTTCATGGATCTACACTCAACCCCTAAGGCATGTTGGCTGGCTTTATGTCACCTTAAATGACTGTTAAGTCATTTGAACATTTCCTAGTTGATTTTTTTTTTGTATTTTGTATTTGTAGTTGAGTTTGGAAACTTTCTAAATATATATTCTTGACCTAGTCCTTAGATATGTGATTTGCAGATAATACCTCTAGCTTACCTTTTTCATTCCCTTCACAATGGCTTTCATAGAACAAAAGTTTTTATTTTTTGAGGCTCACTTTATCAAATTTCTTTTCCTTTTAGGGGTCACACTTTTGGTGTCTAGACAAGAAGACTTTTCCTAGCCATAAATACTTAATGTGTTCCCCAATGTTTTTTGTAATATTTATGTAGTTGTACATAGAAGTCTGTGATCCACTTTGAAGTGTGTGTGTGTGAGTGTGTGTGTGTGTGTGAGTGTGTGTGTGTATGTGTGAGTGTGTGAGTGTGTGAGTGTGAGAGTGTGAGAGTGTGAGAGTGTGAGTGAGAGTGTGAGAGTGTGAGAGTGTGAGAGTGTGAGAGTGTGAGTGTGTGTGTGAGTGTGTGTGTGAGTGTGTGTGTGTGATTGTGTGTATTTGTGTGTGTGAGTGTGTGAGTGTGTGAGTGCGTGTGAGTGTGTGAATGTGTGTATGGATGTGTGTGAGTGTGTGTGTGTGTGTGTGTGTGTGTGTGTGTGTGTGTAATTATAAGATAGGAAGTTTAGGTCAAGTTCAGTCTGTCACCCCTATGAATTTCCAATTGCTCTAGCATGATTTATTGAAAAGACTGTCCTTTCTTTATTGAATTTCTACTGCAACTTTGTCAAAAAATCAGATGAGCATATTTATGTAGACCTATTTTTAGGTACTCTGTCCCATCGATCTATATGTCTTTCCTTTTGCCAATACCACAGTGTCTTGGTTAGTGTAATCATATAGCAAACCCTATTATCAGGTAGAGTGATTCTTTCCACTTTGTTCTTCTGTGTTAAAATCTTTTAGGCTATTCTAGGACTTATTCCTTTCCATATAGATTTTTTTCAGAATCCTGTCACTGACTACAAAATTTCCTTGCCTGCATTTTTATAAAAATTACATTAATGTATAGATCAATTTGTAGAAAAATAACATTTTTACTATGTTGAGTCTTTCAATCCATGAGCACAATATGTCTTTTTATTTATTTAGGTACTTTTTTTCTTTAGCCCATATATTGCACTTTTCAGGGTATCAAAACTGTACATGTTTCGTTTAATGTAAATCTAAAAATTAAAAATTATTTTGGAGAGAATATAGATATATCATATTTTTATTTTCAAATTTGGCACGATCGTTGTTATATATAACTATGTGCTTACAAACAAAAATATATACAAATTAGTATATAGTAATGTTATTGGTTCTTGTGAGATCTTATGCCCTGGGAACTTCCTAAAAGCACTTATTAGTTCTCTAACTTTCTTTTTGTACATTTGTTATGCAATTACAGCTCTGTCATTTACAAATAAATATAGTTAAATGCTTTTAATTTTAAATCTGTATGCATTCTCCCCATTTGACATATTAAAATGGTTTGAATGTCTGGCACTAACTTGAAAAAAATTGTGGTGGGTTGTTACCCTTGCCTTGTCCCAATTTTAGAGGGCAAACATTGTCTTTCACCATGAAGTATGATTTTACTTGAAGGTTTTTTATAGATACACTTTATCAGGTAGACATAATCTCCCTCTATTCTTCATTTTCTGAGAGTGTGTTCATGAGTGGGTATTAGCCCTTGTTAGATAATTTTCTAAATTAATTAATGTAATTGAATACACTTTCTTATTAAGCTGTTAATATGATGTATTATATTACATTGATTAGTTTTCATATTTTAAAGCATTCCCAATTTTTATATATATATATATATATATATATATATATATATATATATATATTTGTCATGTTGTATACTACTTTTTATACATTGTTGTGTTAGTCTGCTGATATTTTGTTAGATATTTTTGTGTCTAAATTATGAGATACATTAGTTCTCAATTTTGTACTTTTCAACTAGTTTTGGCATGATGGTTATATTGGCCTAATAAAGAATTATGGTCTCTCCTATTATATCTTTTCAAAGAAATTATGTAAAATTATTCTCCAGTGAAACCATCTCATCCTAGAATTTTCTTTTTAATGAAAAGCTTTTAAGTTACTAACATATTTTCAGACTGGTTATAAGACTAGTCATATTATCTCTTGTATCTTGACTAAGTTTTATTACCATTCTAGAAGCCCAGTGCACAGCGGTGGGGTAGTCCTCTCAGCCCAGCCAGCACCCTCTCCACTCTGAGACCCCTCAGGGGATGTCCTGAAAATCAGGCCTAAACTGGCAGTTGGATATCCCTCTCACAATCTGGGACCGCTGGCTCCTAACTGCTCACCTGCCTGCCTGCCTGATGATCCCCAACTGCTCCTTGCTGGCCTGTTTAGTACCCAACTGCCCCCTCCCACACCAGCCTGATTGCCCCTAACTGCCCCACCCGCTGGCCTGGTTACCCCACACAGCTTGCTATTTGGTCATGATGGCCCCTGGCTTTTGGTATATAAGGGCGGTCTTAGAGGATTTGGTCCGGTTCTTCAAAATTTCAAATTTATGTGTACAAAGCCACTTAAAATATCTCCTTGTCTTTCTTAATAGCTACAGACTTTATAGTGTTATGTTTGTTTCATGTCAAATATTGGTGATTTGTGCTTTTTTTCTTTGTATTTTGTTTAAATTTCCTTCAATCCTGTCATTTATTTTTTCCCCTTCTTTTGCCTCATTTGGGTATATTATGTCATTTTTCTGTTGTTGTTTTGTGTGCTATTATTTTTTTAAAGTAGGAAATTAAGTTATAGATTTGAGAACTCTTCTCAATCCTGTTGTTAGCATTTAGTGATAGAAATGTCTGTAAGCACTGCTTTATATGAATTTTTCATGTGCTCATATTTGAGCACATGATTTAATAAAAATGTGCAATTTTTATTAATTTTTTAAGATACTCATGGCTTACTATTATTTTTTAATATTATTGTTAAAAGTATTACAGATGTCCCCCTTTTTTCTCCTTTGATCCCTTGCCCCCACCCCTAGGCCTTCACTGCATTATTGTCTGTGTCAGATAACAATGGATTATTAAAAAGTATGTTTTTAATTCCTGTGTTTAAAAATTTTTAATTCCTGTTGTCTTTCTCTTAATTTCTGGTTTGATTTTATCATGGTCAGAAAACACACTAAGTATGATTTAAAAGTCATTTGCCTTTGATTTATGGCTGAGGATATGGTGTATCTGGTTGAATACAAAGTGATTTAGCTTCCTAGGGCTACCATGATAAAGTTCCATGAACTGAGTGGATTAAAACAGGAGACGTGACGTGTCTTATCATCTCACAGCTCTAGAGTTTGGAATTCCAAATAATTTTGCAGAGCCATGTTCCATCTGAAACCCAGGGAAGTATCTTTCCTTCCATCTCCCTAGCTTCTGCTGGTTTGTTGGCAATCTTTGGTTTTCTTTGGCTGTAGATACATTCCTCTAATCCTTCATCTTCCCACAGTGTTCTCTGTTTTCCTGTCTGTGTTTTCTTTCCTGTTATAAGGACTTAAGTCATATTAAATTAGGGGCCCATTCTACTCCATGAGATCTAATTGGGTAATATGAGCAATTACCATATTACCCAATTAGATTACATTCTGAGGTATAAGGAGTTAAGATTTCAAGATTTTTTTTTTTGAAGAACACAATTTAATTTATAAGTAACACATCAACAATTAAAAAAAATTGTATTATGATGCTATTGAGTGGGATGTTCTAATATGTGAATTAGAACCTATTTGTTGATTATGTTATTCAACTTTTCTATGTGCTTACCAATTTTCTGTCTAGTAGTTCTATTAATTCTTAACAATGTGTTGTTGAAGTCCCCAGGGATAATTGTGGATTTCAATTATATCAACTTTTGCTTCATATGTTTTTTTGGGGGCCTGTTTCCTGATATATACACATTTAGTGTTGCTTTGACTTTCTGATGGATTGATTCTTTTATATTAGATAATATCCATCTTTGTAGTAATTTTCTCTGTTCTGAGTCTATTTTATTAGATATTGATATAGTCACTCTTGCTATTTATGACTAATATTTGTGTGCTATATCTTTTTATATCCTTTTAAGTTGCTTATGCCATTTCATTCAAAGTGAGATACTTATAAACAGCATATATCGATAGTTGGCTGTTATTTTTTAAATCTACTCTGCTATTCTCTGTCTCTTGATTGGTGTATTTAGACCATGTACATTTAAAATATCTGTTAATATGTTACACTTAAGTCTGCCATATTATTTGTTTTCTATTAATTTCCTCTGGCTCTCATAACTATTTATCTTGTTTTCAGAAGAGTTGCTTGAGCATTTTTATTTAGGATTCTGTCTTTATTTATTTATTGTGATTTTAAGTATACAGTATTTCTATATAGTTTTCTAAGTAGTTGTTTTGGGTATTACAAATACATTGTAAACTTTATCACTTTGATAATGTGTGGAAACTTCAGTTCCATTTAGATTTTATATATTTCTCACATTTAAATAATATCATCTTGAGTATCAGATGATGCTGTAATTTTGTTTCAGATACTCCACCTAATAAAAGAATAATATGCAAATTAACCATCACTCTGCTACACCAATAACCCATGCCCACTAACCATGTCCACCAGCCAATCAGAGCAAGTATGCAAATAAAACCAACCAAGATGGGTTCAGCCACAGAGAGAAGGAGGGAGGCTTGTGTTTCCCAGGCAATGGAAGAAGCCAAGCTTTCTGCCTACCTTTGCCAGCCCAAGCCCCCACTCAAGGCTACAAAGTTTCAATTATAGAAGGTAAACAAATTCCAACAGAAATGGCAGCATTCATGGAGCCAGCAGGAGGCTTGGCTCTGCTCCAGGCTACCAAGTTTCAATTGTAGAAGGTAAATAAATTCCAGATACCAGGCCCCCACTTGGGTCGCTAGGAAGCGTGGCCGGCCTGCAAACCACCACAGGCCTCTCACTCAGCCTGCCCCATGCCCCAAAGGAACCATCACTCTGATCCAGGACACCCTTCAGGGCAAACCAACTCGCTCCCACCCATGAACTAGGCCTCTATCCTATCTAATAAAAGAGTAACATGCAGATTGACCATCACTCCAACTCACAATATGGCTGCTCCCATGTGGTCAAAGATCCTGCCCCCATGTGGACACAGATGGCCACCAGCAAGGAAGGGCAGTTGGGAGGGACCCAAGCCTGCAAGGAAGGGCAGTTGGAGGCAATCAACCCTGCAGGGGAGGCTAATTAGGGGTGACCAGGCTGGCAGAGGAGGGAAGTTGGGGGCAAACAGGCTGGCAGGGGAGCAGTTAGACATCAATCAGGCAGAAGCAGTTAGGGGCAATCAGGAAGGCAGGCAAGGTGAGCAGTTGGGAGTCAGTAGTTCTGGATTGTAAGAGGGATATCTGACTGCCCTTTTAGGCCTTATCCCTAAACGGGCAGTCAGATATCCCTGGAGGGGTCCCAGATTGGAGAGGGTGCAGACTGGGCTGAGGGACACCCCCTCCCTGGCCCCATTCACAAATTTCATGCACCAGGCCTCTAGTCTAATATAATTTATAAATTCATGAGGAAATTCATAATATATTCTATGTACTCACATATTTTTTTTAATGTTCCTCCTTCCTGATGTATCAAGATTCTTTTTAATTTGTCCCCCACTTTGGTTCAAGTCATGTAATTATATGTATCCACTCTAATCTTAATTATTATTTCAACTAGAGGCCTGGTGCACAAATTCATGCACAGGTGGGATCTGACTGGCCCACCTGGATGGAGGCTGATTGGGTGTGGGGCCAGCAGGGGAGAAGGGCTGCAGGTGGTTGGCTGGCAGGCCCTGCCCCCTATCAGGGTTGAGGGGCTGATCGGGGTGGGGCCGCCTTTCAACTGGGCCAGTTGGCCAGCCACAGTGTAGGTCATAGCAACCGGTCATTTGGTTGTGCTGGCTGTTCCAGCGTTCTGGTCACTTGGCTTTTATATAGAGAGATAAGATAAACCTCATAGTATCTTTCATAATATATCTTACAAATTAAAAAATAACTTAAAATATATAGTTTCCCCCCAAAAAATGTATACAAACACTTTGAATAATGTAAAGGTAATGTTTACTAAAATGCATTTCATTTTCAAAATTGAGCTATCAGCTGTTAAAGTGTGTATACATTTTTGGACATACTCTATTTTGTTCTGAATTCATAAATTTTATATATAAATATTTTCATCAAGGAAACTGTGCCATACTATTTCCATTTTCAGCAGACATACGACATTCTTGTGTATTGTGGAATGCACACATTCTTTTATTCATGTATCAATGTGAAAATACTCAGATTCTGCAGCTAGTTCATGAGTTAAACAAGAGACAAATAGCTTCATAGAATAAAGTCAAACAGAACACGAAAGAGTGGAGGAAAAAGACAGAGTGGAAGACCTAAAAAATCAAGTAACCTTGTGTGTTGAAAAGATAAAAGAATGTCACTGAAATCAGAAAATCAATACTGTAATTTTAAAGCATATTGATTTAGCTTGTGAAGCTATGGCAACAGTCTGAAGAATGAGGGTAAGAAATAACAACAAAAAAACAAAAATAAAAACTGCCTTATTTTTTTTGGTCTGAAGTTGTATGTGTATACTAGTATGCATATGTGTATTGAATTAACTAAAATATTTGCCCCCACATTTCTCATTTAATTCAATATATTTTATCAATTATCTCATATAATCAGTTGATCATATTGCAGTATCCTAAAGCTACAGAAAAATTATTTTCAAAAATTGAAATAAGGTAATTTTGGAGAAATAAAATTAGACACATCTAATTTTTCTAGTTTCTAATTTTTTTTATAACTAAACCAGAATAGCTATATTTTAAAATGTTTACTTTATATGAATTTAAATAAAGTCAAAAGATGAGTATCTGTAGAACATAGTTTTAGATGCAATGTCATTTTAAAAACAGGATCCAATATAAAAGCTCTTGTATAACTACAGTAGTTGGAACAGTTACCAACATAATTTATAATGGAAATAAAGTAATGTATTTCACAGTAGGATATTTTGTTAAATTTTATAATTTTTATATATATTTATAATATAAATAAGTGCAAAATATAAATGTTGGAAAGTATCTTGATTGTTTGTGTTTTCTATTCAATTAATATAATAGTCATATATATATGTTATATATATATATATGTATATACATTCCTTATATACATAGAATTATTGAAAGGAAAATTTGAAATATTCTGGATGTATTTTTTAATATGGGGAAAATACCATAAGCACCAGGTTTTGAATCATGACTACTATATTTAACTAAATGCCATGAGCCATTCTTTATTATAGTTAACTAAGAAACATTCCAAATTGGGGATATCTATAAATGTTTCCATTAGTGTAGATCCAGCATCCTGTTTATGAAATTTGGATAAATGAATGATAAAATAGAAAGTAATTGGCATAGTTCAGAGTGAAATGGGCATAGTTGGGAACTGTGGGTGTTTTTTGTTTTTTTAAATTATTTTTTCAAGTTTACTGAGATGTAATTGACATATAATTTTGTGTAAGTTTAAGGTGTACAGCATGCTGATTTTATACATGTATATATTGCAGAACAATTACTGTAAGTTTATTTAACATACCTGTTGCTTCATGTAATTAACTTTTTTGGTATGTGTGGCAAGAACATTTAATTTTTACTCTCTTAGCAACTTATTTCTAGAATCTATAATTTGTTTGTCCCTAATTTGTATTATTAGCAATATATGTTGTATTTCTTAAATTCAAAGTGTTCAAGAATCAATGACCTGGGCCACAATGTTCCTGGCTCAATAATGTCTTCCTTCTTTGTCCTTTCACTCACAGCTCATATATCACAGTCCCCAAAGAAAGGATTTTTGATGCCCACTGTCCAAAATATGTATCCTTTCATATGTGGTTATGGTTGTTTTTATATTTTCACCCTAAGCATAGTGTTAAAAGAATAGGCTCAGTATTCTTTACCTTAATTCAACGCCTCATTCTATTATGTTCTTTCTGTGTAATCTTGGGCAAGTTATGTAATCTTTCTGCCTCTTAGTTTTTGTCTGTAAAATAATGAGTACTCATCTAAGTTTTGGAAGAATGATTATGTAAATATTTGTCAAGTTTTTCCATTGTCTATCACTTCCTAAGTAAACAGTAAGATTTTAACTTTTTTACTTAAATATATAATAATTGTCAATTTCCTTTTCATAAATCTTTGACACAAGATCAAATTTTTCAAAGGCAAGTTCTGTCTTTAATAGCTGTCTACCATGCCAGATAAAGCAATATACAGAAGCACTTAAGCAAAATTCTTAATGAATATATATCAAATTTTCTTGAAGTGATCTAAATTACAGCACTTTAAAATGCATCTCATAAGACACAGTTTTTGAAATGGAAAACTTCTATGCATCCATATTGGATAATGGGATTTTGGAGGGAAAGATTTCAGGATTTAGCATTTCTTCAATATGCAAATATTTTAATGACTATTGATCATTATTATGCATAAAATTTATATTCTCATCTTTTTTATACCCAAAACATTAAGTACTCACAAACTGTTAAAGAAATTGATGAATGAGTGTATTTTTAAAGGACTCTTACTTTCCACTTCACAGTAAATGTTTTTATGTTTAATCTGGACTTTTATCAACTTGGGGTGATAAACACTTTTGACTAGTAGCCAAAAAGATCATATTTACAATGGTCTCATGAATATGGAATAATTTTGGCATTGGAATTCATCCTCAAATGAGCTATGTTCAATATGTGAATATGTGTTTGTCATTTTGCATATATATATATATATATATATATATATATATATACACATATATATATACATATATATATATATCTTATGTTTTATTCATATTTTGAGATTTTAATTTTAAATTAGAATAAAATTGCTAACAAGTTATATACATTACTACATCAATTGACTTTTGAGTTAAGCATTAGTGTTGTTTTCAAATAAAGAGAATATGGAAACAGGAATTTATTTCCAAGGTCACAGTAGAAAGGACAAATCTAATATATGGGAATAGTTATCTGACTTTCAAGGACGAGTTCTTATACACTATTACAAATTGAATCAGATAACAAAATCTTACATGAACAAATTTGGACTCATGGATATAATTAGTGTATCTTTTTCAGTGCATTCTCCACTTTTAAAATTGATTGTTTTTTTCTTTTCCTGACTTGCATGGATTAAGGGAAAATATTTCATGCCTCTATAAACCATGATTTTAGAAGATTTAATTTTTTAAAAAGATACATTTTGGAAAAATTAGAGAGAAGAACATTTGCTCTGTACAAGGATCATTTTCTAATTATTAGGAATATCTTATAATTAAAAAATCCTTTTATGATAGTCTTCCCTTGGCTAGAGCTATTGAGACACTAGGAGAATAGTTAAGAAGTTTTATGAATAGGCCATCTACACTGAAATGGGATTCCACTATTGTATTATATGAATTCTACGCTTTCGAAAATGCTAGAGATATCAGTGGGGTGTTCTCTATGTCTGTCCCCACGGGCTATTATGGAAATGGGCTCCTACTAGTAGGGCACCATAGGGAAAATAATTTCCAGAGGCCCCCAGGGAAGGTATCTCGGAAAGTTTTATTTCTGTGTCACTAAACCCCTGAGTTTTCAAGGTCCCATCTCCTTCTGTCCCGCCAAGGAAAAAGTCCCATCTTGTCTTCAGCAGGACAAAGATCAAAGCCCCGAATTTCTGCTCCATATTTGCTCAGTCCAGTCCAGTCCAGCATTTGGCTAGGTTAGCTTGTGTTCCCAGCTGCTGTCCATTGGGTGTAGAGTTCACATGGCCATGAAGGGAGCATGAGTGAGTGTCAGGAAGTAGGAGCAAAGAGAGAGGAACACAAGAGACAGAATCCCTTTGTCTGTGGATTTTAACCTTCAATAATTCTGTGCACTTGCAATGGCTCCACCCTTATTGTCAACTATCTTTTTCCCAAGTTAGACTGACAGGCAAGTATTTTCTCTGTGTCACCCTTTACTGCGCATGTGTGCATGCTTCCATCTCTTCCCTGGTTGGACCTTTCCCCCAGTGATCTGCAGGGAATGGATGGGATGATCCCTGGGAGTGTGAAGCTGTATCTTCCTGGTGAAGCTGCCCAGATGACCATGCTTATAGTGTCTGTCTTCCTCTTTGCTTTCTTCCTATTATTAATATTAATAACTTGCTAATTACAACAGTAACACTACCATTGTGATTTGGTTGTAAGATACATCATCAACAGTTTGTTTCAGAAATACCACATAAACTGGGAAGCCAGTAAGGAAAGTGGTTTTGGTACAATGGCCTAAAATTCTGCCTTGTTAGAGTCTGCATACTAACTTCATATTTGTTTAACAACAGTCCTCACCAGATCTAATGGCTATGTATCTACTCTAGAACCCAAACTTAAATCTCAAGAAATTTCTTTCCTAGGAAAATTATGCAGTTTGAAAAGGTAGAGGAAATTGGCCAGTGGGAAAGGTAGTATGCTAAAATCTTTAATTTTATTAACTAAAAATAGTATCAAATAAAAGGAAAGAGGGGAAAGATTTTAAGTACCATCCAAGAGTGGTTTCCTGTATTTAGGATTATGAAACCTTATATTATCAAGACATTGATTCGCCTTTTGTTATTGCTTCTTTCCACTTGCTTTCTTTCTAACATGCTACTACCCGCCGTGGTCGGCAAACTGTGGCTCACGAGCCACATGAGGCTATTTAGACTCTTGAGTGTGGTTCTTCCACAAAATACCACGGCCTGGGTGAGACTATTTTGAAGCAATGATGTTAGAAGAAGTTTAAGTTTAAAATATTTGGCTCTCAAAAGAAATTTCAATGATTCTGTTGATATTTGGCTCTGTTGACTAAAGAGGTTGCGGACCACTGTACTACAGTAATAGGACAAGAGTCAAAATTGAAGTTACCCGCTGCTGGATAAGTCAGATTGTGAATTACTGCTAATGGTCCTAGTCATTAGTGTAATCAACTTGGATGATCAAAATGATACTAATAAGGAAAGCGCCTATTGCCTCAGTTTTGTTTGTTTTTTTAATTTCCCAATGCCTGAACACTAATAATAAAATCTCCCAGATCCCTGACAGGAGCGCCAAGGCTAGGAGTTAGTTTCAGCATGTGTGACATTGCTGCTGAGTCCCTCTACACGAGGAAAGAAAGAGGGAGGCTTCACCTGCATAGGAACTTTGACCACCACATTCAGCGCCTGTTGAATTAATTAAATAATGAATGTTAAGTAAAGTGTTGGTAATTTTATAGAAGCACAAAAGAAAGCTGTCTTGTAATTCCCTTTCTGGCAATTTTAAATCATAATTGACGATTTTGATTACATATTTAAAAATTAAAGGTATAGCACGCAACAAGTACCTGGATAGAGTTATAACAATGTTGGTTTACTGTAATTCATTTAAAATATTATAAGCTGCTATCTGATGTACCACATATATATTTTGTCTTATTTATATGTTTCAGAAGTTCCCGTGCAGATTTCTCACTTAATGTAAAAAATCTTTGACAAATTATCCTATGAAAGATATTGATAAGCATGAAAATTAAAGTTCTCCTGATTCAAGTGTAAATATAACCCATATAATCTGCATTTCTTTATTATATCTTATCACAGATCTTAGTGTGTTCAAAAACAGAAGGAACTTGTATTTTGGTAACTAGAACATTTTTTCAAACACAAAGGATTTAGAAGTAGTTTCTCCTCTGCCACTTGCTAAATATACAGATTTAGACAAGATTTTGCTCTCCTTTGATAGAAAAATAACTATTAAAACAGAATTTTTAAGAGAATTATATGAAAAAAAATGTACATGAAAGGCTAAATGCCTGACACTAAGTAGGCATCCAAATTGACAGGTTTAAAACAAAACAAACAAAAATGACATTTTAAACTAGTATTTAGGGGCAAAGGTACTGCAGAGTCCTATCTGAAAAATCACATTTTATGACAGCAATTAGAACACTCCAGACTGCTAAGTTATCTTTCATTCTCTCACACTTCTACTTTTCAGCATGCTTTTTAGTCTTTTATTTTCAATCATCTTTAACTTCTGAGAAAAAAAAGTCTCCAGGTATTGCTTCCTCTTTCGTTTATAAATCCACTCACAAATCTTTATTTTGACATTTATTCAATTCAGGTGGCCACAACCTACAATCAAAATTGATGTAACAGTCTATGAACTAGTGCCCCTGCCCCTAGTCTATTCTCTTCCAGTTCTGCTCCATCTGAAATCCAAAGTTTGTACTGTGACCAGAGTGCTATTTAAAAATATAAATGTGATCCTATTATTTTCTCTCTTAACACGTTTAAATAATTTTCCATTGCCCTACAGAACAATCCAATCTCATCATAATGTACAAAGCCTTTTACTAATTGTTTTTGACTCTTTCTTCATCTATCACCATCTTTCCTTGGCCTAGGTCATATATTCATTTTAATAGTTTGCACTTGCTAGAATGTGTTAGACCCCTTTGTTTCCTCACCCCAGTGTCTATTCATCTCTTTCACTTTTTTTCTTAATCCACCTAACTTCTATTTCCCAAACTGGATTCAGTGTCACTCTTCTGTGTTCCCAAAGCTCATCTATCCTGCTAGGGAATACACAATGGCTTATTTTCTTTTCCTTATCTTCCAACAGACAATAGAGGTTTTAAAAGGAGACATAGTATTTGATTCACTACTGGAGTTCAGTAAATATTTGTAGAATCAATAAAAAGTTTGGATTAGAATTATATTTTCTCACACAGAAATTTGACTTTGGAAGCTGTTGTGATTTCAGTCCTTGAGAAAAATCTAACACAGAATTATGTTTTAAATAACCTTAATAATAAGGTTTCTGTTTGTTTCTACATAAATAGGAAAATATGACTTCATACTTATATTTTTCAAGATATGTTTATTGTAGAAATACCAAATGACTTACCATTTATATGACAACTCAAATTAGCACTACGAATCACTGCTGAGCAGAGCCAAAATTTAAAGCCAACTAAAATGCTGACATATCAATTTCTCATGAATTCATACACAGAATATGGGGAATGTACTACTTTTAAAATAACAAATGCCTGAGAGTGCAGTGGATTGCATTTTAATGAGTTAATGTCTAAAAAAACACAACAGGAAAAAAAACAAACAGCTGATATAACTGCTCCATATTATTGGGATAATGTAATAAAAACCCTAACTAGCAATTACAAAGCAATTTTCATTAGATTTTTGACCTCTGTTAACATACAAAGGATTTCGTTTTGCACTCTTACTTTTGATTAAGTATCTAAATTTTATCTTTGACATTTTGGTTTTAGTTAAGTTTCAGAATTAAAATTATATATATTTCATCATGTATATTTGTGTGTGTTCACATATTTTAAACTATGTATATGTAATGTATATACATTCATCATGTTGGAGGATCTTACTTTCAATTTGTAAAAAAATGCACTATCTGTGTAGTACAATAAAGTGAGCTGTGCCTGTAAAAATATAGAATTGAACTTTAAATATTTTAAAGGACATCCTAATAATTCAACAGTAAGTTATGTGGCACAAAAGAACCTGGCAAGAACAAATATTAACCCTTTCGTCAAGTTGAGAGATAAATTTAAAAAGCACAAAATTTAATGCTTATTGTGTTAACTGATGCACAGTTTAGTAACAAGAGATGAAAAACACAACCAATAGTGACTTAAAAATATGTGAGTAATATCCATCCTCCTGCAAGATATTCAAGAAAATGTGAATGTTGAGTTAGCTCTCTAGTTCAAAGATGTCAGGATCAATGCCTTCTTTTATCTTTCTTTCATAACATGATTATTTCAAACTGCAGAACACACATTCATCTTAAGAATCAGAATAAAGTGGTAAACATGGAGACCTTGTATCTGGTTCTTTAACGGAGAAAGTGAAATTTTACAGAGGGTCATCATATTTGCGAAGTATCTGATTGACCATAATTGTTTCTCAGGTCACAATTAGTTATTTTTTTTTAATGATGTTTTAAAAAAGAAGAAAGAAAAAGAAAAAAAGGAAAGCATTTGGATTTCCAAGCCTCAAAAGAAAAGGTAGGCAAGGAAGAGAGAGGAGCAAATAGATTGTGTTTTATTCTTCATTGTATGATTGAATGCTTTCAAATAATATTTTCTGTTTTATACCTCACTTATAGAATAGGGGTGGTTTGTATAAGCAGGATGGGGACAAGAACACCATTTAAGCATCTTAGACATTGGGTATCGTATACTTTTTTCATAGGACCATATGTCCTTTTACTGAAACCATCTATATAATAAAGCCTAGGTGACCCTTACAAGCAGAATGACCAGAACATCCGGTCACTATGATGCACACTAACCACCAGGGGGCAGATGCTCAACACAGGAGCTGCGCCCTGGTGGTCAGTGCACTCCCACAGGGGGAGTGCTGCTCAGCCAGAAGTGTGCTCAAGGCTGGCAAGAGCAGCAACTCTGGCGGCAGCCTCTCCCACCTCTGCGGTAGTGCTAAGGAGCAATGAACCCAGCAGTAAGGAGTAGCTAGCAGGTGGGTGGTAAGGAGCGAGGGGTCCAGAACTGGGAGAGGTTGCAGGCCAGGCTGAGGGATGCCCCCGTCCAGTGCACAAATTTCATGCATCGTGTGTGCGTGTGTGGGGGGGGTGGGTGGGTGTGTGTGTGTGTATCCTTGATAAAAATATCAAGGTCTCTACTGAAGCCATGCTGCTCCCTATCAATGTGATGGTGGTTGTCTGCCACTCAGAAAACTTCCTTTTTTTTTTTTTAATAGAAGGTGTCTTTCACCTTTCAGCATAATTGCACTATTTTAGCCCTCTTTATCTACTCAACCAGATTTTGCATGATAGAGCATATTAAATATCGTGATGAATTAAGAGGTGACTGATGGGGCCTATTGATCATATGAGGCATATGGAGTGTAGTCACATATAGAAGACCTGCTCAAGCACAACTCAATGGGAAAAACAGAATGAGTAGCACTTATATATCCCACTACCACTAGCTATTCCACTCTGGGTGGCTGAACGGAAATGTGCCACACTGTAACCCACTGTCAGTTTCTGTGGTTAGAAGAAGCCTCAGCCTCTCTTCAGCATGATGGCGGACAGGAAGCACAAACACTTTGGGGCAGCTGAGAACATAGTAGCCAGCCAAGGTCACATCAGCAATCATTGTTGGGGGAGCAGCAGCCTCTCCATGATATGATTACGGACCTGGGATCCCAGTCTTACAGTTGACTAGAATCAATTGGCTAAGTATTAGGCAAGAACTTGTTTCAGTAGAGTATTACAGGAGTGCAATCTTTTGAGAGGCCAGACTGCACCAGATCAGTTAGTTTGGGAGGGAATGGCAAAATAATGTAATGTAATATGATATTTTAAAATGTCAGCGTAAAGACAATATTTTAACTGGGTTAATTACATATCCCATTACAAATCATGGTAAGAATTGAGGTTTTATTTTAAAATGGCATAAAATTTGATTTTCCTGACAAAATTTTAAAAATATTTTATAAAAGTGTATTACAGTTACATTTATAGCATCTGTAAAAAAAAGCTGGCAGGTTGTGTTGCTCATATAATAGATAAATAACTCCTGTGTATATTGACAAGGTTTGAAATAGAAAGTAACATTTTATATGTTTTTATTGATTTCAGAGAGAGGAAGGGAGAGGGAGAGAGAGAATGATGAGAGAGAATCATTGATTGGCTGCCTCCTGCACACCACCTACTAAGGGCTGAGCCTTCAGTCTGGGCATGTGCCCTGACCAGGAATCAAACCTGGACTTCCTAGTTTATTGGGTAATGCTCAACCACTGAGCCACACCAGTGAGATGGAAAATAACATTTTTATATAACATTAATTTAGAATTAAAGTATTTTTACTTTACTGAGAAACACATTTTGAATTTTATTTTTAATTTTGTCATTATCTTAGAGAATAAGTTTCAAAAGGATTGATATTATAAATATCTGCAATTACTAAAACATTGCAAATGTTATTAAAATAGTTGCTGTCTTAGTAACTTAAGCTGTTCCTATTAATGTTTGTCACTCTTAATTCTAATCTCCAATTACACCTTAACTTTTAAGCAAAATTATATACAATTATATCTATTTTTACATATATACTTCAAACAGTGCTATATTTCAATGACATTCCCTGCAGGAACATAATTTTTAGTACCTTAACATAAATCAAAACTGCCACAGAAGCAGCACTGGTCATTACCTCAGATATTTAATAACTTCTGATAGAAAGAAAATGTGTGACTAAAATTTTTAATTCAAGTGGGAATGGTCTTCTGTTATAAATACATACTTTCTTTTTGAATACAGAGGGTCTTATTGTAGCATCTTATAAATTCTTAACCCCTTGGAAATGTCACTTCATAAAATGCCAGACATAATTAGTAATTGGAGAGTGTTATCATTCATGGTGATGAAAGCATTTATCTCTATAGAAAATATCCAAACAAAGTCATAAAGCAGAAATCTTGTTTACCAACCCCCAGCCCAACTGAGTGGAGATTGCACAGGCTAACCTGATGCCACCTCAGGACTAGCCAGAACCTCAAGGCATTAGGCTTGGTGCCCACTGTCATGAAAGACTAGAAATGAATCCACCAGGCTCCCGTTCCTGCTGCTGTGAGAAAGGACTCTACCCTGCCCCTGCCTAAAGTCATTCCCTCAGCTGCTCTTTGGATTCTGTTCTTGACCTTCTTCCTGAAAATTTTACCAATCAAATTTCTTTCTGACATATTCCATCAACCTCTCTACACAGTTGTCCCAAGTGACTTTTTGTTTTTATTAAATTTTATTGTGGTGACATTGGCAGGCATGAACATATAAGTTTCATGTGTGGATTTCTAAGGTACAAAATCAGTATACAGCACCATATGCCCAACACCCAAAGTGAAATCTTCTCCTGTCACCTCATTTTAAGACCCCCTTTCTCCTCTTTCTCTGGCAACCACCACACTGCTGTTCGTGTTTATACCTTTAGTTTTATATCCCCCATCTGAGTGAAGCCATATGGTTCTTAGCTTTATCTGATTTATTCCGCTTAGCATAATGTTCTCAAGGTCCACCCATGTTGTTGCAAATAGCATTATTTCATCCTTATGTACCCCATTGTGTATATGTGCCACATCAGTCCTCTATCACAGGGCACTTTGGTTGTTTGGCTATCGTGTGGGCTGTGTACACCCTCCTGGTGTAGTTGCGTGTTTATTGCTATTGGCACAACTATGGGAGGGATTTACCCCAATGCTGATCAGATGCAAGGACAGGCTGCATCCACCAACCATCACGGAGGATCTGCTGTGCAGGGCCCCATCCCACAGAGCAGTATTTACTTCAGTGGGGTTCTGTTGCCCACTGAGTCCACTGCTTAAGTATGTGGCTTGGGGAGGTGGGTAGAGCTCAATTGCAATCTGAAGCTGTCCACCAAGTGTGTGCCTCTGTGGCTTCCTGGTATTTGCAGGCTAAGGCAAGCTGCACCTGTATTCTGCCCAGTGCCACCAAGCATGGAGCTACAAAGTGATCTGCAGAATGGGTTTAGTTAGCCAGCTGCTAACCAAGACTGGCTGCCACTAATTCTAGGCCTGGGGTCATTTAGAAGTACAAGGCACACTGAGGACAGATGCTGCTTGTTTGAGAGATTTGAGGGAAATCTGGAGCATGATCCAAGACAGGCCATTTGTATGGAAACAGCATGGGCAGGCTCACAGGGGCAGGGTCTTGGGGGATCACCAGGGAAGGGCGAACAGTGTTAGCCAGAATGTTGGAGACTCAGTGAACATCCTGGTAAGACTCATACCCATTTGACACCATTAATAGTCATCCAAATATTATTGCCTTGGACTCCAGCAGGCCTGAGACTCACTCAGTTATAATTCCTGCTAGTTTTACAGACAGAAGTTGTGGAGATTTCTCTTTCTCGAATTGGAACCCTGGGCTGGAAGGCATAGTGTGGAACTTGGACCCTTTGTTTTAGGAGGTTCCTCTACAGTCAAGATATCCCTTCTGATTTTTATCCACCACATGTGCATGGGGGATCAGCCCATTCCTAATCTCTGCTCCTCCTTCCAGTCTCAATGAGGCTTCTTTAAATCTGTAGTTTTAGACTTCAGTCAGATTTCAGGCAGTTCTGAATGATGGTGGTTCTGCAGCTTATTTAAAATTTTGATGTGGTTGTGGGAGGATGCAAGTACCGCATTTACTTATGTCACCTTCTTGACCCAAAGCCCAAATTAATAGGTTTTATATTTCTCTTCTGTATTTAAGGAATTTCTCCCAATGCCCTCTTCCTTTTGTTGATAATTACAATATCTTTCAGTAAAACATACTTTCTTTCAGCACTAATCAAAAGCCCAGGTGCCAAATACTGATAAGGGCATGATGCTGAGCTCCAGTGCTACCCCTGCAGAAAAACAATATATAGGAGGCAAATGAGGGCAATCATACTGAACCTTAAATGAGCTATATCATGCTATTGTTTTACAACAGACTCTCCAAAGCTCATCTAGTTATAATATTCTTGATGAGATATTCCAGCTTATTAGACAGAAAAACTGTTATAGCAGTAATGTGGCCTCATTTAACAATATTAAACCCAAATGACTATCAATATTCAGAGATCCTCTTTGTCACAGTAATAACCTTTATTTCACATTTTAATATTTTTTTCAATGTCAATGGCCTAAAAATTAATTTGAATTTTCTCTCATAACATACAAAGTTGAATATTTCACTTGTACCCAGTGAATTACAGAAAAGGACTAGTAAAGTTTTTTTTTTGTTTGTTTTGTTGTTGTTTTTGGATAGAAAATGAGTCAATTCTCATATTTTATTCCAACCTGATTTATAATTCCATAAATAATAACTAATTTTTCTAGTTGTGGAATACTGTGATAAAATCAATTCTAATATTAATCACAAGTTTTAAAATATTTCTTGGAAATAACATACAAACTAGATTTGACTTAGATTTATTTAACAAATATTTGGACCATTTTAAGTTAAAATCTAAAATAAACATGTCACAATTAAATGTCAAAATACACAGCAATCTGGCTTTTTCAAGAAGAAAAAATCTTAATCTCTAAATATCTCTTATTGAATGTAATATAATTTAAAAGACCTTTATTTAAAAGCATATTTGTATAAGATGAAAAATAAAATGTTACATATTGCCACCAGTATTAAATATTAAGTATTCATTAAACAAATATTTCTGCTTGGCAATGCTTCATAAAGAAATGGAAATATATTGCTAAAACCGGTTTGCCTCAGTGGTAGAGCGTCGGTCTGCGGACTGAAAGGTCCCGGGTTCAATTCCGGTCAAGGGCATGTACATTGGTTGCGGGCACGTCCCCGGTGCGGGGTGTGCAAGAGGCAACTGGTCTGGTCGATGTTTCTCTCTCATCAACATTTCTAGCTCTCTATCTCTCTCCCTTCCTCTCTGTAAAAAATCAATAAAACATATATTAAAAAATAAATAAATGGAAATATAAAACTATATTCTCCCTGATGAGATAATAATAGTCACAAAATAATAAAACATTTTCTAATAAAAATACTGACATTGATGTGCAGCAAACAAACACATGATACAGGAAATACAATATAATAGTAATACTGAGCCCTTCTTCGGTAGCTTTGTAGTTTTTGTCATCTATACAGATGAAACAGAAACTTGTTTCGATGATGTGATGATGATAACGGTGAAATACTGGGACACATTAGGATTTGTTTACTCATGTATTCATCACTTAATTCCTTAATGTAGTTATTAAATTCGATATTGCACATCAAAAGATTATAGAAGACTAGACTACAAAAGATTAAATAATTTTCTCAAGTTCACAAAAGCAGATTGCTTGTTTCTAATCCCCATAACCATTTTCTTTATTGAACTATATGGCCAAAATAACTATAACAATGATGCCTGTTTCCTCTAATCCCCATTTATCCTAAAACATTCACTTATTTAGAAGGTTTTATTAATCAATAGTTTTAACTTCTTAATTAATTTTATTTAAAAGTCAGGTAAGATGATGACATCAAAACAATCTATTTAACTGAGTCCAGCAGCATGCCCCCACTCCCATCTCTTTAACAATTCTTTTTATTTTCCTAGATATAAAATTTTCTAGTCTTTTCATTGATTATATAGAATTACTTTGATCTGGTACTATAAACATACTTTTTCCTACAATTATCTATTTCCTGCAATATATATCACAGACTCCCTATGTAAATCTTGGAGCTAAAGATGAAAGGGAAATCCATGAATTAAATTGGTGGGAAATAACTCTACTACTATAATTACAAACTTTTGGAAGGATGAAAGGAAGCAAATACTTTTGTGTGTGTGAAAGGGTACAGCTATATTTAACTTAGAAAGATGGTTCATCTCTGTTTGTGTTAGATACCTAAAACAATAATAGGTATCAAAATAAATAATTGAAAATGCTGTCACACTTATGTATCTAAAAGTTTACATTCATATGAATTTCATTAACACATGAGTAACAAACAAAAAAAAGTGAATGAAGTTCCCAAAAGTCATGGATTAGTTTGAAGTCAATGAAAATGCTCTTTACTTTCTTTTAAGCACTCTAAGAATTAAAATTAGTAGATTCGTTAATGACTTTTTTTTTTTTTGCCAATTACACATACTTTGTGTTATTCTCCTTTAGGATTGAGTAAAGTTATGAATGATGAAAATACTTATTGAAATGATAGGTTATCCCATGTAATTAAGTATATTTTAGCATTTTATTTACTTTAATATTCCCATGGTGGCTTCTGGTGAATAAATATTTAATTTTCTTGCTTATTATATATATATATATATATATATATATATATATATATATATATATATATATATATATACTAGTAGCTCAATACACAAAGATTTGTGCAAGAATGAGCCTTCATTCCCCTGGCTGATGGCACTGCCTTTCCTGTGGCTAGGGCAGCCTTTCTGTTCTGGCCCAGAGCTACCTTTCTGCCTTCCCATGGTGTCCAGAAGCCCAGAGTGGCTGGGGTGGGGTGGAATGCCTGTGTCCCGCCCATTCCCTGGCTGCTCAGAGCCTGCATCTGCAAATAAACCTGCCATCTTAGATTAATTTACATACTCACTCCTGATTAGCTGGTGGGTATAGCAAAGGTATGGTCAATTATCATGTTACTCTTTTATTAGGTAGATGTGTGTGTGTGTGTGTGTGTGTGTGTGTGTGTGTGTGTGTGCGCGTGCATCAGGCATTAGTATTGTGAACTATAAGTCACTTTTTAAATTTGCAGATCTTTGAAGTTTGTGTTTACCTTTCTATTCACTGATTGTCTAACAGTTTAATTGAACAAATCAACATTAAGCATATGTTGTGTGCTTCTCACTGTGAGAGATAGTGGGGAAATTGTGGTGAATAATGAAATTCTTTTAGAAACTCACAAGTCCAGTGCTTTGGTTCTTAATACATATATTACATTGAACCCCAAGTTAAGAAATAGTTTTTAGTATATTCCTGGTTCTTACTAGTCAACCCTGATTTTAATGCTAAGAATTATAAAGAATTATACTAACCTCTCTCCTCAGCCAAGACAGACTGCTATTAATTCCTCAAATAGTGACAATATCTTAATATAATTATTGTCTAATTATTAGTTTGGAGACAGGCCACCTTCACCTTCAAATGTATTTCTTTTATTCTTTATCTTTTAGCTAAAACTCTCTCAATCTTCCACTATTATGGGCATCACTGAATGCATTGGCTGTCTTAAATAAAGTAGCCGTGAAATAAACATGTGAACCAGAAAGTTTTCTATTGACCCAGAGATACAAAATTAATCCCTGTACCAAATAATGTTCTTAGAGCTGACCAGAATACAATAGTGTCAGAAAGAAGAGAGGAGCCCTAACTGGTTTGGCTCAGTGGCTAGAGCACTGGACCTCGGACTGGAAGGTCCCAGGTTCGATTCCATGACTCTCTCTCATTATTGATGTTTCTTTCTCTCTCCCTCTCTGAAATCAATAAAAATATATTTTAAAAAGAAAGAAAAAAGAGAGAGAAGAAATTATATCAACACAAAAGAAACCTTATTTTCCTTTAGTTTATGGATTCACAGATAGGAAAAACAGACTTTTTTTGTCATAGAATATGTTCAACTTTTTATTTTTATTATGTACCATATAAAATGTTAAAAACAGTGCTGTTTTACAGTGCCCCTGGAAAATTATGTATCTCATACCAACACTATTATTTTATTATATGGCTTAAATTGAACATCAATAATTCGACCTTCACGAATATTTGCAAAAGATAAAAACTATTTTAAAAACTTTAGTAAGTTTCAGCTTTTAACAAAAAGAAATTTCTGTTTCCTCTACTATGTCAAGTCTTTCAGTGCTTAATTTGTTACACGTAATATTCACTCTTATTTTCATGAAGACATGCATGAGAAAGATATGCATTGTTCCTCCAATAACTCAGAATTGAGACTTGAGCAACAATTTTAATTATGAAGGATTGTGAAAGCATATGGCTTTCTTTTATTCTCATATAAAGCAGTTTATAACATCTCACTGGTAGGTTTAATTGTTCACGCTCATTAATTTTTTGATTCAATGTTATTTTATTTTCAAATTTGAAAGACTTAATGTTCAAAAGGAAAGTTGGACAGTGAAAATATACAACAAAAGTTGTCAATTTCTACAGGAATTAAATGAACCTTTTTCTTTCTGAAACAAGTATAACTACATGCATTTCTTCATGCAGCTGCCAAGCTGAACCATGACATGACATGACATAGCCAATTCATTCTTTTCAGCTGTCTTCATGGTGGTCCACAGCTCTGTCCTGTCTAAGCTGGAATTGTTTTACCTACTAAAGTTAGATGATTCATATAACATGCATAAAAGCTGCCTGTTTACTGACCTAGGTAAATGACATGCTTACCTTTGTAGAAAGAAATGATAATCCCATTCCCTCAGACTGAAGCACACACCTTAACAAATCCATCCATCAGGAGAGCTGAAGGATTCTATATTGTCTTTTATATTTAACTAGACAAAAGCAATAATACAAATAAGGAAATCTCTTTTTTCAGACATTGGACATCTCATCTGTTCAAGTACTGTCTAGAATTAAGAAGACAAATTACTTTTTGCAATTTTGAAAAGTACAAAAACCAAAGTTAAAAAATATAAGAGCCCCTCCCCTCCCCTCAAAAAAGATGTAGCATAGGTTTTTAAATATGTGTAGACAGTCTAGGTAGTTTTATGTGCATTCTTAGCAAATGTTTTGCTCTTTTATTTTTAAAGGGCAACCATATTATCAACAACTAAATTCCTCATCTTAGTCATATTTTTTAATAGTTAAGAGTGGTGTTCTCATTTTGGTGTGAATGCTCAGAAGGGCAGGCCCCATCAGTTCTGAGGGATGCTCTGCTCTCACCCTGTACGCTGTCAGCAGAACATAATTTCACTTAACATCACTAACACCAAAATGACCAGCTTCTCTTCCTTTATCCTTGAAATAAAATCTTTATTCTTTATTTTTATACAGTAATTTATCACAAAATAGTTCAGATTTATTTCATCCTAATATATAAAAACTCAGGATCTGTAACATCCAAAATGACTGAAAGCCCAACCAACCAGAAGTCAGCACTGGGTTGCTTTGGCAACCCAGTAATGACTGACATTGCTACGGGTGCCCGAGCCCAGAACTGACTGTGGAGGGGGCTGTAGATCAGGTCCAGAGAGAGGCCTGGGAAGAAAGAGGCAGGGTCTGATCTATAGCCTTCGTGGCCAGGAACATTTTATATGCAGTTAGATAGACACAAGCAGAGCAAGGATGATAGGCCAAGTACTGACCAGGGCAAAAGTTTCAGATGCCTAGCAAGAGGCAAAACTGAGAAAACAAGAACCTTACCCATGGGGTAACCTTTCCTCCCCTGGAATATCACTGGTCATGCGGTTTGGATCCCTAACTTTTCAATTGTTAAGAACCTTTCAGAAATATACTACATGGCTGGGGAATCCTCTAGGAGTATTTTTACCTGCGCCTCATGAATATTTTATTTCATTTTTACTCTTTTGTTTTAGTCATCATGAGATATCACCAGTTCCTTGATGGTAGTATTGTATTCTGATTATGTGTTTTCTATGCTGTTACTATTTTAAGTACATGTATCTTGTGTACATAGTCAAAAGACTATAGATATACGCCCAACATGAAAATTCCAGAACCATGATAGACGCTAAGTAGAGTTAAGCATGGCAGAGTTGTTTCAGGCACCCTTGTCTTGTTTTTGGTCTTAGAGGAAAAGCTTTGTTTTTCACCATTGAGTGTATTAGCACTGGGCTTGTGACATATTGCCTTTATTATGCTGAGGAGCATTTCCTCTATACACACTTTTTTGAGAGTTATAACACATATTTGGTTTTGTCAAATGCTTTCTTACAAATATTAAGATAGTTATGTGATTTTAATCCTTTGCTTTATTAATATAGGCATAGATTGGGGTGTTGAAACAATCTTGAATCCCTGAAAAAAAAATAATGTGATTATGACATATGTACTTTAATGTATTATTGAATCCAGTTTGTGAATATGTTGTTGAAGATTTTTGATAATCAGGGATTTTGGCCTATATTTTCTTTTCTTGGGCTTTCTTGTCTGGTTTTTGTATCAGGTTAATGCCAGCCTCATAAAATAAATTTGGAAGAATGTAAACAAAATTGAAATTAATTTTACTTTAAATGTTTGGTAGAATTCACCAGTGAAATTGTCTGTTCCTAACCTTTTTGTGGGAAGTGGGGTTAATTACTGAGTCAATCTCCTTACTAGTGATTGGTATATTCAGTTTTGTTTTTTTTATTTCTTTGAATCAAGCTGGGTAGGTTATATGTTTCTAGGAATTTACTTATTTTTTCTAAGATGCCCAATTTGTTTGCATATAATTTTTACATTGTAGGCTCCTTTATCTTTTATATTTATGTGGTATTAATTATAATGTATTTTCTTAATGTTTGATTTCTTTTATGAGCTCCCTCTTTTTCTTGATATGTCTTGCTAAAGGACTGACAATTTTGTTTGTTTTCAAAGAACCAGCCTTTAGTTTCACTGATTTCTCCTTTTTTTTGTGGTTGTTCTTTTTTTTGTTGTTGTTGTTTTTTGTTTGTTTGTTTCTATTTCATTTATTTCCACTCTGACCTTCGTGATTTCTTCAACTAATTTTGGCTTTTTTTTTTCTTTTTCTAGTTCCTTAAGGTATAAAATTAGTATGTTTGATTTTTTTCTTATTTCTTGATGTAGGCAGTTGTTGCTATGAACTTACCCATTACAGTTGCTTTTATTGCATTCTATAAGTTTTGGTATGTTGTATTTACATTTTAATTTGTCTCAAGGTGTTTTGATATCTTGGATTTCTTCTTTGACCCACTGATTATTCAGTAGCATGTTATTTAATCTTCACATACTTGTGAATTTTCTAGTTATCTACTTTTATACCATGTGGTCAGAAGAGATGCTTGATATAATTTTGGTTTTCTTAAATTTAAGGTTTATTTTGTGGCCTAACATATACTTTAACCTAGAGAATGTTCTATGTGCTCTTGAGTAGAATGTGTATTCTGTTGCTTTTGAATGGAAGCATATATATAATGTTATATTATATATATAACATATATAATGTTATATTATGGAATGCCATATATATAACATGTTAAACTATATATATATATATATATATATATATGCTATATACATTAACATGTTAAATATAAATTCATGTATATAACCTGTTGATATGTTAAATCCATCCTATATAATAAAAGGCTAATATGCAAATTGTCCCCTTAACCAGGAATTTGACCGTAAGTGGGGCTGGCAAGCCACCCACCCATGGCCCCTCCCATGCACAAATTCATGCACCTGGCCTCTAGTATTATATACGAGCTTGACAATCTAGATGTGCCCCTTGGGCAGCAGCTAGAGCAGGATATAAGATGCTTTGGGGAGATACTAGTGACTGATTATGTGGCAAAAAGAAAGTGCAAGGATGATTACTACAAACCTCCATCACCAGAGAACCCAGCAGGCCCCTAGATGTGTGATAAGTTAGAGGCCTGTCTCTCTGGCCTATTTTAAGATGACCAAATGAACTTTCACGGAAAGTTTGTACACATCTGAATTAGCTGATTCTGTGCTGGGCTTGGGTTGATTGAGTTCATGTGCTCAAAGACTTTAAAAGCTGTTTCTCATTTTACTATGCTTTTGTGGGTCTTTGGACCCTAGTCCAATTGGTTTTTAAAACTAGATGTCTTGAGGGCTTGTCTTTTAAATGTTGCATTTAAAGTTGGGGGTGTCCAACATGGGGTCAAAACCTTTACTCCTCAGGGAGAAGCTCCAGGTTTAAAGTTCCTTCCCAAATATGGGTCCCCATTCTGGGGTGCCTCAGCCTCTCCAGCCCACTTCAATGTGAAATTTTCTCATTTACCTAACGTACAGGAGCTACTGAGCTAGTTTTTAGTGTTTTTCCAAGAGGAAAATGTTCTATATCGGGTCTAGTAATAATTAATGTCGTTTTTAACATTCGTTTAAAATCTTGCTTGGCGTTGACTTGTATTGACATAACCTTCAAACACATGGTATCTACAGAATGTGTGAAGTGCAATTAACAAGTTTTGCTTGAAAAAGTTTGTGTTTGGTTTGGTTTTTGTTGTAAAACTAGGGCTAAGAAGATGGCGGATGAAGAGCATATTCGGCACTGCATGCTTTACGAGTTCCAATTAGGAAGAAAAGCAAGTGAGGCTGCAAAAAACATCTGTAGTGCTCTTGGTCAAGATGCAGTTAGTGCCAGAAAATGCCAGCGTTGGTTTGAGAAATTTTGCGAGGGAAATTTTTCGTTAGATGACAAGAGTGGTCGAGGCCGTGTGTCCAATTTTGATCAAGAAGCTCTTCAAGCTCTTTTGGTGCAAAATCCTCAAATTACCCAACAAGAGCTTGCGACAACTTTAAATTGTTCACAAAAAACAATTTCCAATCAATTGCGTGCACTTGGCAAAGTCCAAAAGTTTGGGAAATGGGTTCCTCATGAGTTGACCAACAACAACCGTAATCAAAGAGTCACAATTTGCAGTTTGCTCCTCTCTCGTCAAAACTGTTTGCCGTTTTTAGAGCAAATTGTTACCGGAGATGAACAATGGGTGCTGTATGTTAATTTGAAAAGGCAGCCTCAATGGTTGGACAAAAATGAGGCTCCGCAGCTCACACCAAAACCTGACTTGCATGCGAAAAAAGTGATGTTGTGTGTTTGGTGGAATTTTAAAGGAATTCTTCATTATCAACTTTTACCATCTACCCAAACCATTACAAGTGCAGTGTATAGTGCCCAATTGGAAAGGTTAGCCCAAGCTTTAAGAGAAAAAGAACCTGCGCTGATTAATTGGAAGGGCGTAATTCTTCACCACGATACTGCACGACCGCATACTGCAAGAATCACTGCTGAAAAACTGCGCCAGTTGGAATGGGAAGTTCTCCCTCAACCTGCATATTCTCCTGATATTGCCCCTTCCGATTACCATTTGTTTCGTTCTTTGCAAAACTTTCTTCTTGGAAAAAAATTTAATAATGAAGAATGCCTCAAAAATGCATTGACCAAATTTTTTGCATCAAAATCACAAGAATTTTACAACAGAGGGATTAAAATGCTTCCTGAGCGTTGGGCACAAGTAGTAGAAAACAACGGCAACTATATTGTTGACCTAATATTATCTGTGAATTCAGTGTGTCTCTGGGAGGTGGTACATCCAGGACCTCCTATGTTGCCATTTTGAACAGGAAACTCTTGTTTTTCATTGAAGAAAAATGTCCTCACTAGATGAGTTTTACAGGAGTAATTTTGCATATTCTCCTTTGTTACCATTTGTGTCTACATCTTTTTTTTAATGAAATTGTCATAGATCAACAGGTACTTCCTATGATAAAATTCAGTAGACATACCCATGGGGCCATACTCACGAACTCCATTAGAGTAAATGCTAATTCAATTTACTTCCTCTTGATATTTTCTACTCTCTTTTATTAATCATGATGCTTGGTTTCATTTATAACTCTATAAACATTCTTCCTTTAGTTTTCCATTCACTCTTCCTTATTGGGGCTAAAGAGTATAATGGTTAAGAACATTATTCTCAAATAAAACTGTTTGGGTATATGGTCCATGATTTCCATTTACTTATTTCATCTTTTAAAATGTTGATTTTAATTTTGTATTTACATTGTGTATAATTATTGTGTATAATTATTGGATAGAATGATATTTGGTACCGTGTTAATACTAGTCAGAATTATTACCTCTAAATATTTTCCATCATAAGAGTTATTATAAAATATATTCTTTATTCACAACCTCTGAACTCTGGGTGTACATCTAAATATGGCATTCCAAGTTATCTATTGGAATTTCCATATTCTTTAACTTATTAAACTACCACCTTTGTTTAGTCTACTCTCCTCATGCCAATTTTATACCTGTTTTCAAAAATAAAGATAGATTTAAAAACACACACACAAAATAAAAGTAAAACAACAATAACAACAACAAAATGATGGTCTCTCCATAGAGGCTGAGAGTCATATTTACATGACTTGTCCTCTAATTATTTCCCCTAAGTTCTTTCTCTCTTTTTCAATAGGATCATTCCCACTGAGAGTAAATTACCATTTAAAAATAATCCATTTTAAAATAGAATCTTTTTTTGACTCTTCAACCCACTCAAGTTCTGCTCTTTCTCTTTTCTTTATAGAAAACACTTTGAAAAATATTATGTGCTTGTTGTGTGCCTACTTCCCCAGCATTAATTTTTTTTTCAACCCATACCACTCTTGTGTTCTTTTCCTCCTAACCTGTTTGCCCATTCAGTGGACACATGTCTGTCCTCATCTCATTTTTATTAGTGTCAAAGATTGACATCATTCTCTTATAAATATTAATTTAGTCTGTATTTCACCTCATCTATGCTCTGCTTTTTCCTTCTGACTCTATATTCTTTATCAAAAAAATCTGAAAATGTGGGTTTGATTTTTCAGAAATCAATCCTTTTTTTTTTGTTATTCTTTCCTGATATGATTCAATGTACATTAATCATTTAATGCCATATATATGCCAACTACTCCCAATACTATATGATTACTAGAAAAATCTAAGTATCCAAATAATATATTTAATTATCTACTTTGCCTTTGACCATGAATGTTTAATAGGCTTCTGAATAATAATGTATCAAAAACTTTACTGTTGTTGCCCTATTTTACTTCACTGACTTTTCCTTTCAAATAGATATAAGTAAGGTAAAAATTTGCCTTGGATTTTCAAACCCAGAACTGTGAGACTCTTAATTTATTTCCATCACCCTCTTAATTCATCATTCAAGTCTATAGATCCAACCTCTAGATGTTGTAAAAAAAAATCAATCTACTTTTCTCTATCTGCACTTACACTACTCTAGCGAGGCCATCATATCATGTCTAGACATCTTGAGATGTCTTTCCTTAATGCTTCATCTCTGTCAATCTGGTCCCTGTCAAGTGCATTCTTTAACTATAAAAGTGCTCTTTTGAAAACATTAAGTGACTCATTCCAGTCTTATTCTTCATATTCGCCAATGTATTCTCATTAAACTAAATATAAACAGGACCCTCTTGTATGTGGTCTATAAGCCCCTACACAATCTGTGTCTGGCCTATCTCTAGAAACATTATTAGAAATGACTCTCCCCTTTACTCATTATGCTTAGTGAAGACTGAAAATTAGAGGTCTATGGATGTTGAGAGACAATACTCTGTATGTTTCTAATGATTTCACACATCTTACAAACAGAGGCACTGACTGGTCATTGTTCTAGACAAGAGTTTCATACCATGTTCACATCATGAACAACCTTGGAATATAGAGATAGCCTCCCTCCAGAGCAAAGAGTTTGCTTAAAGCCTTGGAAGAGAAAGATGATGTCTACTCCCATAACAAAATGACAGATATATACTGGTATCAGCTGGCCCCTTGCACTGATCAACAAGATAATAATAATCCGATTACTGTGATGTGAGCAATAAACTACCCTTTGTACTGACAAAGTAGCCTCACATCTTGCAGCATTGCTGAAACTTTCAAAGGCTAATTGTTAGATTTCAAGTACAGTAAAATCCTAGACTCTACTCCAGTCTTCTTTATTTTTATTATTTATAGTATTATACTTGTCTCCTTTCTCCCTGATTGACCACCCCCCTGCCACTCCCACCCTGCAGGACAAGCCCCCACCACCTTTGTGTCTGTGTCCACTGGTTATACTAATATGCATGCATACAAGTCCTTTGGTTGATCTCTTACTACCCCCTCCCCTGCCTTCTCTCTGAGGTTGGACAGTTTGATCAGTGTTTTTTAGTCTCCAGATCTATTTTTTTTCATCAGTTTATATTGTTCATTATATCCCACATATGAGTGAGATCATGTGATATTTATTTTTCTCCAACTGGCTTATTTGCTTAGCACAATGCTCTCCAGGTCATACTACTCTGCTATAAAAAAGAAGGAACTTTTACCATTTGCAACAGCATGGATGGTCCTCCAGTTTTTTAGGTTTTATTGTTTGTTTGTTTTTTGTTAGTTTTTGTTAAGTCTTGATAGTAATTACTATGCTGTCTTTTTTTTTTTTTTTTTTTTACTAACTTGACTTATTTGCCAATATTGCAAAATGTGAAAATTTCATGTAAAAATATTGATCAAGCTCTTCTTTGAAAATCAGAACCTCTAGCTAATCTGGCCCCTCCTTCACTCATGACAAAACCAGTCAGATTGTATATAACTCTCATCTTTATGAGTGACGTGCACTTTCAATTCACCAGAGGTCATCCCCTCTTATTGTTACTTTTGTACTAAGATCCACTGTCACTTGCCATTTATCATTGAGCTAGCACTGTTATTCTCAGTATAGCAAAGTTGAGGGGAAAAACAAAAGATGGACCCAGAAAACTAGTATATCACAAAATTAGGACACACTATATATTTTTGCACTAATGAAAAATACTCCTATGTTCAATATGCAATCAAAACAGTGTCTTTTGGGAAGACTATAATTAAGACTACATTAATATGCAAATAAGCTGTATCTGGATAAAAAGAATGCAATTAAGACAGGCTTCTATTCCACTCATTTACCTGACCTGCCCCAATAGGCATTGAGTTACAACCTTTGCTCTCACCTAAGTGTCCTGCTTTCAGTTCATAAAACAAACCAAGAACCATCCTACTTAGTGCACTTTTGTGTTATTCTATCGGCATTTTGTGTTATTCAGGAGTGCATTTTCTGTGGATCTTCACAAAGCCTGATTCTTTTCATGCTCCAAATCTCAGTTTAAGTATCATCATCTCAAAGATTTCTTCTCCAAACATCTGTTCTAGTTAGATCTGCCCTGGTCATTTTCAACTATGGCACATTTTCATGACCTTAATAGCACTTTTCTACATTTTTAGATTCATATTGATTTATTTGCTTATATAATGTCTGTTTTAGCACTAGACTCTAAGTTCCTTAAGGAAAGAGACCCTTTCAGGTTTATATATAGCATATATTTTGCAAAGCATGTGACCTTATTTGTTCAATTTTGGATAAATAAATAGTCTTATAATGCATTCATGCTTTCTATGAGTTGAGCTTGGCATTGAACAATTTTATTAGTAAGGTTGGAGTGCTGGGATGTTGACCTCTTAAGAATATCATCTATTCTAAAGTTTGTCCTAGCATAAATAACTCACTTCAGTAAAAAGCATAAATCTCTAATTACTTCCAGTAGATCAACAGACTGTCATTCTCTTTTTTATAGAACAAACATTGTTTACCATTTTTGTTATTACACTTTCTCTTCAAAAATGCCTGTTCATAAACTTTTTAATTTCATATTCTTCAACCACGGCTATGCCAGGAGAGCCTTGTTTTGTGGCTTTTTCTAAATTTCTGTTTAAACTACGTGGCTGATTTAAGGTTTTCAACCATAATTCTCTAAAACAGACTTGGAAAAAGATGAAAGATGCACACTCTCCTCTCAGGAGATGGGTAAATTGGCTGGATCAAACTACCCTTTATAATGTCCCCGATTACATGCTAATGAATATCAAGTTAACAAATAAGTAGGCTAAGTAATTCAATTTGGATTTCAAAGCTGTGCCTCCATTATTTATTATTCTATACTAGGGGCCTGGTGCATGAAATTCGTGCACTGAGGAAGCGTCTCTCAGCCCAGCCTGCCCCCTCTCACATACTGGGAGCTCTCAGGGGATGTCTTACTGATAGTTCAGGCCCACTAATTGTTGGGAGCGGACCTAAGCCACAGTTTGGCCTCCCTTTGTGGGAGGCAATCAGGCTGATCAGGGGAAGGTACCAGCCCCATCACCCCACTGCTGCAGCCACTGCCAGTGTCCTCAGCCACCAAGGTATTTTCATCAACATGGACTCTAGTCCCTTCACCATGAAAAAATGACAACTTTCTTTAAGCATTTTCAAGATATATCTTTCATAGGATATGACATTTATTTTTTCTTTTTATTCTCATCTGAGTACATGTTTCCATTGATTTTTCCCCCTCCCCTCCAATCCTACTCTCGGCCTCCGCCCAAGGCGTTAGGCTTGGGAAAGGGTCCTTCCTCCACCCCTCTGATGGCTGGCTGGGAGTGACCTGGGTCCTAAGGAGGTTCATGGAACCCAGATAAGTATGCAAATTAACCACCATCTTTGTTGGGATAATTTGCATACTCACTCTGATTGACTGTGGGTGTAAAGGAGGTATGGTCAATTTACATGTTTCTCTGTTGTTAGATAAGATAATAAAAGGCTAATATGCAAATTGACTGAATGGCAGATTGACTGGTCACTATGATATGCACTGACCACCAGGGAGCAGAAGCTCAACACAGGAGTGCCTATTCCTGTGTTGGCTGGCCAATCTCTCCCAATCCCTCCCCTAGTCAACTTCCCATGGTCCCTCCCTCCAATAGGTCCCTACCCCCAGCCAGCCAGCTCTGACTTGCCCTGATCAGGGCTGGCCAGCAAACCTCCCACAGTCCCTCTCCATGTCCCTCCACGATTGGCCCGACCCCAATCGGCCTTGATAAGCACTGATCTTTGGCCAGGCCTAGGGACCCAACCCATGCACAAATTTGTGTACCGAGCTTCTAGTGTATTTAATAAATAACTTGATGTTTCATACTTCAGTTTTGAAGGATGACTTGTTTTCTTTCCTTTGAAAGCTCCTTTAAAGCTTTAGGTGGTTTCTGTTACTTACGGACTTATTTTGCATCCCCCATATTCATATGTTGAAGCCATAACTTTAACTGAAAATCACCACCAAGACTATTGTCAAGGAGCTTACCTCTTTTGTTTTCTTACAGCAGTTTTATGATTTGGGGACTTATATTAAAGTTTTTAGTTAATTTTTGTGTGTGGTCTGAAAGACTAGCCCAGTTTAATTATTCTGCATTACCATTTACTGAAGGAACTTCCCTTCCCTCATTGTATATTCTTTTTTTTTTTAAATATATTTTATTGATTTCTTTTTTACAGAGAAGAGAGATAGTTAGAAACATCGATGAGAGAGAAACATCTATCAGCTGCCTCCTGCACACCCCCTATTGGGGATGTGCCTGCAACCAAGGTTCATGCCCTTGACCGGATTGAACCCTGGACCCTTCAGTCCACAGGCTAATGCTCCATCCATTGAGCCAAACCAATTTTGGCTTATTGTATATTCTTAGCTGCTTTGTTGTAAATTAATTTAACATATTATGTGTGGGTTTATTTCTGGGCTCTCTATTGATCTAGGCCAATACCATACTGTTTTGATTACTATAGCTTTTTAATACCATTTAAAATTAGACTTTTTCTGAGGTTTTCATCTTATTCTTTGTTTGGAACACATTCATTTCTTTATCTTCCTGTCTCTCTGTAAAGGTTTTTATGCATTGATAAAACAACCATCTCTCCCATGTTGAGGATGGCTTATTATAGAGATGAGCCTTATTGTTCAACCCTTTACTAGCTCGCTCTTGGTTATCTCTCAAACCTTTAAGATGGTCTAAGCATTCTATTTTTACTTTTTATTTTACTTTTAAAATATATTTTATTGATTTTTTTTTTACAGAGAGGAAGGTAGAGAGAGAGTTAGAAACATTGATGAGAGAGAATCATCCATCAGCTGCCTCCTGCACACACCCTACTGTGGATGTGCCCTTAACCAAGGTGCATGCCCTTGACCGGAATCGAACCTGGGACCTTTCAGTCCACAGGCTGACACTCTATCCACTGAGCCAAACAGGTTTTGACTGAGCATTCTATTTTTCAAAAATATGTTTTTGATTTTTAGAGGAAGGGAGAGGGAGAAGCATCATCATTGATTGGCTGCCTCCTACATGCCCCCTGACCAGGAATCAAACCAGTGACCTCTTGGTTCATAGGTTGATACTCAATTGCTGAGCCACATAGGCCAGGCTCTATTTTATTTTTGGAGGCTCCCATTAGTTAAGGGTGTGCCAAGACCTGCTAGTGTCCGCAGGGGAAGATTCCAGCCAGCATCTACATTCAGGCTAATTGGAAGCCAGACCCTCTCTCAGCAGCTTTAAAGTATGTAAATGTGTGCAGTCCCGTGGGACCAAAAGCCTACGTTCCACTTTCACAGGAAGACTGGCTATGCTTTAGTCTGTTGTCTGTGCTGTGCCTGGGGGTTGTAGCCAGCCAAGAACTGTCTCTTTGTTTGGTACAGTTCCATCAGATACAGAAACTCAGTCCCCACTGGTCACTAGTGCCAGGAGAATGGGGTACATTTCCTAACAGCAGACACAAAAAACTAGGGCACCGGATACATGTTCAGGAGATTGAGGGGCTCTGGGTTGCAATAGAAGGAAGACACAAATATTATACAGGATTTATGCAGTGTCTTGAGAGGATTAAATTGGGGCCTCTTATGTGTGTTTAAATAGAAGCAGCCCTTAGGTCTCTTTCAGAAAAATACTAGGCACCTCACTGGGTGTGACCCCTTTTTTGTGCCCTGGGAGTGGTAGCCAGCTTAGCACCATCTCCTGTGCTCCAGTCCTCTGGGACCCAGGAATGCAGGCTCTGCTGGCCACCAGAGCCAGGCAATCTAGCGGGGTCCCTAGTGGCAGTTCTATAAATCGAGGCACAAGATGAGGGTATAAGCTCTTTTCTGGGAGATACCAGCCAGTTGGAACAAGGTTGAGGGAAAGCACCAAAGTGATGTCCACCAGCTTCCGTTCCTGTTCCCTGAAAGCAGCTTAGTAGGCTCCTAGCTGTGAACCCAGCTAGAAGTGGGCTTCTCAGGATGCAACTCCAGGAAACAGTAATGGGACTCTTTCAGAGAAAGATGGGGTTGAGTTTCAGTCTGTGGTCTGCACAGTGCCCTAGGGGTGGGAGCCTGATCAAAACTGTCTCTCAGATTATTACAATCCCTGGGATCCAGGAAGGCAAGGCTCCACATGTCAACAGAACTAGGGGAAGAAGAGGTGCTCCTTGGGTGGTAGCTGTAAAGAAGGGAACCAGGCACAGGCCTAAGCTCCCCTCTGGGCGATACTGTTGCATTTGAATGAAAATATGGCACCTGCCCACAGGAGCAAGGCGGGGGTGTGGCGGGGGGGGGGGGAGCACATGGACGGTGTCTGCCAACCTCCATCCTGGACAGTGTGTCAGTAGATCCCTAGATGTGTCTTACATTAGTTATCTGCCCCAAAGCTTTAAGGTGAGCCTCTTTCACAGAGCCTCTGGGCAGTTTTCAATCCACTTACTTTGCACTAGGCTTTTGTGAACCCTTTAAGAACAGTTTCGCAGTTCACTGTAGCCTTTTTTGGTGTTTTGTAGATGTGCGCTCTGTTGGATTTCAAGGCTATGTTTTAGGGCTTTGCCTCACAGATATAGGACTTAAAATTTGGGGTGCCTGATACAGAGTTTAAACCTATTACTACTTAAGAAGAATCTGTGGGTTTTTAGGTTCCTCCTTATTTTGTGGGCCACTGTGTCAGGCATGGGGTTTATGGTGAGATGGGGTTTAATGGCCCAATCTTTCTTTCTTAACTGTACTGATGTAGGTTTTGTCTTCATTTGCCTGATGCATAGAAGTCATTCAACTGTGTTGGGTTTTTCCTCGGGGGAAATTGTTCCACATGAATCTGTAGATTTGCTGTGTCTCTGGCAATAGATAAGTTCAGGATCTTTCTACAGCCACCTGTAGAGACTTTAGATAGTATGCTTCACATGCTTCATTCTCACAGCATTATTCAAATAGGTATGGGTTTGGAAAACATAAAGTGAGATGAGTATATGTATGTACTAGAGACCTGGTGCATGAAATTTGTGTGTGTGTGTGTGTGTGTGTGTGGCAAGGGGGAGGCAGGGGCTGTCCCTCAGCCCAGCCTGCACCCCCTCCAATGGAACTAAGAGGCTCCAGCCACTTTTCAAAACAGGAAAAAAGATGCACAAAAGAAAGCAGAGAGAATAGGTAGTGAGGAAAGGATCTCTGAATTGCCCCCGAGGCCAGCCCTGAGTGACCATGGGTTTGTTGCCCCCTCCCCTTATATTACATTTACCCGACTGGCGTTTTCTGAGCACATTTAATGACTTTCCCAGAGCAACTGCCCTTTCACCTTTAAGTCATTGTGAACTGAGACTTAACATCCAAGATACTTTGAAAAATTCAAAAGAATATTAGAGTTGGCATTTGATATGACTGGTGAGCTATTTTTAAAGTGCACATTAATAATAAGTCACCTGTTACTAATGTGTGGTGCCCTAATGGGAAAGAACCAGCACTTGGTCAGAAAGAAAAAAAAATAAGTTCAACTTACTGTCAGTATGAGTATTAACTCAGGAAAAAAAGCATGATTTTGTTTATTTTATTTCCTTTTTTTACTCATGATTCTATATGGCCATTTAAAAAGAGCAGGAAAATAATTGTATTAAAATTTTCAAAATGTAGGCTTTGGGAACAAGAATGCTCAGCAAAAACAATCTGTTCTATGGTTTGTATTTTTTATTTATTTTTTTAAAAAATATATTGTATATGTTAAAGAACCATAATTTGGATAAGTAAAGCCTTATCATAACCTAGTATTTTGCAAGGAGGTCTACTATATTTATATCAACTTGATACCCTCAGAATACCAGGTCAGAGTGTAGGTGGTAAGATTGCTGTGAAGCATAAAACCATTATTATACTCTTAGTTTTGTACTTGCCTTTAAATATATGATTTCATTACTATTTCTTTGAATAATGTTTTAAGTAGAAAAGACTCAGTAATAATATCACAGTTTTACCCAGGAGCCAGCACTGAAACAAACTGGCACATATTTGTTCCTGCATTATTCGGCAGTATGATGGATGGTGGCAATTACTGGAAAGAACAATATTAGTTTTACAGTTATTGTTATTAACTTAAAGTGCTAAGAATAAAATCCCATATTTCACTAGCTACTCCAATCACCGCCAAAATATATGACAGAAGAACATTTTATAATCCCCATATTTTACACTGGCTGCACAACTAGAAATTGGCAGAGTCAAATCATTTGTATCTCCTTATTACCAGCTTGCAGAAGCTATTGAGAATATGGAACGAGTGATGGATAGTTTTCTGGCAGATGTTGTTTCATTCTCTCCCACTGTATTAAATTCACCATACATGGGTTCCACTGCAGTTTATTAAAGTTTGACAAAGAGATTAGAATAGAATAGCAAGACATACAATTTGCTTACCCTTGTTTCCTGTTGAAAAAGTTACATTTACTTATTTATAAATTATGAATATCATAAATATGGGATTTATATGTAACAGTAAAAATTTAAGGAGACAGACTGAGTAAGCATTTTCCGAAATTCCAGACAGATTGTTATAGTATTTTCTTCTACAAATAAGAGATCTAAATAAGAGTATTATCTATTCAGTTCAGATAAAAGCAATTAATAAGACACTAGTAAAACTATTTTCTGTTTTCTAAAAGATATTGTATTTTATGTCAGAGATAGGTAGACTTGTAGAATAGCTGTATCAATTATAGGGCAGACTTCCTCAAATCCTGGCCTGCCAATTACTTTGTGGCTTTGGGAAATCTACTTGACTTCCTTTTGCCTTATTTACTTATTTGTAAAATGGGGGAAATGATGAGTACTACTTCACAGAATTGTTATGAGGATAAAATGAGTTTATAGAAGTAATGTATATGGAACTATGCCTGGTGCACACTTATACAATTTAAATGTTATCCATACATTTACTAATCAAGAAGCCTAGAATCAAAGATGATAGGGACTGTAAATTAACAAGAACATTGTGAATTACATTTGCAAAAAATATATTAAGGCCTGATTTCAATTTAAGGTATTTTAAATAAACTATCCCAGGATAAAATAATTTTATCTAAGCTTAAATGGCCCAAAGTCATCATTGAAGAATATTTTAAACTGCTATCTAATCTTTTAGTATATTTACTTGGAATTTTCATTCTTAGCTGGACAAGTTAGATTGTAAGTACTCAGAATATTTTGGTACATTTTCATGCTGAAGCCCCTCTATCTTAAAGCCATTTTGCACATCCATTTTCACTAACCATCACACAGCCATTAGTCCATTATAAAATAATGTTTGTAACAGAAAACACCTCAAACACTCTGAAAGCTATTATGACTTGCATAGAGATTTCTCTCTGAAAATGTGCAGGGTAAAGCAATCAAAGGGTACATACAAAAGTAGTGGTCATTATAAAATAGAGCATGGGAAAAGAGGCTACTTATATTAGCACACCACCTTTTTATAAAATAGCTTTTCAGATGAGATACTGAAGAGCTTTATAAATGCTTTTGGGAAAGAGTGAGACCCATAAATTCCTCTTCAATACACTTGGAGAACATTCATTGTAAAGTACACTCGAATTTGGCTCATTTATCACTGAAACCAAAGTATGCTCTACCTTGCTTTACTCTACTGTAGAGTGTGAAAAGGTGAACACTTTTCTTCTAGCCATTTTCCAGCTAGATGCAGCTTGCGAAATAATTTTGGCCATTTGAATTGTAAGCATTCACCTGCTGAGAATATCTTCTTTCTTTCTAGATAAAAAGGCAAATACTGGCAGTGAAAGGCACGGTGGCCCGTTTTCCTTTTTCCTGGCCGGAAGTGCAATTACCAGCCGGCGGCCATGCTGGTAGGAGCATGAAAATGGAAGTTTGAACGATGGAGTTGTGGGCCAGCAGGTGACAGGTGAGTGGTACATCAGACCTAAAAAGGCCTAGCTCCAGACTTCCTGTTAAATTTGAAAGGATCAATGCCTTCTTTATTTAAGCTGTTATTTGTGAAGGTCCATATGGGTATCTTTAATTTTTAGACCTAGGTTTATCAATTTCTTTCCATAGCATTTCTATATACTTACACTTCCCAAAATACCAGAGAAGAGAGTCAAAACACTCAGTTCTCTTTTAGAAACTGAACAAGAGGTATCTGAATGTGGTGTTTTTTTTGCTTGTTTGTTTGTGTGTGTGTGTGTGTTTAATTTTCATCAGTTTTAAATATTTATTGTGTATGCATAGAATGGAAAGAACAACATTGTGAAATACACCTAAACTTGGCTCATTTATCACTGGAACCAACTATCCTCTACCTTGCTTTGAGCTTTTAATGCTTTTTAAACATTTAGCACACAACTTATTTCCACAGCGGTTCATGTCTGTTACTTGATAAAATAGGGGAAAAAATTATTATCTTTAATTATAGAATCTCTCATGTTTTATCCTTACCACTCCTGGTAAACTGCAGGCCACTTAGAAGCTGATAATTTTGTGGATTTTCCCACATGCACATTCTAGTGTAGAATTATGAACAAAGTACATCTTCAATAAATTATTAATAAATACATTGAATATAGGTAAATTTAATTTATTAGTATTTTAGCTCTATGAAAAACAGTTAATAAAATACAATGTATGTGTATAATAAACACATTTTAAAAACATTAATTCTACATTTAAACCTACTGCCTACACAGGATATTAAGCCACCAAATAAATCATGATATTTTTCAACATTTTCTCATAACATGAAACTGATATATTTCTCAGGTTATTAAAATGGCAGAAATAACTGGAGTGATCTTTTCATATAATTTTGTTAATTATTCAGTAATCATATTGTAGCTTGTTATCCAGTTAGCTATAAAAGAAGAAAGCCTGTGTCTATAACTAACTATAATATATAATCAATTTTTGTCCAACAGTGGTTCATGAACAGTGAGACTATACTCATTGAGATATTTTTTAAGGGATTTAGTCATAAAATATGGCTTACATATTTGATTCTTTCAACTTGTCTGAAATCCAGGAGTCTGAGACTTTATCTGAAAAGAAAAACCTGCATTTTCCCCAAAGGCAGGTTATATTTATGTGAGGCTTAGAGCTAATACAATTATACAGAAATTATACAAATTTTGTTTGTATATTTTAAACAAAAGAATCTAAAATAGTATATGAACATTTTTTTAAAAACATTTCTTCTGAGTGAGGGGACCTGAAGTTTAAATTTCATTGGTTTTTCCCTTACATCTATAAAGAATATTAATATGATTAGTAATGATAGTGGTTTGTGTTGTTTGTGTAGCCATAGCCATTTTTCTCTGAGATACCTGAGTTGCCTGCATACTTTTATATTGAATGAGGAAAATCTAATTAATTGCTAGAAGTTAACCCTTGAAGCTGAAAGAAAAGCTGTTTTATTGAGTGGAAATACATGTATTGAGCATCATACTATATGCATCACATATATCACCTCAGTAATCATCATTACAGCCAATTTTGACTTTTGCTGATATTAATACCAAATATGCACAAAAATTAATGCCAGGGTGTTATTCAGCATCTAGAAAGGTTCAGGAATCTGGAGAAGGTACTGCATGTAAATTAATAAAGAAACTAAAAATATAATATAAATTTGTAATACATGGGGGAACCAGAGGAAGCTAAGTAGTAGCTAAGTTCTCTCTATCTCTGGACCCAGGGCTCTTTTTATTCCCACATCTTTCCCTATAGCAAAGTAGATACATACTATGTCAAAGGTAAGTTTGTTATACAGTAGGCATTGTCAGGTTATAGGAAATGCCTTTGGCTGTTCAGTTGTTTGGCCAGCAGGAGGCAATAACATATAGACTAAAATGCCTTCAGTTGTCTGGCAGCAAGCAATCATTTATGCATCTTTTTCAGGTTTGGGGACATGCTTTCAGCCATTCCAGCAGGCAATAATATGTATCTTCAGCCCTTGCTGAAGGCTCAAGGTCCAGCACCCTTTTGATGAACTTTTTGCATTTATGAACTGCTGGAATTAGCTTCCAGCACAAAATGCTTTCCTATACATGCTAAAAATGTATACATATTGAAAATAGCTATGACTGTTGTTTTATTCCAAGAAGGCATCTATTTCCTACTGTCCAAAGTAACTTTGAAAAGAGTGAAGACTATATTACTTCTAGTTTTGTTCAATTCAACAGATTTTTAAAAAACACTGTCTTTTGTAAGTAATAGAACACATACATTGCAAAAATAAAGTATTCCTCACCTCTTGACCTGAGCTTACTTATATGAAATTTAAACTCATCAAATTGCTATGGCATTGAACCTTATTCAGTATCACCTTTTACTGTAATTTGATTTAAAATAAATTGAATGTATTCTTAACTTCTACCTGCTTTCACAGCAAATGTATTTCTTGTTTTTTTTCCTTGGTGTAATCAGTTAAACTTGTCAGTTTACCCACTGCTGCTCCTTATCTGTATCTTATAGCAAATTGCACTATAAATCCATGTCACAGGGCATTTAGTGAACTCAGAGTATTAGGTCCTAGTTTACTTAGGTATTTTTCTATATTAAGATCCTATATAATAAAAAGGTAATATTCAAATTAACCCTCAAGCCCTCACAAGCCCTTAGGTATTTTTCTATATTAAGATCCTATATAATAAAAAGGTAATATGCAAATTAACCCTCAATCCCTCACAAGATGACCAGGCCGCCAGGGGGGTTAGTGAGAGATGACTGAAAAAGCAGGCTGCTGGAGGGAGCAGGCCGGCAGAGGGGGCCATGAGTGGTGACCAGGCCAGCAGGGGGAAGGAGAGTTAGGGGTGACCAGGCCAGTAGATGGGGGGTAGTTGGGAACAATCAGGCTGGCAGGGAGGGGAGCAGTTGGGGGCGACCAAGCAGGCAGTGGGGGGCAGTGAGGGGCAATCAGACTGGCACACAGAGGCAGTGAGGGGCAATCAGGCCAGCAGCGGGGGCCATTAGGGGTGACCATGCAGGCATGCAGGTGAGCGATTAGGAGCCAATGGTCCAGGATTGTGAGAGGGATGTCTGACTGCCAGTTTATGCCAGCTTAGGCCCAATCCTGGGCATATCCCCAAAGGGGTCCCGGAGTGAAGAGGGTGCAGGCTAGGCTGAGGGGTTTCCCCCACTGTGCACAAATTTTGTGCACTGGGACTCTGTATTATCATTAAGAATTTCAAATTGGAAGCAAAAAATAATAATTCAGATAGCTGTTTTCAGTGAGATCTTTTAAATTATATTTCATATTAGTTCCTTAAAGAATACTCTTCAGAATCATAATAGCAAGTATGCATATATTGCTTCCCTAAACCAATTGTTAATTAGTTCTACAAGGTACAAATGGCTTTCTCTTTAGCATTAAGTTTACTACAGAAGTTATATAAGTTATAGGCTGCCATAGTGTTTGTGGCAATATATTCTTCATATTATTCTGTCTCCTTCTTGTTCTCCTAAGGGGTTGGTTGGCCTTGCTTTCTATGTAAAGTCAAAGAATGGCAAAGTTACTTTAATAAGGACTTAATAATATCAGTAAGAACAAGAATTATCTTTCTGATTTTTTCCTATTTAAATGTTCATTATTTATTCATTTTTTGTTATTTTGGATTTAGTTGTATAATTTTGAAGTATTGGATTTATTAGTTACTTACAAGACTAATTATGAAATCTGTCTGTTTACATGAAATTGAATATACAGTGATACCAACTTCTATATATATATAAGGCTAATGTGCAAAGTGTCCCCTCAGGTGTTGGACCAGGAGCCTGGGAGTTTGATCGCTCACTGTGATGTGTGCTGACCACCAGGGGGTGGTGCGGAATGAAGAAAGACCCTGGCCAGCAGCAGTAAGGTCTTGATCACTGGCCAGGCCTAGGGACCCTACCCATGCATGAATTTCATGTACCAGGCTTCTAGTATAGAATACATGTAAGATGAAATTGTCTTTTTTAACATAGACTATACTTATTTTTCTTATAAATTTAGGGTCCTGACACCTAATTAATAAGTCTTGTAATTCATAAAATTTTCCATGTTAAATCATCACTTATTTATATTCAACATTAGAAAAGACAATAAAAACTAAGACAACAGCTAAAAATCTACACAATGGAATACTATGCTGCCATAAAAAAGAAGGAATTCTCATCATTTGCAGCAACCTGGTTGGAATTGGAGAACATCATGCAGAGTGAAATAAACCAGTCAATGAAAGAGAAACACCACATGACCTCACTCATTTATGGGTAATAAAGAACATTATAAACTGCTGAACCAAAAGATAGATATAGAGACAGTAAAGCAACAAGCAGACTGTCAAATTACAGCAGGGAGGGTAGGGAGATCTGGGGGAGATAATAGATCAACCAAAGGACTTGTATACATGCATATAAGTACAACCAATGGACACAAAACTTTGGGGAGGGAGGATATGTATGAGAGGAGGGGGCAATGTTAAAATATGTACACAGATAATAATTTTTAAAAAATGTAAAAAAAAAAAAGACAATAAAAGTGAAAACTCTTAATGTTAATCTATTTTTTGCATATAAAAGAGTATCTTGAAGTATATTTTTTAAAAAAAATTTGTTCTGTTCTACTTGATCTTAGCATTCATCTGCATTTCTAATTAAATATTATCAACTCAAAGATCGTCATTTAAAAAACAATCGGGTCTAGTAATAATTAATGTCGTTTTTAAACATTCGTTTAAAATTTTGCTTGGCGTTGACTTGTATTCACATAACCTTCAAACACGTGGTATTTACAGAACGTGTGAAGTGCAATTAACAAGTTTTGCTTGAAAAAGTTTGTGTTTGGTTTGGTTTTTGTTGCAAAACTAGGGCTAAGAAGATGGCGGATGAAGAGCATATTCGGCACTGCATGCTTTACGAGTTCCAATTAGGAAGAAAAGCAAGTGAGGCTGCAAAAAACATCTGTAGTGCTCTTGGTCAAGATGCAGTTAGCGCCAGAAAATGCCAGCGTTGGTTTGAGAAATTTCGCGAGGGAAGTTTTTCGTTAGATGACAAGAGTGGTCGAGGCCGTGTGTCCAATTTTGATCAAGAAGCTCTTCAAGCTCTTTTGGTGCAAAATCCTCAAATTACCCAACAAGAGCTTGCGACAACTTTAAATTGTTCACCACAAACAATTTCCAATCAATTGCGTGCACTTGGCAAAGTCCAAAAGTTTGGAAAATGGGTTCCTCATGAGTTGACCGACAACAACCATAATCAAAGAGTCACAATTTGCAGTTCGCTCCTCTCTCGTCAAAACCGTTTGCCGTTTTTAGAGCAAATTGTTACCGGAGATGAAGAATGGGTGCTGTATGTTAATTTGAAAAGGCGGCCTCAATGGTTGAACAACAATGAGGCTCCGCAGCCCACGCCAAACCCTGACTTGCATGCGAAAAAAGTGATGTTGTGTGTTTGGTGGAATTTTAAAGGAATTCTTCATTATGAACTTTTACCATCTAACCAAACCATTACAAGTGCAGTGTATAGTGCCCCATTGGAAAGGTTAGCCCAAGCTTTAAGAGAAAAAGAACTTGCGCTGATTAATCGGAAGGGCGTAATTCTTCACCACGATAACACACGACCGCATACTGCAAGAATCACTGCTGAAAAGCTGCGCCAGTTGGAATGGGAAGTTCTCCCTCAACCTGCATATTCTCCTGATATTGCCCCTTCCGATTACCATTTGTTTCGTTCTTTGCAAAACTTTCTTCTTGGAAAAAAATTTAATAATGAAGAATGCCTCAAAAATGCATTGACCAAATTTTTTGCATCAAAATCACAAGAATTTTACAACAGAGGGATTAAAATGCTTCCTGAGCCTTGGGCACAAGTAGTAGAAAACAACGGCAACTATATTGTTGATTAAATTTTGTTGTATTGTTTAAATAAATTAGATTTTAAAAAAGTATTAGAAAACGACATTAATTATTACTAGACCTAATAAGAGAACAACTAAAAATCTGAACGATAATTATCTCTAAAACTGCTTCTCCTAATTACATTTAGAGTTAATATACTGGCTGAAAATAATATCTAAAATCTGCAATAAATTAAAATTAACATAACGAAAAGGGAATTCATGTATAACATGGTTGGTCATTTTTTAAGTGTATTTTTTTATTGCTAAATTTGTGCCTTAATATAAAAATGATTCTCCTTTTCTCATATTCTAATGGTTTCCACCATCAGAAATCTGTGTGTGTTTCACAACATGATTTTCTGTGCATATTTAAATACATAGATAACTGGATATTGACATAGATATGAATAGTATATGTTTTTTAATTATATACAATATTGCAACGTTCTTTTATGTAACAGAATCACATCATACACAAGGTTATATTGTTTTCCAATAAACTTCATTCTCATTCTTTTTAAAAGGAAAGATAGTCATTATGTAAGTAATAATTATTTTGTCCAATATGTATCAATTTGTTGTACAGTATTTTTTTTTGTAACAAAGTAAGCATTGGCTTTATATTCATTTAAGATTTTATAATCTTTTAAAGTTTTCTTATTCCAGATTATCACATAAGAAATTCTAAATTATTTATTTTTATTTGGAATCACATTTTTTTTAGGGATGATTTGCTGTTGCACTAATGATTATAAAAAAAATGGTTATAATAGAATGTAGACATGCTACTCAAATGACCTTCATATTACCTTTTACTGGGCTACTAATTCACCTACTTAGATTTTGAAGCTAAGATATTCTTATCATTATGAACCAAAAACTGGTCAAAATATAATATTACTTTATCCCACTTAAAATTGATATAGTGAGTACAAAATGGTTCATTCATTTATTGTTGTCGGGGAGCTTTCTGTTCCCGTGCAGTCAGTAGATGGCAGTCATGTATTGCATTTGATCTGAAGTTTAGTGTGAGGCTTCTTTCTTGTAAAAATAATACCCACCTATATGCTTTTTTGTTGTTTTTTTGTAAAAGAGAAATGCATGGAATAGTTGGTAAATTTTTCTATAACCAAATAAAATTATTTGTTAATGAACTTAAGAGCCACCTAACTGGAAGTCATATTTATTGTTGTTTTTATAACTTGTTGGTCTAGATTGTAAAAATCACTATCACAGGAACACCAACCTTGACAATTACAAAACAAGAGGGTAAGGTTTACAGTAATTCTAAAAGTAAAAAGAAATGAATGTCAAAGAATTGTAGCTAATATATTATAAGAGCTAATTCCTACACAGCATGTAAGCTCTTAAAATTTAATATACATGCCTACAAAACAGCTTATTTGGGGGGAAAATCATATTTAAGTGCTCAGATTTTTTAAGAGGCCCATATGAAATTGTATGTTGCTACTATTCACTTATTGAACCTGACCTTTCATAGCCACTGGGGTGTTTTGAGAGTAGGTGTTATTTGATATTTGTGTCAAAAAAAAAAAAATCACTTAATATGCTATAGCTCAAATGGTGTGTCCCTGACCACATGGCAAAACTAATCTCTCTGCCTACTGCAGCATGTGTGGAAGATAGCAAATCACATATGCCAGGATTAAATGCTTCTCCATAAAAAGCTTATCTAAAATCAAATCCTCAAAAACATCTTCTGATTTCATAGGTTATGTTACTATTAAGAGATAAATTCGGTAACACCATACACTAGATGTAACACAGAAAGCAGCATTATCATGCATTTTTCCATTTTCAAAAAGAGTAAGTTAGAAAGTTTTATGGATGCCTGAGGACCCGGGCACAGCCTGACAGATTTATTGGGGACACATTACTGTGCTCTAATACATTCTTGGTAATGCTTAGCCTGGGTCAAGGTTGTGGCCAAAGAGGAAATTATAAAGGACACTAGGAAATTCTCCTAATTTTATCTCCAACAGTATCAGCCCAGGGCCATTACACCTAAAGAACACTTCACGTACAGTTACACCTGGTAAACATTTTACATTTTCCTTTCTAGTCTCTCTGTGGTGTCTCAAATGAACTACAGGGAAAAATCTGTTGTATTGCAAACCGAGATTTCACTTTTTAGGAGAGAGAAAGGCAGAACGAGTTTCTGCAAGGCTGTTGGGTCCTATTTGTTTCCCTTACTTGTTTGTTTTCTTAGTTGCGAGTCTTCTGAAATGGGAAGTGCTAGCTGAGAAAGGCTACATCCCCGCTCAGCAGACAGGGGCTCAGAAAGCAACAATCCTGGTTTACTAATCTTCTTTACCCGTTAGTCACACAGTGCATCTTATTATCACTGTTGTTTTACTGCTCATCTTTAGCTTTTAATTTCATGAAAGTTAAATGCATGCTCCCCTTTGTATAAGCCAGAAAATAAATGTCATAGGCCTCTTTTCCATGGATGGTCTCTAACAGATTGTTTTTCACCCAGCATCTGGTAAAGTCATACATTTTGTCTAGCCTATTTACTCCATTTCTGCAGCTATCACCTCTCTCTCTCTCCCTTTCCCCCTTTCTCTCTCTCTCTCTCTCTCTCTCTCTCTCTCTCTCTCTCTCTCTCTCTCTCTCTCTCTCTCTCTCTCTCTCTCTCTCTCCCATCTCTCTGTCTCCCTCAACCTGGATGGATGGGAATGAAGCAGCAAGAAATGATCCCAGTACTCTTCTGCTTCTAAGCCCTACCTCCATCATGTGGTCCACAGGTCAGCAGCTTTGGTGCCACCTGGAGATTTGATAGAAATGCAGAAGCCTGAGCTCCAGCCCAGATTTACTGAGTTATCTGCTCTTGAACAGGAGATACAGGTGAGGCCATATGGACTTTAAAGTTACAATAGCACCACACTCTGCAAAGTGAAGACAAAAAGGAACACACACACAAAAAATGCCCATTTGTATATTTTAAAGTCCACTAGATGTCAGGTTCAGGAAAGGGCACTAAGAGGGGATTTCTCTTCCTTCTTGTACTATATCACCTCCATTTTAGAGTAACAGCAGCCACATTTCCCAAATGGCTACTTCCTGGCAATAGAGACTCTTGCATCATTCAATAAATATATGTGAATAATGAACCTCACTTTGGGATAGAAATATTTCCCAGCATAGAAGGCAATAGTAGGGTTAGGAGTTCTTGTAATGTGCCTCCTATTTTCTGTAAGCTGAAATTATTTCAAAAAGAAAAACTGACTCTTAAGAATTATAGAAATCCTACATAATAAAAGAGTAATATGCAAATTGATCCTAATGGTGGGATGACCAGAACAACTGCTCAACCAGACCAGTCACCATGCAGCACACTGACCACCTCTTGGTCCCTTTCACCAGCTGGCAGGCTCTGACCACCTGATGGCGAACGGGGAACTGGGGGTGGGTGGCAGCGGGGATGGGGGGGAGGGGGGCAGTTGCCAGCAGCCGGAGAAGATGGCCCTGATTGCAGGCCAGGCCTAGGAACTGTACCTGTGCATGAATTTCATGTGCCGGGCCTCTAGTGATACAATAAGAAAAAATAAAGGAGGACAATAGTAAGGTGTTCCTGTATTAAAATCATCAGTGAAACAGAAAACATCCAGACACACTTTAAAATAAATTCTAATGCTAAGCAGAAGACACTATCATTCTTCATTTTCTGATCCTAGGGTCTTCCCTTTACCCACTAAAATCTAAGGTGTTCTCACATTGAAAATTTCCCCTTCACTGTAGTGAAAATTCTGCAGTGATCTTAGATTTTTCTACAGAATATATGTATAATTAATGGTATTAAATGATTTGCAAGGGAACATTTTATCTGAAAATATAAGGGGTAAATTAACTCATACAATTTAATTCTATTCTTCAGTTTCAAATATAATATGCAAATCTCCATTCTCCAAAACCTATGAAACGACTTTCTGAACTCTATTATCCTGGGTTTAATAAAGTAATGAGACTGGGTCATCTCAGATATAATATCAGAAATGGTGCTATTTTACAGTTAACTAATTGTTGTTTTATTTCCATTTTTATGATTTTATTCACTGTGTTATTAATTCAGCTTTGGTTTTAGATATATTACTTCATTTGAAAATTGTATTTCATTAGCTTTCAACTTTCTCAGATTCACATTATGATAGGGTTTAAATCAGTGTATCCTCCCATGTTATGGCCTAGTTATTCTAATTCAAGTAGCAAAATTGCTGTATGTCTGATGACTGTTATTATCAAATATTTCAGCATGTGACTTGCTATTATTCAAGTGAATTTAAGTCAACAAACATGTACTTAACAAGTATTATTAAAAAAACAATTCATGAAGTCATAACATTTTGTCAGTTTTGGTCTGGAAACTTGTGACAGATGTTACAGACATAAAAAGAGTACAGGCCTGGTGCACCAATTTGTGCACCAGTGAGGTCCCTCATCCTGGCCTGCAGTATCAGGCTGAAACCAGCTCTCCAACATCCCCCAAGGGGTCCCAGATTGTGAGAGGGTGTAGGCCAGCTCAAGGGAACCCCCTAGTGCATGAGAGGGGCCTTTAGGGACATGGCTGGTTGGCCAGCTGGGCATACCCAGCCTGCCTCGCTCAGTCCCAATCAGCCGGCCCCCAGCAGCAAGCTAGTCTACCAGTTGGAGCATCTTCCCCCTGGTGGTCAGTGCACATTATAGCAAGTGGTTGAGTAGCCTTACCATATCATTAGCATATTATACTTTGATGACTAGGTGACTGGGCACTTAGCATATTAGGCTTTTATTATATAGAATATTATTAATAGAAATTTAATTTCAGATAGGTGATTTGTCATTCTCAAGGTCTCACAAAGATTTTAGATGAGCTAAAGTTGAAACCATTGGTCAATTTCTTCACTTAAAAAAATACACTGAAACTGACCAAGCTATTTCTAGCTCCCATTTCTTTAACTTAGATAATCAAAATGAGTTTAATAATACCCTGTCAACCAAATAACACATTATACATAATAACATGTATCTCAAATGTTATATAAAATGGGAAGATGAATCTGGAAAGCTAAGAGAATTAGAGGTCATGGCTTGATATAAAATCACTATGGAACAGTTTTCATGGCCAATTTTGGGGGAAATGTCAAAAGGTAATAACCTGTGACTTCTTATTTCCAAAGTCCTGTCTATGAAGGTTACAGGTTCTATATCTGCCTTCATGATGACATTGTCTGTTTTGTAGGTTTCTATTCTGACAAGCACAAAACCCTGCCCCACGTTGAACCTGTCCTTTGTGATGAGGCTGTTGAACAGAAGAGCAGCATAGCAGTCTGTCTATTCTTGCTCAACATTCAGCTAAATGCCAACTCCTATCTCTTTGAGATTCTGAACAGGCAGAACTCAGGGAGAGTGTCACCCCACAGTATCCAAACTTCTCCAGAGAAGCATGAGGTGAAAATTTTTGATTGAGGTCATGTTCTCTAGTCAGACCATAGAATCAATTTATCTATAAGCTGAAGGATATATGTTTACCTATCTAAAAATCTTATAGAATAAAAAGCTAATATGCTAATTAGACCAAACAGCCGCATGACCATCTAGATGACATTACAGACAACTGTCTGGACAACCTACTGGGTGAAGCCAGGGCTGCAAGAGCCAGCCAAAGCTGTGAGGGGTTGTGAGGAGCTGCAAGGCCCTACTGGGGCTGCGAGGACCAGTCGAGGCTGTGAGGGGCTCTGAGGGGCTGTGAAGGCTGGCTGAAGCTGCAAAGGGCTGCAAGTGCTGGCCAAGGCTGTGAGGGGTTGTGAGGGGCTATGAGGCCTGGCTGAGGCAGCCGAGGCTGCAAGGGCCAAGCCCTTGCGTGAATTTCGTGCATCGGGCCTCTAGTCTATATATACATAGATGGAAATAGATGAAAAATTACCTCAATCTTATGTTTCCAAGTAAAAATGTACAAAGAAGTAATACAATGCAGATATTAATTTTGCTTCATTATCATATAATTCTACATTGCAGTCTTTGTGAAATATTGTATATTGTTTTACTTTAACTGAATCAAAAATATATCAATAGAATCCTTATATTTTATTAGTGTGAGACTATGTTTTGCTGTAAAATATTTTTTTTTTCTGTTTTACCTCTTGAATAAAACAACTAATTAACAATATTTAGTAGTATATTAAAAACTAATCTTTAGTCAGTGGAAGCCAAAAGATTTTATGTCTTATAAACTTGTAAGCACATAAATAGGAGTTTTATTTCTACCAATTGTTCATTTTATATACATATGAATATACATATATAGAAATTTATTTATATGTAGTTTCCAAAATACTGATAATTCTGCTTTAAAGTCTTTGGTAGACAAATGTGTTATTGGATAAAGACTCATTTATCAAGACCAGACAGAATTAGTTTTTGCAAGCATACTAATAAAATAAATAATGTATTGTAAAGCATTATTTTGGTGTTACATCTTTGATATTCTTTATGAAATATAACTTATTTTAACTATTACTACCTAACTTTTTGGTTTTAAGCCTAATATAGTTGTACAGCCCAAGTTTGCTGATAGATTATTTCAGTCTGGGTAAGTTATAAATCATGTTGATTAGATAATGTACACATTCTCTAGATTTTTGGATTTTCAAGATTTTCTGTCCCTTTGTGAGAGTTAATTTCTATTGCATCTAGTAAATAAGCTGTCTAATGATATCTTGAATTAATTCTTTTTTTATTTTCAATATAGTGTTGCCAAAATGGGAAGGTGATAAAAGTATGTCATTCTCCTTATCTATAATCTATACCTTAAAATATTTTGAGTCTTGCTGAAACCAGTTTGGCTCAGTGGTAGAGCATCGGTCTGCAGACTGAAAGGTCCCAGGTTCGATTCCTCAAGGGCATTTGCATTGGTTGTGGGCACATCCCCAGTAAGGGGTGTGCAAGAGGCAGCTGGTAAATGTTTCTCTCTCATTGATGTTTCTAGCTCTCTCTCTCCCCCTTCCTCTCTTTAAAAAAAATCAATTATATATATATATATATATATATATATATATATATATAATATGAAATATAAAATATTATATATATATATAATATTTTGAGTTTTCAGGGCTGCTTACATTTTAACTTAGAGTTATGGCTAAGTAGTGCAGTCAGTATACAGATACATGACTAGAAAAAAAATGAAGAAGCTCTCTTCTAGTACTGCATACTCTTTTTTTAATGTCACTAGTTTTATCTTTAACTGTTTCTCCTTTAAAAAAAGAATTGAACCAATAAAATCTTGAAAATACTAATTCTTTTAAAAATTGTTAACAAAAGAAAGAGCAGACCATTAATTAATCACAGCACCAAATATTCCACATTTAAATTAATAGTAAGGATATCTTGAAAAATGTATATTTTTCCACAGCATATAAATTTTCAAGGAAAACCCAATATAGCACTGATGTATGAACCAAGAGGTCACAGGTTCAATTCCCAGTCAGAGTACATGCCTGGGTTGTGGACTCGATTTCCAGTAGGGGCCTTTTAAGAGGCAGCCAATCAATGGTATTTCTCTTTCATCAATGTTTTTATCATTCTGTCCCTCTTCCTTCTTCTGTCTTTAAAAATAAATAAAAACAATAAAAAAATCAAATATCCTATTTTTGTTTGTTTGTTTGTTTGTTTGTTTATATTTGGGTAATCTCTTTCTACCACCCCCCTTCTCTCTGAAATTCATCAGTCTGCTACATGCTTCAATATCTTCTTTTTAAGTGGAAAACTTTTTCATAAAAAATAAGTATATATTGGCTTAAAATACTTTAGTATTCATTCAAGAGAAATATTGTAGATAATCCAAAGTTCTTCTGCACAGCACAATGAACAATCAACCAAGTGAAAAAGAAAACCTATGGAATGGAAAATATATTTTCAATTCATATATATGATAAAGGGTTAATATCCAATTATATAAATATTTTACACCGTTCAATAGCAAAAAATACCCCCAAAGCAAATTTTTTAAATGGGCAAACTATCTGAATAGATATTTCTCCAGAAGAGATATATGAATGGCAACAGGTACATGAAAGATATTCAACATCTCTAGACATTAGGGAAATGCAAACCAAATCCACAATGATAGTTATCAGAATGGCAATAATCAACAAGACAAGAGATGACAAATGTTGACAAGTATGTGGAAAAAAGGGAGCCCTATGCACTGTTGATGGAAATGCAGACTGGTACAGCTATTATAGAAAACATGGTGGTTCCTAATTTTTTTAAAAATAGAACTACCATATAATTCAACAATTCCACTTCTGGTTAGTTAGTGGAAGAGAATGAAAACAATAACTTGAAAAATATATGTACCCCTTTTTAATGGCAGTATTACTTACAATAGCCAGACATTGAAATAACCTGTGCCCACAGGATAAATGGAAAAAGAAGTTGTGGCACATAAATATACACAATAGAATATTATTCAGCCATATAAACAAGGGAAGCTTGCCATTTTTGACAAAATGGAATGATTCTTGAAATCACAAACTCTATATAAAAGCCTAAGCAACCATTAGGACTGGTAGACCAAATGGCAGGTTGCTATGACACAAACTGACCACCAAGGGCAGATGCCCAATGCTGACCAACCTCCCACAGTTCCTCCCCTTGGCCAGCCCTGATCACCAGCCAGGCCGAAGGACCCCACCAGTGCACAAATTCATGCACTGGGCCTCTAGTGTTAAAATAAGTCAGAAAAAGATACTACATGATCTTAATTATATGATTTGATTTGTGGTTATCAGAGGTTGGGGAAGGGTAGTAGGAGGAAGAATAGGAGACATGATCCAAAGTTACAAGCTTCACTTGCAAGATAAATAATTATTAGAGATGTAATGTACAACATGAAGACTATAGTTAACACTGCTGTATGATACACTATATGAAAGTTAAGACAATAAATCGTAATAGTTGTCATCACAAAAAAAAATGTTTTCTGCTTTTTCTTTTTTATATATATAAAAAGATGCTTTAAAAAAAGATGTCAGAAAGGTACTGAAGTATTTATGAGTAAAATTCAAAGATATCTACTAATTTAAAATAATCCACCCCAATATTTAGAAACAGGAAAAAAAATAAAGGGAAATAATATAGAGGAAAGAAGACATTGATGAGGATATAAACAAAATAAGATAGTCAAAATGTCAATTGTTTTTGAACTTGAGTAAAGAGTGCAAGGGGATTTTTGTTGTTTCACCATTCTTTGTACCTATATTTTAAATTACTCATGAAAGAAAAACAAAAACAAAAACAAAAACAAAAATAACAAACAGTCAACGAAGCTTCAGCATCCGAAATTATGATTTAACTGGTGTGGAATCAAATCCGAATATCTTTTTTTTTTTTTTAACACTTTCTCAGGGCCACTAATACTGATTGGAGGTTGAGAATAACAGCTTTGTTGAAAGGGGGATATTTTGAGAAGGAAAATGCATTACATTAAGTAAAATACATGTAGGTAAGTTTTCACTAAATATTTTAAATTAAACCTTTATATTTTGAGGTCGTTTTAGATTCACATGTAGTTATAAGAAATATTATAGTGAGATCCCAGGTACCCTTTACTCACTTTCCCTCAAAAGTACTATATTTCAAAACTATGGTATAATATCACAACCAGGACATTAAACTGGATGCAGTTAATATGCAGAAGTCATTCACTACCTAAAGTAGGGCTGGGTAATGTCCTGCCTACTGGCCATATGAGGCCCACTAAATCGTTTGGTCTGGCCCTGCTAAGGTTTAGGTATGAGTTAGTTAAATATTTGACCAAATATAGCAGGCTGATGTATAAGTTGCTGAATTTGTATGCCTCACAAATGATGTTATAAATATCCAAAGGGTCCTTGGCAGAACAACGATTCTCTACCCCTGACCTAAAGGATCCTTCCTGTCACTTTATAGCTAAGCTGTTGTCCATTTCTACAATGTCATTTCAAGAATTATCTAAATGAAATAATACAGTATGGAAGCTATGGTACTTGACATTTTTTCACTTAGAGTAATACTCTGGACACACATCCAGGTGTTTGTGTGTACATTCAAATTGTTTTACTCCTCTATGTAAGGTGCTGTTACTCTCTATCACAATTTTTTCCTTGTCTTTAGTTGTTGGTAATTTATTACCTACTAGAGGCCCAGTGTGCATGAAATCTTGCACGAGTAGCTCGCTTCCACTTGCCTCAACTGGCCACCTTGCCCATCACCCCTCGTGGCTTGCACTTCAGTCTCGCTGCTCCTAGCTCTCTGCCTTTAGTAGCTCATCACTATGAGTAGTTTGTGCCCTGCCCCAAACAAGAGCCTCTGCTTGTTTGGTTATGACACCATTATGGAGTGACAACCACAGGCTTTTTATGACATAGATGATTTATCGACATAGATTTATTTGGGTTTATCCTCTTTGGAAATCACACAAGTCCTTGAATAAATAAGGGCTATTCAATTGTGTTCTATTAAATTAAGAATGTTTTTAGCTATTATTACATTGAGTATTTGTTTCATCATTTTAAGATATTTTTATCGATTTAAGAGAGGAAGGAAGTGGGAGAGATAGAAGTGTCAATAATGGGAGAGAATGATTGAGCAACTGCCTCCTGCACCCTCCACACTGGGGATTATGCCAGCAACCTGGGTGTGTGCCAGGACCAGGAATCGAACCATGTCTTCCAGGTTCATAAGTCGAGGCTCAACCACTGAGCAACACTGGCCAGGCTTGAGTATTTATTTACTTTTGTTAATCCTTACCTGAGGATATTTTTTCCATTGATTTTTAAAGGAAGTGGAAGGGCAGGAGTGGGGAGGAGGGAGAGAGAAAAACATCAATGTGAGAGAGGAATATGGACTGGTTGTCTCCTACACTAACCTAGCAGGAGATCAAACCTATAACCAAGGTACATACCCTTGACTGGAAATTGAACCAGTACACATCCTTGCAGCCAATGCTCTAACCATTGAACATACCATCCATGGCCCTTTGTTTTGTTTTTTTAACTCTATCTTCTTTCTCCTCTCTTAACACTCCAGTGACATGAATGGTTATTGTTTTTTCTGTTATATTTGTACACGTCCTTGAGTTTGTGTTCATACTTGTATATGCATGCATACCCATAAAAATAAGAAAATATAGTTTACTTTTTAAAACTCAGAAAAAATATAAAGCAAGTTGCAAAGTTAATGTCAACCGTATAGGTTAATATTAAAACAATAAATCCCCTATTTCAGCCCTCGTCTGTTTGATTCAGTGGCTAGAATGTCAGCCCTCAGACTGAAGGGTCCCAGGTTTAATTCAGGCCTTGTACCCAGGTTGCAGGCTCCATCCATCCATCCCTGGTTGGGGTGCATGCAGGAGGCAACCAATTGACATGTCTCTCTAACATTGATGTTTCTCTCTTCTCCCCCCTCCCTTCCACTCTCCCCAAAAGTCAATGGAAAAATATCTTTAGGTGAGGATTAACAAAAATAAAATAAAGAAAAGAAACCCCCTATTTCAAAATAAACATGGTTTAATTTGATATCTAATAGTATATTCACTTTTAAAAATAAACTCTAAAGAATAATTTCAAAGAGATTACAATCAGTGTACTCATACAGATGTAAAATGAACACGTGTTAAAATTTTTGTTTAAGCCATTATTGTTGAGAGATCAGAAAGATATTAAAACCATTCCCAAGGAAAATTTAAAGAACATATACATTTATAGTTCAGAAATATTTCAATGAATTTTAAAATAAAATTAAAAAAATCTGGCTTCTTCCACAGTGGGTGAGGGAAGTAATCTGAGCCTCCAACTGATAGACTTTATTTGAATATTTATAGGCAATAATTATTGCCATGCTATCAGTCATCTACAATTTACTGACTTCTAAGATGTCTCAAAGGTAATGAAAGAGCAGAGCCCCCACAGGATCAGAATTAGATAACCGCTGGAGGACTGTGGTCTGAGAAATGTGGTTTTCCCCAGAAGCACATTTTCTCCCTCCACTGCTGTGAAATTCATGGGGAAAAAAATAACAAAAATATATTTATTCGGCATTACTTTGTGCAACCACTCAAGCTGGTTCTTATGTATTAGCCAGTGGGTTCTTACATTAACTCTTTCTGGGGGCTGATGCTACATTGGCATATTTTCTAAGTATATGGAATCCAATAGATAAAAAGTGAATTTCATGGCAAGAAATGTTAGAGATTCACAGTCAAATGTGATCTGAAGATTTTTTAAAAATATATTTAGAGTAAATTGCTTTTTAGTGATTATTTTGGAAAATTTGCTTAGGACATCTTTCTGTGGTTTAACTCTCTAACCTCTTTGGATGACTGGTCTGGTCCTCAGGCATTGTCAAGCCTCCCACTGGAAATCATGTTTCTGAGGTTTGTTACTATAGATATCTAAATGAAAATTTTCACATCTTCCTTTATGTACTTGATGGAGTAGGAAGAGCCCTTAGGCAGAGAGCTGCTAAAAACTATCTTCCATTCTCACAACCAAACATGCATTTTTTGTAATTCTTACTTCCCAATTTCAAAGATATCTTTGGTCAAATATAATCAAGAGTGATTAAACTTATTTGTCCTATGACAGTTCTTAAACTTCTTTCATCTTCTTTGTCTAAAAACAATCTTCCCTTAATAATGATAAACTCTACCTGAATTGTGTGCCCCCAGTGAACCGTGGTGGTTAACTACCCACCCCCCTCCAACACATACATGTTTTGTGTGAAATATCCTAACTTTCTGTGTTCTGGGAAATGGCTTACTGCAAAGAAACATCTTTCCCCATATGACCTAGATGAGATCATGGATTACCACTTGTTTACTTATGAAAAGACTAAACACAGATCATACAAATCCCCATTCTTTGTCTCATAAATGATTAGCTGAACTGCTTGTTTCCCCTTGCCCAAACTAGCTAGACACTGAGTGAATGCATGAAACAGGCAATGGCCAGACCACTTATAAAATGGATCTCTGACCAACAACCTGCAGCAATGAGCCCAGGAAACCAATCTGCTACCCGCACTAACTAGCCAGGAAGCCAACCGTCTGGCTACAAGCCAAACAACAGCCCCTGTAACAATCGTTCACTCGTAGCCTAATTTCTGCTCCTACTTCCAGCTTAGGACCAACCAGTGAAGGCCAAGTGTGCACCTTGCCAATCCCATGGGAGGCCTGACAGCCTGCTCCCAGCATTCCCAGGACAATAGCCTCCACCAGGACCCACTGAAGCCTTCTCCTCCATCCAAAGCAGAGCTTTAGCATTACTATATTTACCTTTGTCAAATGCAAGTCAGAGCAGCCAAATGGCAAGGGCAAGACTTTTTCTTGCTCTTATTTGGGTATCTTCCTTAATTTCTATAACATAAATATTTTCTGACTCAAATCCTCCATTTATAAAAACAATCAATTATAAAATCCATATGTTACTACTTCTTATAAAAAGTCTAAAGCAAGCCACCAGATACACTGACCTTCTAGACACCTGAGCATCTGGGTATGTTCCCTATTGTCACAGCCCAAATAATTTTCCACTTTCTCATCAATCACAAAACTTTTGTATAACCTAAATACTACGTACATATATGCATAATTATTTAGAAAAGACCTCTGTCTTTAAAAATAAATCATGCCAACTTTATGTAAATATATGAAAACACAAAGGGGATGAAAGCATAAGGGCATGGAAAAGGAATGTGGAGGAGGGAAAAATTTGGAGACATAGCAGGAAAATTAGGTTTAATTTTTTAAAACAAAGATTTCTGTTTAAATAAAAAATACAAAAGAAGATTAGATTTATAAATATTAATGATATACTCTGTGGGGATTCTGTCTTCCTCCGAATCAAATTTTCTCTATCATTTAAAGAATGTATAGTCAATAGCTTCTATTTTCATTTTATCTTTGTACCACTAATGAAAGTTGAATGTCTCCTTCAATAAACTATAAATTTAGATTAATAAATGAATTCAGAATAGTTAGGTAGTTAACTGTCTGCTTTTTGTGTCTGGGTATTGCTCATTTCTCAAGTGTAAAGGAGAAAATTGAGGCTATCAATGTCCACATTTACCGCTGATATATTCAACTTACCCAATAAAACTTTTGTATGCAACCACTATGCTTCAGGCACTGTGGTTAGAGCTAGAAAATCAAAGATGAGTAAGATTTAGTTGTGCCCCCAAGGAGCTCAAACTTCAATTCCAGAGACAATCTTGGGGAAAGGTAAATAAAAATTCCATGTATATATCATTGTTTCTCATTTTAGAGTATTTTACTCAGTTTTGATGTTAATTTAATTTTATTACTGATGACTATTTTTATCATTTATATAAATTTAAAATCAGAACATATTTCTATATGTATAACCCTACACTCACATTTCATAAAGATCACCAAAAGAGAAACATTTTATAGTAAAGAGAAAACTAAGATTTTACAAAAAAAATTTTGAAAGAATAAAATTCAAAAATTTATAAACTCATCATGCTTTTCATCCAGAAACAACACTGTCTTTTCAAAATTGCTAACATTCTTGGGACAATACTGGTACATAATCCTCAAATACATGGATATTTCCAATGTTTGAAAAACTACTCTACTAGTAGTCATGACCTTCAAAAATTCAGCTTAGGTTTGATAAACTTACTAGAAATAAAAATGAACCTTTGTGCACTGCTGGTGGGAATGCAGACTGGTGCAGCCACTGTGGAGAACAGTATGGAGTTTCCTCAAAAAACTTAAAAATGGAAATCCCATTTGACCCAGTGTTCCCACTTCTAGGAATATATCCCAAGAAACTATAAACACCAATCAGTAAGGATATATGCACCCCTATGTTCATAGCAGCACAATTTAGCATACCCAGGATTTGGATTAGCTTAAGTGCCCATCAGCAGATGAGTGGATTGAAAAATGGTGGTGCATCTACATAATGGAATACTACGCTGCAGTAAAAAGGAAGGAACTCTTACCATTTGCAATAGCCTGGATGGACCTGAAGAGCATTATGCTAAGCAAAATATGGCAGTCAGAGAAAGATAAGTATTACATGATCTCACTCATTTGTAGAATATAATGACCAACATAAACTGATGAATAAAAACATATCCAGAGACAGAGAAGAATCCATCAGACTGTCAAACCTCAGAGGGAAGGTAGGGAAAGGTGTGGGTAAGGGTAAGAGGTCAACCAAAGGACTAGTATGCATGCATATAAGCCTAACCAATGGCCACAAACACCAGGGGGCTGGCGGTGAGTGCATGGGTGTGGGGGGTGGGGATAAAGGGGCAATGGGGGAATAAGGACACATATGTAATACCTTAATCAATAAAGAGGGAAAAAATAAAAAGAAGAGATGCTGCCCTTTCCTTCTGTGGGTTCATATTAAATTCTCAACTATATCTCTTTCAAGGCTATAACATCACCCATAGTTGATTCTTTCACTGCTGTATGATTATAATTAGCAGATAACTGAAACTGTTGTTTGCTCTTGAAGGATTCATTTCTTAAGCAAGAATGCATCATTTGAGGCAAGTTTTATAAATGAATAATGGGCTAGTTATCAATAACAATGAAATTCTTAAGTAGCATGCCTGATAAATAGAGTCTTGATTATGAGAAACATAATATCCTAATTTTTTACAGCCTACTGAGAAAATGATTATTAGATGTGGCGAAAATCCCTACCAAGTACACAGCCAGAGCCATGAAAATCTATATTCCAGCAGTGAATATGTTCCATTTAATATTTCCCTCCCCTCCATTTCCCTTAATCAAAAGGAGAAACACTTTTAAAAGCCGTCCACAATCTGTGTGAAGCTTCCCAAGGAAAGTTTATTGAATTGTTTTCTGTTCAGCTGCTCTCAGACAACCATGGGCACCCACTACTCCCAGTTGGAGTAACATCATAATGACAACCCATGCCCTTCTTGATGCCTTGGTTTGTACGTCTCCAACCTTCTTGTGAAAAAAAGAAAAAGAAAAAGAAAAAAAAAACTCTAATAATTGGCAAATGGCAAAAGGGAGACTCAATTAACTCAGATTATTAGCAGAGACATGCTACATCTGGTCCTGGCTGAGTCTGTTTGTCCGGAAATATCTATCAAATAAAGGATTAAAATCAAGACCCGGCAGATGTGCATCTCTGCACACGTGACCCTGTTTCTCTAATGTATAAAAACACATTTAGTTTCATCCGAGAATCGTTCCCATTAATTATACAACTTAAAGTCAAATTTTGGAAAAGAGAAAATAACCTGTAAAAAGACAGCTTGTACATGTTTATTTAAGTTTCCCCTCCTGAATCTTGCCTCCTTGGCATTAGAATGAAATAGAATGAGAAACAATCAGTATTCTTGCCTTTTGCTCATGGCCCTGAAGGAAAGCCTGCTGGGATTGGCTGCAGATGGTTTCATTGCGAGAGAAGAATGCGCCTGCTCTTGGCTGCCTGCTCTGTATGCATGATCAAGCCCCAGTCAATGCTTCATGTGCCTCATTAACTGTAGGACAGGAAGAAGTATGATGCTCCCAAAATACATGCCCTTTTTCTCGCTAAGGCCACAATTATGAAAAGCAAACACTTAAAAATTAGAAGTGCTATTAAAAAAAATCTTTTACTACCAAACTCACTTCCCTTTATAAACTTTACAGTGAATAGCTGACAAACTGTAATTAAAGAGGCACAGTCGCTCACGACTGACTTGTTTACTTCAGAGTGGATAATACTGGAAGGAAAAGTGAATCATAATTTCGTAGGATCCTGAGCATGAAATACATAAGATACCGGGAGTGCATGATGATAAGTCAGAAAGAACAATTATAAGAGGGAACCAGGGAGTTCAATTTTCTTAAAACTTCTATTTGCCCATGGCAATTGTGGCGTTGGAAGGTTTACTAAGTATGATTTCTGCCACTGTCAGAGACAGACACAATTTTGCATCTGCTTAGAGTTTCTCAATGCAATTAAAACCTTTCTAAATGATTTCCATGAAAATAATTAACATTAAACTCTTAGTACAACTAGGTACTTTACATTTATATATAATTTTGTATTTCTAACAATATTGCAAAGTAGTTGTAATCATCTCATTTGATAGGCAAAGCTAAATAAAGGATGTTAAGTGCTTTGCTTAAGATTTTTTGAAGAAAAAAAAAGAAAATGGGGTTGGGTAAGCCAAGGCCAATGAAAACCATGAACCTGCTCTGCTTCAGCACAGGCTGCCTGAGGATGGTGATGAAAGCAAACAAGAGCAATCAGAGGATTCCTAAACAATGCACTCCCACTTTGTAGTAATATTTTAATTAGAGTATTTAGAATAACAATTTGCTCAAGTAGTAAGCCATCATTAAGGATTAGATGCTATGTTGTATGATGAAGTAATGTGCATGTGTTTTTATTATTTTTATTGCTTTTTATTTTTTAAAAATATATTTTATTGATTTTTTTACAGAGAGGAAGAGAGAGGGATAGAGAGTCAGAAACATCAATGAGAGAGAAACATCAACCAGCTGCCTCTTGCAAACCCCCTACCGGGGATGTGCCCGCAACCAATGTACATGCCCTTGACCGGAACCGAACCTGGGACCTTTCAATCCGCAGACCGACGCTCTACCGCTGAGCCAAACCGGCTTTGGTTTTATTGCTTTTAAAAAATATATATATATATTATTGATTATTTTACAGAGAGGAAATGAGAGGGATAGAGAGTTAGAAACAGCGATGAGGGAGAAACATTGATCAGCTGCCTCTTGCACAACCCCACACTGAGGATGTGCCTGCAACCAAGGTACATGCCCTTGACCAGAATTGAACCTGGGACCCTTCCGTCCACAGGCCGACACTCTATCCACTAAGCCAAACCGGTTAAGGCATATTTTTATTGATTTTTTAATCAAAAGAATGTGATGATGATAATACAAAATAAAAAAGATGAGCTAAATGGAATGCAGTAGTCTACAACCCAGCCCAATCCCCTGAGGCAACTACCCATAACTCATTCTCATGCTGCAGTTCCCTTCATGTATTTAATTATGTTTGTTAATGTTATCTACTGATTTATTACTTGAGATAATCTCTATTGTCTTCTTACTAAAATACATGATACTTTATATAACATAAATCTCTCTTCTGCTTCCTACCAAATGTCAATAGCTATATTATAATCTGTTCTGCTGTAACCTGTTTCTACAACAATAATTGTTTCATCTGATATTGGTGCATAGATGAATAATGTTAGTATTAATATAGAACTTGATCACACTTTCCCCCTAGGAAAAGAGAAGCAGAATAGCAGGACTAGAAATATAACTTCAGAGAAAACAACAACAACAAAAGAAAAACCCTCTTTGTTTTCCACTATATAAGGAATAAACCCTTTGGGCTCTATTTTACAAAAAAAAAATAATAATAATTTTGAGCACCTGCAGGTAGAACTCTGCCAGCTTCCTCAAATCTTGGCAAGTTGTTCTTGTCTTGTCTAAAATTCCACCTCCATCTTCAAGTGTCCTCACCATGAACTAGGTATTACCTAAATCTATTGTTTTTGCTTATTTTTAATAGCCCTTGAGGAAGCCTGGGTTATCTCCCAAGGTATGAAAATTGTTTTTGGTCAGTATTCAGTTTAGACATTTTCATGACTTTGATTTCCCTTTTACTATCTCCTCTCCCACACCCCTCCCTCCCGTACACCTTGTCATTTTTAAAGAGTGACATCTTGCAGAACAAAAGTTTTTCTTCCATTTTTTTTTAGGAACAAATATGGTATGGCATAAGTGCTGCCTTTTTTTAAGTTATGCTTTGTTTGGCTTTGTAAACCTGATATTATATACAAGTCATTTTTTCATTCCAACAAATGCTCCCAATGTTATCTAATACCTTCTTCCCTTGGTCATTTGAGTATATAGCTGCCTTTCCCATACTTTTTCAAACTTTTCTACTTCTTATATTTCATTTTGCTTAAGTTTTACCTTTCTCTATATATAACTTAACTGCATTTACTTCTTCATTTCTGCCTATAAGGAGGTCCTAACTTTTGAAAACATTAATAGGCCGAAGCCGGTTTGGCTCAGTGGATAGAGCGTCGGCCTGCGGACACAAGGGTCCCTGGTTCGATTCCGGTCAAGGGCATGTACCTTGGTTGCAGGCATATCCTCAGTAGGGGATGTGCAAGAGGCAGCTGGTCAATGACTCTCTCTCATCGATGTTTCTAACTCTCTATCTCTCTCCCTTCCTCTCTGTAAAAAATCAATAAAATATATTAAAAAAAATAAAAAATGAAAACAATAGATTTGCATTATTATCGAAACACCGTTTGCCTCAACCCATGTTTAGGCTGTGATTATATGTCCTTCTTTCTGTTCCAAAATCATGATTGCTTTACCACCAAAATGAGAATGTTTTCCGGTGTAAAGGTCAAATGTATTCTACTTTTTATATTCTACACATTTCTCAAGTCATGACTGTTTATGGATTTTCTCATATTTTCAACATGGATATTTTTTAGTTTTAGTTTTGTTTTCCTTATTTTTTTGAAAGTATACATTTCCTCTAAATATCCAAACATTTTTCTCCTTTAAGGAGGATTATTCTAATATTTTATTAGCCATTTTTTAATCCTTTTTGTTGTTGTTATTGAAGACATTCATCTAGCATCCCATTTGCTAACTCTCCTCATTTGGGCTGATTTCTTGACTTATGAAATCTCTCTCCCTTTTCTCTCTCTCTCCCTTTTCTCTCTCTCTCTCTCTCTCTCTCTCTCTCTCTCTCTCTCTCTCTCTCTCTCTCTCTCTCTCTCTTTCTCTCCTCTCTCTATCTCTGTCTCCCTCATGTCAGGCTCTATTATCAACCATAGAATCTTGTTTATTATACATATTGCTTTTGTTATACAGCATTTTCTGTGAGAATCCAATCGTGTGAGTTTTTATATGTTTTTCCATTGCCTTTATATATTTTTTAAATTTTTACTTGATATATTGTTCTCTCATTTTACAAGTATTTGCTGTTAAAATTGTGATACATTGTTCCACCATACAGCTTTCCCCTTATACAACTCTGCAGATATGTTTCAGTCCTCAAATTACTTGTCTTCCTATCAGAATCTGACACTGATTTAAAAACTTTCCTTATTGAAACACTACCTTCTGTCAATGTCCAAGAGACATTTTCCTAGATTTTTCTCAGTCATCTGCCAATTTCATCTATATCTGCTATGGGTTTTTTTAAATATATATTTTATTGATTTTTTACAGAGAGGAGGAGAGAGGGATAGAGCAGTGTTTTTCAACCTTTTTTGGGCAAAGGCACACTTGTTTCATGAAAAAAATCACGAGGCACACCACCATTAGAAAATGTTAAAAAATTTAACTCTGTGCCTATATTGACTATATATAAAGTAATTCTCTTGAATAGGAATCAAATAAACACAAAGAAAGTATTTTATAATTACTTTATTATGAAATATTAAGTAAACAAAATAGTGAAAAATTATAAAATTCTTGTCTTGTCTGCACCTACGGCACACCAGGCAACATCTCATGGCACACTAGTGTGCCGCGGAACAGCGGTTGAAAAACGCTGGGATAGAGAGCTAGAAACGTTGATGAGAGAGAAACATCGACCAGCTGCCTCTTGCACACCCCCTACCAGGGATGTGCCCACAACCAATGCACATGCCCCTGACCAGAATCAAACCTGGGACCCTTCAGTCGGCAGACTGACGCTCCACCACTGAGCCAAACCGGTTTCGGCATCTATATCTGCTTTGTGACTCTGGTACTTGGTTACCTGGTATAGCAGGATTTTAGTCCTGCTATAAATCAAAGTCTGCTCCACTGATGACTAGCCCACATTCTGGTCCTTCCTAATGGCCAAGATAATCTCTCCACACCCATAGATATAATTATCATCTGTCTATATAATAATTACAGTCAAATTTTTAGCTTCAACACAGATCTGAGCTCCAGGCTCACATTTCTTTGCTTAAGCTATATCTCTCCTCTTGGACATATCAAAATAATCTCATCCTCTACATGCCTAAAACTTGAAATACATTTGTACACACACACACACACACACACACACACACACACACACACAGAGGCACTCACTGTATTACCCACAGTCTCCCGTATTCTGGATATTTTGTCTTAGAGAATGATACTAATAAACATTGAATTTCTTAGTCCAGAAACTTAGAAAACATTATTCACTACTGCTTCCTCACCTTTAATAGCTAAAAAGATCCTGTTAATTTTACTTTAAAAATATCACTCAAGTAATCCACATTTTTTTTCTCACTTATACCACTCTGGTTTAAGCTATTGTTTTCCTTGAACCATTATAATAGCCACTGACCGATTTCCCTCTCTCTACTTTATTCTTCAGCTGATAACCAGAATTTACTTTTGAAACATAATAAATATAATCATGTCAAATGATCAATTTACTATCTATCAATGGCTTTCAACATTGTTAGGGGAGAAAACAACTTAATGACTTTCCTACCATTATTAGGAATAAAACAACTCCACTGTCTGTTCTGATCCTCCGGACATTCCCAGCCTATACCTCAATTTCCCTAATTTATCTAGTTCACAATATCTTGGCTTTCTTTCTGTTCCCTGTTTATACCAAATTTCTTCCTAATAAGAAACCTTTTATACTTGCTTATCCATTTGTAAGCAATAAACTTTCCTCACATTTTATATTTTATGAGAGTTCATGATTCATTTCCTAGAGAGAAATTATCTTTTCTATTCCTACTTCCCAGGCAAGGTTAGATTATTTTTAATATAAACTAATAAAATAGTTTATATTTTTAGGTCAGTTAAATTATTTTAAATTATGAATGATTTCATTTTTAATTGTGAATATACTGTTGTGAATATATTAATTATCTGTCTTCTGTAGTAGAATCTATGATCTGTAAGAGCAGGAATTCATCTATTTTTGCTCATTGCATACATTTATCACATAACCTGAAAAACAAGAAACACCAAAAGTCTGTAAAGTTAGTCAATGAATGAATAAATAGTGAACTAGAGACTGAATCCAGAATTTCTGAAAGATGAGATTTTTAAGCCATTTTTACATTGATGTAAAGTTCAAAAACTATTTTTATATACAGTATCTGAGTAGTATTTTTTGTTCTTAAATAAATAAACCTTGTTTTCTTTATTTTTCTGTATTATTACTGAAACCCTGAAGAACAAAACTGTCCAATTTCTCCTTTGTTATTTTTTTTTCTTAAAAGATTTTCCTATAGTGGACATCTATTATCTTCAACTTTCTCTTGCAACATTCCTCCAAATTGTTGTCAGACAATTTCCCTTTCAAACATTATTGAAGTCACTACCAACTATCTATAAAATATAGTTCAGCCATTTTTTTTTTTTTTTTTGCTATTTGGAAAAAAATATATATAGCTTTTTTTGCCTATAATAATATTTCCCACGTGAGACTGGTATACCCAAGGGAGTTAGATGGCAATTCATTGGGTTCAAGAAATAAATTGTTAGAGTTTTTATTTACATCAATTATAAATCTGACATACAAAATAAGCTGTAATAGCACACACACACACACACACACACACACACACATATATATATAATTTATTAAATTATATATATATATATATATATATATATATATATATATATATATATATATATATATATATAATTTAATAAATTGATTGGGATGACATTGGTCAACATGAACATCTAGGTTTCATATGTGGGTTTTTATGTTACAAGATCTATATATTGCACTATATGCTCACCACCCAAAGTTAAATCTCCTGTCACTTTATATTAAACCCTTTTCTTCCCCCACCCCCTTCCCTCTGGCAACTACCATGAGTTTGTATTCATGAGTTTCAGTTTTATATCCAATACATACGAGTGAAATCATATGGTTCTTGGTTTTTTTCTAACTGATTTATTTCACTTGGCTAATATTTTCAAGTTCCATCTATGTTGTTGCAAATGGCACCATTTCATCCTTTCTTATGGCTGAGTAGTATTCCATTGTGTACCACTGGATCTTCTTATCCAGTCCTCTATCATCGGATACTTTGGTTGTTTCCATGCCTTGGCCACTGTGAACAATGCTGCAATGAATATAGGGGTGCATATGTCTTTGTGAAAACATGATTTTGAGTTTTTCAGGTATATACCCAAGAGTGGAATTGCACGGTCATATGTAACTCTATTCTTACATGTTTTGAGGAATCATCAGTGGTTGTATCAGTCTATATTCCCACCAGCAGTGAATGAAGGTTCCATTTTTTCCATTATGTCTCTACCAATTGTCATTGCTTGTGTTGTTGATAATGACCATTCTAACAGGTGTAAGGTGGTATCTCATTGTAATTTTGATTTGCATTTTACTAATTGCCTGTGAGGTTGAACATCATTTCATATATCTATTAGCTGTTGATATGTATTCTTGGGAAAGGTATATTTTCAAGTCCTCTGCTCACTTTTTATTGGATTGTTAGTTCTGTGTTGAGTTTTACAAGTTCATTATATATTTTAGAAATTAGACCTGTGCTGGAGCTACTGTTACAAATGTAATATCCTATCTGGTTGGCTGCCTCTTTGTTGTGTTCTCAGTTTATTTTGCTGTGCAGAAGCATTTTAGTTTGATATAGTCCCATTTTTTTTGTCTTTACCTCCCTTGCCTTTGTGGTCAAGTTCATAAAATATTCTCTACCACCCCAGTCCATAAGTTTGGTATCTATATTTCTTCTATGTAACTTACTCTTTTTGGTCCTATATTTAGGTCTTTGGTCCATTTTGAATTAATTTTTGTACATGGGGACAAACTAATCCATTTTCATTCTTTTGCATGTGGCTTTACAGTTTTCCCAGCACCATTTATTGAAAAGTCTATCTTTACTCCAATGTGCATTCCTTTGTCAAAAATTATCTGTCCATATACATATGGTTTTATGGCTAGCTCTCTATTCTGTTCCATTGATCGGCGTGTCTATTTCTCTGCAAATACCATGTTATTTTTATTATTGCAGATCTGTAGTATAATTTGAAGTCAGGTAGTGTGATATCTCCAGATTCTTTCTTTTTTACTGACTTCAGAGAAAGAGGAAGGGAGAGGGAAAGAAAGAGAAAAATGTCTGTGTGAATGAGTAACATCAATCAGTTGCCTCCTGCACATGCCAACATAGATTGAACTGGTAACCTGGGTATGTCCCCTGACTAGGAATCAATCCCCCAATTCTTTGGGATGATGCTCCAACAAACTTAGCCACATCAGCCAGGAATTATGGGCATCCAAGGTTAATTTTCTAATGCCTATCATAAATACATCTTTTTGCCAAATAGAGTCATTATATGAGTAAAATTACTTGTCTCTCTAAGGTATCATAAACATTTTATAATAACATTCAATATTTTTGAAAGCTATAATTCATACTATTACATGAATAGTCTATTTATACTTATGAAACTACATGTAAATATTTAACTGCACCATATTTTATAATCGGCTCATTTTAAAAATACTTATTATTAAAGACTACTGCTAGCTATTAAATATTACACAACTGTAATCACTTCCATTTTAGAGATAAGATAGTTAAGATACACAATTTAAATGACTCAATAAGTACCCTATTGTTTTCAGAACTTGTATCCTTGTTTTAATACTTAAATAATGATATTTTCTTATTACAATCCTCCTCATGCTATTGATCAATGTTAGCAAATTTATAAACATATTTTAATAGAAATAAAAATGTGATCCTTTTTATCTCTTTGCATCAGATTATTGTAAAATTTTAGTATTTTCTTTGTGCATTATATATTTGTATTAATGATTTCCTTAGGATATATTAATAGAGATAGAATGAGTGATATAAATAATACGGGCTTTTTCTAACTTTCTAAATGTTTTCATATTGCCATTTATTGACTTTGTATCATCTTTAACTTATATCTACAATGTGGGAAAATATTGCCTTTACAAAGAGCTGATATAACACTGCCATTTTAAAATTTAGATTGCTTACAACTAACAAATAGTAACACTTAATAGATAAAAATAATGTTATTAATTTTTAATCTTCATTTTCTTTATTACTAACTAATGAAGTTGGGCCATTGTTCCTGATAATTAGTAATTTTTGCCCCTCTGATAAATACTGTCTTTAGCCCATTCCCTGGCAGGTTTGTTTTTGTGAACATTGTGAATGAGCTTTTCATACCTCTGTCAAAATTAATACAGTTTCTCCGGTTTTCAAAATGTTTGTTTTGCTTTAATAATTAAACACTAATTGACATTTTCAACAAATACCATAAAATACATATAATATAATAAATAGGTTTTTATAATGATGTTTACCCCCCTGTTCTTCATTTTTATAATACATCTTATAGTTTTTGTTTTTATTCATCCTTGGTTATAAGTTGTATAATCCATTGTTTTCTTATAAAGTATACAGAGGTTGTCCTTGAAACTGTCTTTTTTCCACTTGTATGGTGGTCTCACCTTCCCCCCCCCCTTTTTTTTATAATCAGAGTAGGCTGAAAAGTTATGAGGAAAGGCCCTTCTCTCTTCCCAAATGTCATCATTAGACACATGTTAGTACTGTATCAACTTAACAAAATTCAAGTTCCCATGTTTGGCCCACTAGTGTTCATTTTCTACAGAGCAGTAAGCAGGAACTATAATATCACCTCTGCTTTGCTAGGAATTTAGAATGCAGTCACACTTTTACAGGGCCCTGTACAAACTTTCCCATGCCATGTCTCTGACTTCATTTTCTACCTTTAAACTCAACTTAATTATCCATGCTCTTGATAAACTGTGCCAAGTGAAATATGTCAGTGATAAAAAAAAGAAGAAAAAAAGATGATTTTACTTATATGTGGAATCTAAAACACAAACCAGAAACAATCTTATAAATATAGAAAATAAATTTATGATTGCCTGGTAGAAGGCAACCAATTTTAAAAGGAGGTTTAGCTTGAAACTGTCAAGATAATAGAAGCAGCATCTATCAACTAAGAGTGGACAAGTTCCCAGACACCATTAAGAAAATCATTCAGAAGGAAGGTGGTGACGGAATGGGTGAGAAAAGGTTTAAATAGATTAGGAAGTACAAACTCTAGCTATGAAATAAGTTATGGGGATATAATGAACAGCATACGGAATATAGTCAATGATCCTATATAATAAAAGGCTAATATGCAAATCAACCAAGAACAACAACTGGTTATGACACACACTGACTACCAGGGGGCAAACACTCAATGCAGGAGCTGCCCCTTGGTGGTTAGTGCACTCCCACAGGGGGAGCACCACCAGAAGCTAAGCTCATGGCTGGCAAGCACAGTTGTGGTGGAGAGTGCCTTTCCTGCCTCCACAGCAGGGCTACGGATGTCCAACTGCTGGGTTAGGCCTGCTCCCCGTTCAGACATTCCTTGAAGGCTCCTAGGCTGTGGGAGGGCACAGGCCAAGCTGAGGGACCCCCTTCCAATGCACAAATTTCATGCATCGGGCCTCTAGTACTGTAATAACTCTGCATAATGACAGATTGTATGTGACTTAACATAGTGATCACTTTATAAAGAATATAAATGTCTAATGAGTCATTGTACTCTATTGTACACCTGAAACTAATACATAATATTATATATATAACTATACTTCAAAAATAAAACTAAATAAATTAAAGGCAGGTTAGCCAGGTTCTGTGTGTTTGTGTGTATGTGTGTTCCATTTTTATTAATTTGGGACCATAATAGTGTTTAGGAAAAAAAATTCATTTATTCCAATTAAACAGAGTGCTTAGTTTTGCTCCAGTTAGACTAGCACAAGTTACCAAATAGTTTAATGAGATTTGTATTACTTGAATTTTTTTTCCGAGATTATGGCTACTTATTATAACCATAGATTATAGGAGTAGAAAGACTCTGAATACTTTAATGCTTTTATGTTTTTATATGTAGGTCAATGAGAGGTTAGGAGACTAAAAATCATGGCTGTTATCAGAGCATCTCTTAAATACAGCAAACCTAGTCTTTTATTCATGCTTCACATTTCATAGACTTAATCTTTCTTCATATTGCCATCATAAGTCATATCATTGTTGAAGATAAATGTATATTATAGTATTCATAAATGTATACTCTAAGTCTGGTGGGTATTCTTGCCCATTGCAACCAACTACCAACTAAGAAGTTAAGAATGGAGACATCTATCCTGGCCAGTGTGCTCATTTGTTTGGGTGTTGTCCCTTGCAGTGAGAGGTTGCTGGTTCAATTCCAGGTCAGGACACATGCCCTGGTTCTGGGCTTGATCACCGATAGGGGACATGCAAGAGGCAGCTGATCAATGTTTTTTTGTCACATTGCTGTTTCTCTCTCAATATCTCCCTCTTATTTCTCTAAAAACTAGAGGCTCAGTGCACAAAATTTGTGTTGTCCCTCAGGCCAGCCTGCACTGTCTCCAATCTGGGACCCATTGAGAGATGTCTGACTGCCTGTTGAGGCCTGACTCTAATGTAGGGGTGTCTAACTCAATCAGAGAAGGGGCCAAAATCTAAAATCCAGCCTAAATCGCTGGCCGAATGGTTTACTGAACAGTCATAAACTGTCATTGTGATGGAAACGCAGCGGAGTGCAGTGATGACAGCACGGTGCGGGCCACATTGCAAGGCCTGGCGGGACGGATTTGGCCCGCGGGCCTTGTGTTTGACACATGTGCTCTAATGGGATTGGACCTCAACAGGCAGTTGGACATCCCTCTCACAATCCAGGACTCCTGACTCCCAACTGCTTGCCTACCTGACTTCCTGATTGCCCCTGACCACTTGTTGACTGCCAACATTATTACCCCCTAACCCACATGTGTCAAACACAAGGCCCGCGGGCCAAATCCGTCCCGCCAGGCCTTGCAATGTGGCCCGCACCGCGCTGTCATCACTGCACTCCGCTGCGTTTCCATCACAATGACAGTTTATGACTGTTCGGTAAACCATTCGGCCCTCGATTTAGGCTGGATTTTAGATTTTGGCCCCTTCTCTGATTGAGTTCGACACCCCTACGCCTAACCACTCCCATGCCTGCCTGATTTATGCCTAACTGCTCCCCAGCCAGCCCGTTTGACCCCAATTTCCCTCCTCTGCCAGCCTGGTAACCCCTAACTGCCCTCCCTTGCAGGGCTGATCACCTGAAACTGCCCTCCCTTGTAGGCCTGGTGCCTTCCAGCTGCCCTCCCCTGCTGGCCATCTTGTCATGGACATCTTGTGTTCACATGGAGGCGGGATCTTTGACCACATGGGGGCAGCTATCTTGTGTGTTGGAGTAATGGTCAATCTGCATATTACTCTTTTATTAGATAGGATAGAGGCCTGGTGCATGGGTGGGCTAAGCTGGTTTGCTCTGAAGGGTGTCCCAGATTAGAGTGGGGGTTCCCTTGGGGCATGGGGTGGCCTGGGCAAGGGGCCTGTGGTGGTTTGCAGGACAGCCTTACCCCCTGGTGACCCAAGCAGAGGCCCAGGTATCTGGAATTTATTTACCTTCTACAATTGAAACTTTTTAACTTGGAGCAGAGCCAAGCCTTCTGCTAGTTTTATGGCCGGGAGCTATTTCAGTTTGGATTTGTTTACCTTCTATAATTGAAACTTTGTAGCCTTGAGTTGAGGCCTAGGCCAGCAAGGACAGGTGGAAAGCTTGGCTTCTTCCATTGCCTGGGAAACCCAAGCCTCCCTCCTGCTCTCTGTGGCTATTGCCATCTTGGTTGGGTTTTTTTGCATACTCACTCTGATTGGCTGGTGGGCATGGCTGGTGGGAATAGTAGAGTGATGGTTAATTTGGATATTTTATTAGGTAGGATGAATTAAAATATTTAATAACAAATGTGCTGGGGGTTGAAGGTGGTTGGGGAGAGTCAATGGAGGAAAAATGAGACATGTAATACTATATGTAATTCATTAAACAATAAAGAATTTTTTTAAAAAGAGCATTTACAAACATTTTTGTAGTAAGCCATAAAAGACACTTCAATAAATTCCTAAGAAGTAACACATGAAGGAATGTGTTCTCTGACTAAAATGCAATGTAATCAATAACAATATAAAATTATTATAAATTACTAGATATTAACATGAATTATTCTACATTATTATACAGTAATGTGCTTGGAAACTATTGACACTATATATTAAATGACTTTTTAAAGAAGCAAAGAAAAACTTGGTACTACATAACCAAGCCCTAAGTTCAAAAATTTTGAGATACAACTAAAGCAGTGTTTTGTAGTAAAAAACCATTGAGCTAGGTATTCTATTCAAGACCAAAAAGGAATAACAGAACATTCAAAGTATAACATAAAAACACAAAGCTGGCACTTTGAAAAATCTGAGAAGCTAGGCACACCATGGGAGAAAGTCTTTATGGGGGAAAAAATAGGTCACATATAAAACCTCCAAATGAAGAAATGTTAGAAATATTAGATTAAAAATAATAAAAGAAAAATGTGAGCAACTTTCTCTTCCAGTCCTATTCACTGATCTAGAATAAGGAAAAATCCTCAGGCAAAAGCTTATTTAATGAAGAGCATGAGAAGAAATCTCATTGAGATATCTAAATTCATCATAAAGTAATGAAATATTCAAAGAGCTGAGACAATAATAGGGGAAACAAGAGACATTTGAAAGACTTTTTCAATGATTTACATAAGAATTAAGCGTAAAGGTGAGGCTCCCTTGCCCTAGCTCAGCTGGTAAGAGCATCATCCCCATACACCAAGTTTGTGGGTTCAATTCTCCATGAGGGCATATATAAGAGTCAACCAATGAATGCATAAATAAGTGGAATAACAAACTCATCTCTCTCTCTCTCTCTCTCTCTCTCTCTCTCTCTCTCTCTCTCTCTCTCTCTTTCTCTCTCTCTCTCTTTCTCCTTTCCACTCTATGAAATAAATTGAAAATTTAAAAGAATGGAGACATGCTAATAATAAACTGAAAAACACTCATTATTTAAATATATAGAACCTCAGAAAAAGCAATGCAAGCCAACATAAACCCTTATTCAAGAGTCTAATTTTATTATCCTAAGTTTCCATTATATCAGGGATAAGTTCATAACTAGTGTTGTATCACCCAAACTTTAAAGTTAATTGTCTTGGCAGAGAGCCATATTAAAAAAAAAAATTTGTTACAACTGAATATGCACAAGACATGCACTTCAATGGAATGAATAACATAAAAGAAGATTTTGTTCAATACACACTCTCAACAGGCAAGGCTATTAGAAGACAAAGAAGAAAGTCACTCAAATGATCGTATCCTTACAGGCAAAGAATGTAGATATTGCTCCTGAAAGGAGTGTTTGTTCGCACTTTATTTTTTATTTTCTATAGACATTGATGAAAGAAGGCTCACAGATGTGAGAAATCTTTTTCAGAAAAGTGTGTTCTATATATATTTGAGACACATAACTGCAAACATCCAATAGCACAACCACAATAAACTAAACAAATATATCTTGGAAAGGAAAAAGACATTGAATATATTCAATAAAGAATTAGTAATGTACTTCCTCTGCTTCATTCACACGCTATCAGGAGTAAATGTAACAAATTGGAAAGACATCAGGTTGGGCAACAATAATAGTTGTATAAATCATAGCCAACATCAGCTGCTAATTGTGTGAGGGCAGTTGTCTCTCCAGTAAATTGCACATCACACCCAAAGGTTATCTCTTGCAGTTTCATCGTGTGCAGTGTAATGCTGCAGACACTGAATAACACCATGTAACCCATGCACAGTGCCACTCGTGATCCTCGAGTGGCTCCCAAGAAGCAGAGAAAAGCTGTGACATTACAAGAAAAAGCTGAATTGCTTGATACATACCATAGATTGAGGTAGGCAGCTGCAGTCGCCCACCATGGGGAGATAAATGAACCCAGCATGATGACTATTGTACAGAAAGGAAAGAGAATCCGTGAAGCTTCCCTTGCAGCTTCATCAGCAGGCATGAAAACCTTACGCTTTTTGAGAAGTACCTTTCTATCTCATATTGAAAATGAACCTTTTTATGTGGATGTTAGATTGCTATGAGAAAGACATACCCATGGATTCTAATATAGGCTGTCATAATATAAAAACTCAAAGCAAAAGTAAGGTGGAAGTTCTCAAATGCATATTTCAATGCCAACAAAGGATGGTTTGATAATTTCAGAAGGAGGTTTGGCTTGAAAATCTCAACATAATGAAAACAATCTCTATCAGCTAAGAGAAGATGACAAGTTTCCAGACATCGTTAAGAGAATCATTCAGGAGAAAGGAAATCTGCAGACAAAGTGTGCCCATTTCTAGAAAAACAAAAAACAAACAAACAAAAACAACAACAGTGCCACAAAGGACATTAATTAGTAAGGAAGAGAAGCACAGGGATTTAAGGCAGGGAAGGATAAGTTAACTCTGCTATGTGTCAATATAGTTGGGCTCATGATCAGGACTGTCCTTATCTATATAGGTGCTAACCCTTAGGTCTTAAAGAGAAAATATAAACACCAACTGTTAGTCTTGTGCTCATCCAACAAGAAAGCTTGCGTGAGAACCTTTTTTTATTTTTCTGGATTAGTCCAATTAGTACTTTGTCCCTGATGTAGGAAGTACATTGCCAATAAGAGGCTGAATAGCCATACATAGGCTTAAGATGAGCAATATTTAATTTAAAATTAATGTGTTAATTTTCTTGCTGTTTTATTACTAAATGAATAGCTTAAAAATAAAGTGAAAAACATTAAATTGCATCAATTCAAAATTATAATAACAAAACCACAAATTCAAAGAATTGCATTACCATAGAGTATGCCTTTCTCATAACTAGAGAAATTGCATATCTCACTGGTTAGTGGGTTATTTTTAGAGTGTAAGAGGTAAAGGGGGTCAAATACATGGTGATAGAGGATTATTTGACTTTGGTTGATGGACACACAATGCAATTTGCAGATCATATATCATAGAAATATATTCTTGAAACCTATTATCCAATGTCAGCAAATAAATTTAATTTAAAAGTAACAATGTTTCTGATTCTTTATTATTTATTTATTTCTAAAATATATTTTATTGATTTTTTTTTTACCAAGAGGAAAGGAGAGAGATAGAGAGCTAGAAACATGGATGAGAGAGAAACATTGATCAGCTGCCTCCTGCACAACCCCTACTGGCCCGCAACCAAGATACATGCCCTTGACTGGAATTGAACCCAGGACCCTTCAGTGTGCAGGCCAATGCTCCATCTATTGAACCAAACCAGTCAGGGATGATACTTTATTATTAATATGATTGTAATGTTGTACACATAAAGATGTTATAATGATTCATTGATTATAGTTTAGTCTAGGCTACTGTGAAGCGTTTGTATTGATTACACTACATTACCATAAAACAATCATATTGCTGCTTCCTCATTGTCAAGACATGAATCATTGTACCTGTAAATAAATATATATTTATGTCTTACATTATATTTTTTATATCTAGTGTTTGTATGAAATAAGACAATGTTAATGTAGGTACTGACAATGTATCTCAGAAACCAAAGATAAACTTTATGATATTAATAAACACAGTGCAGTATTAAAAATATCTTTTCTCTTCCTTAATCTTTCCTTAATAACTTTTTTTCCCTCCAGCTTACTTCATTAAAAACCACACACACACAATATAAAAAACAGCATGTAATACAGGAAACACAGAGAGCATATGCTGATTGTTTAAGTTATCTGTAAGTCAACAGTAGGCTTTTAGTAGTTCAGCTTTGGGGGAGAAAAAGTAGGCATGTGTCGAGGGATTTTCAACTGTGTGTTGAGGGATCAGCACCCCTAACCTACACATTGTTGAAGGGACAACTGTAGTCACTAACATACCAAGTTATTAATAATTTAAGTCAAAGCAATTCTGTTACTATCTCTGAATTGAATGCTGTCTCCCTTTTGTAACTCACCCACAAAAAAAAAAAAAAAATCCATTTATCATTTATATTTCAGGTCTGTGACAATATCCTGAACATTCTTTCTAATAATCACAATTTCTTTTTCTCTTTCTTTTAATATGTATGTCACTTATTATTGGTGGCATTCAACATAGCATCTAACATTTGATGCTTTGTTCATTAACTTTTATACACCATCATTAGATTATAAACTCATGGAGGAAAACAGCACATTTTGTTTTGTGTGTAGTACCTTCTGAAGTGCTACAGACTTGATACATAATTGTTGAGCAGATTATAACAGTTGCTTTTAATCAGCTTTCTAAGATGCCAGAAAAGGAGCCCATTGTGATACTGAATTAGAAACATACACAAAAGATACAGAGCAGCTTCTACACATCAGAGTCTCTATTGGAAGCCCCATAGGGACCAGGTTCTTTGAAGGCAGAAAAGGCCCATTATCAGGAAAACAGGGCAGGATCCAAAGTGTACTAATATGAACTTAGCTAGCAGACAATTTTATACTGTTGCAATTTGAAAATTCATCATTAAAATTTTTAATTGATGCTGTTTTACACTTTACTTTGAAGCTATTTATTTAGTTCATACTAATTTAAGGCTAAGAGTTCATTATAAAATATAAATATGAAATATTGATCTTTTCCCTTAATGATTTAAAAATCTACAAAATGTAGACACAGTAGAAAAGCAACATAAACAGTTAAAAAAATATATACCCATTTGGTGCATATTAATTAGCAACCCCCCCAAAAGAAAATGGCCTCTAGAGGTAAAACCCCACCATGATGTACATGAAAATACAATATATGATGTACATAAAATAATTGTTGTGGACCACTAGTACTTAAATTCTCAGGACAATGGATAACTTCTTACCGAAAACCTTCAAATAAAGTTTCCTTTTGAGTAATACACTAAATAATTGGAAGAGAGGATGAATGCAACTTTTTGCCAAGTGCAATTCACAGTTTTGCAGTGTTTACAATAATAATTTGTAAAAGAAAATTACTTCCTGGGAAGAAGCTGGAATTATTTGTATGATGGGGATTTTCATTTTAAGAAACATCAACAGATTGATGCATGATACAGTTACTTATATGAGCTTTTCTCATTGATCAGAAACTGCATTATGTTCTTTTTTATTGTTAAACATGCTGCAAAGGCAGTCTAAATGTAAAGGTTTCATGTTTTAGTGTCAGCATTTTTGTAAATTTCACCAGGCTCCTTTTCTAATGTGGTTAGATGATTGTAAATAAAATGCACTGAAGCGGACACAATCAGATAATACCAAGGCGGAGCAACTGGAAAGATTCTATACTAATAGCAGTATGATTCTTCGGGAAGGGGGGGATAGACATGCATTGCATTTGAATTATCAATACCAAAGCAGCACCAAAAGCATCTCCAAAATGTCATAATGAACAGCCTGTGTGCAGAGACTCATTTTTTATTTTCATGAATTGGCTTCCATTTACTCCTCCAAACAAGCAGACTGTACTTTGGAAAAGCCATGCAATACTTAATCCATTTCGACAGAATCTTTATTAGCACATTCTGGTGACATGCATATTCAAATGGCTGTGGTGCCCAATGAAACAGAGCCTAATCATATTAAAGAGCCTAGGAAGCTGTGTTTATTTACCAGTGTGAGGTGAGAAAGAGAAAAAAAAGGAAAGTTATTTGGAGGAAGGTTATGAAATGTGCAGTTTAAAATAACTATAAAAACAAAATGTGTGTGGGAGCCAGGTTTAGAAATAAATGTGTTGCTCATTTTTACCTTTAAAAATGTAACGGGAGTTACACTGCATTTTAACCTTCTATTTTATTTATTATTTATTTATTTATTTATTTATTTTTACATTTTAATGATTTTTTTTCTGTGCATGTAAAAAATTAATCACTTCGATTTCTACTTAAATGTTATTTTAAATTATATTTTCAGCAAACTTTATGAAGACATTTTTCAATGTGATAATGTAGTTCATCACCAACAAAATACCTTACTGAAATAAAAATCATACTAACATATATTTTCTATGGCTAGCATCTTTTGTTAGCTTTATCCTTTATATACTATAAAAAAGGTAATGGATATAAAGAAAATATTTTACACAATGCCTGGCATTCTAAACACTCAATGACTAAAATCAACTATTTGATTAATGGAGATATCTATCTATCTATCTATCTATCTATCTATCTATCTATCTATAGTCACCATTAAACATCATTGAAAAAGACATATGGAAACATAATATTGTTCACCACCTTTCAGTGCAGCTGAATGTTATTTTATTTATATAAATATGGGCTTCTAAGCTGATTTCAGAAGATAAAATATTTAATTTGGTTATTAATATAATGATAATTTAATATATAATTTAGTTTTATGTTTACAAAATTGTGTCAATCAAATTTCATTTCAGTCTTTATGAAGTTACTAGAGGCCCAGGGCACAAGATGTTGTCAGCCTGTTGTCTCCCAGACTGGGACTGCTTAGGGAATGTCCACCTGTGGGCCTAAGCCAGCAGTCAGACATCCCTCTTAGAGTCCTGGGCTCTTGCAGTCTGAACCTCTAACTCCTTATGGACTGCCAGCAGCGGAGGCAGGAGAGGTTCCCACCACCACTACTGCACTTGCCAGACATGAACCTGGCTTCTGGCTAAGACAGGCTTTCCCTATGGCTTGCTGTTCCTTAGCACTGCCTTGGAGACAGGAGAGCTCACCAGCCAAGAGCCTGGCTTCTGGCTGAGTGGTATTCCCCCTGTGGGAGCACACTGACCACCACAGGGCAGCTCCTGTGTTGAGCGTCTGCCCCCTGGTGGTCAGTGCACATCATAGCAACCAGTCATTCTGCAGGTCAGTGGATTTGCATATTACACTTTTATTATATAAGACTAGAGGCCTGGTGCACAAAATTCATGAATGTGTGGGGGGGGGTTCCTTAGCCCAGGCTGCACCCTCTCCAATTTGGGGCCTCTCAGGGGCTGTCTGACTGCTGGTTTAGGCTGATCCCTCTCACCTGGTCCACCATCCTGCTGCGGCCAATGCCCACCATGATCCGTACATGGCACCTGGTTGTCAGAACCATCATAGGGACTGGTTGTTTAGTTGGTTGTTCAGTTGTTCCACCATTCGGTCTATTTGCGTATTAGCCTTTTATTATATAGGGTATTTTAGAGCTAACAAATAGAATACTTTATATGTCAGATATTATTCTAAGCACTTTACATGGAAGATCTTTTTATTTTTTTAATCCTTGCATGAAGATATTTTTCCATTGAATTTAGAGAGAGTAGAAGAAAGGAGAGACCAAGAGAAACATTAATGTGATAAAAACACATTGAATGGTTGCTTCCTGCATGCTCTGACCAGGACCTGGGCTGGGAAGGAGCCTGCAACTGAGGTACATGCCCTTGACTGGAATCAAAAACCAGGATCCACTGAGCCAAAGGGACTAGGGCTGAAAGATCTTTTTGAATCACCACAATCACCTAAGGAGATAAGTGCTTTTTAGAATCACTCAATATTTTATAAAAAGTAAGATGCAATATGTCCTTGAAATTCTGTCCCTCTTAATTGTTCATGTGTGCACACACATACACAAACCCAATTGCTCTGACCTCAGGCAAGAGAAAGTAAGCACAAAGGTTAAAGGAATAATTGGTTTGTGACAATTATCAACAATGCCAATTTTGCATTTATCTGAGGACTAGTAAGAAATAAAGAGAATATTCTATAAATCCCAGAATTATTACTCTAATTAACTTTACTTAAATGCCTAGTGCCTGATAAGTAAAAAATGATCTAAGTTCAGTGTTATGCACCATTTGGCAATTAATACACATTTGTCCAGTTAATTGACCAAATTTAGTCAAACAGAATGAAGTTGACAATTCTCTGGGCACTAGTTGAATTTTTCACTCTAAAATTTAGGCTCTAATGAAAAGATGAAAACTTAATTCCTAACCTGGCCTAGAGTATAACCTATATTAAAAGGTTTGTTCATTTTTATTTACAGCATGACACAGCAACCTAATATGCTAATCTGAATATTTAACATTATTCAAATATATGTGGAGGTTTCAGTGAAGTATGAAGAAATATAAACTTGTGTAATCAGGTCAAGATTTAGATACTAGAGTTTTATAATATTAATTCAAAATGTTGATCATTAAATATTCTTTAGTTCAGAATTTTTACTTTGGCAGGATTCTAAATTCACATATAGTTTATAATAAAATATGTATTTCAAAAGAACTAGTAGAAAACTGTTCACAGTAGTCTATTTCAAGCAATTTTGTTTGGCAGTGTCATACAGGAAAACACTTCTTGACAAAAAATCTTTTTTGAGGTTCTTATGGGGGAAGACAGTGCACTCACAACATGTAAATTTCAGTATTGATAATAAATTCATTATATATGTACATGTAGAGTGTGTGATTTTTGTGGGCATTCTAATACATAATTTCCAGATTTTGCCCAACAAGTTTGAGCAAGTTGTAAAATATTTAGTCTAAAATAACAAATAATTCTTTGTGTGTGAACATTTATTAAGGCAATATGAAATTAAGCATTGACTGGCAGTAAATGGAAGAAAGATAATATTCATAGGAGAGAAAGTATTAATAAAAGTAGCAGCCAAGACAAATCAGAAATAGGACAGAGACTGACAACTTTGTGGGGATGTTGACATTTATTGAGAAGCTGCATCTCAAATGATTCAGACACATGGGACAATGCATGAAAATAGAATCTCCTGAAGGATTTTTCATTATCATTGTGTAAAGAAACTCTCAGAGTCCAATTCAGAATAAGGCCCAGGCATTTCTGAGAAGATTAACTTAAGAAACTATTGAAAAATATAGGACAAAAACAAATATAGTGGAGATAACTAGGCAAGAAAGAAAAAGAGGAAAGCCAATTTTCTGACTCAGTGCAAAGATGAATATGATAATTTTATTATGGAGATAAATGTAAGCTCTAACCTAGAAAAATACATTTTACAATGAATGGCCAGCATGGCTTTAATCTATAGGATTGAAGGATTTTACAGTGTGCACTGGGGATCTGATTTCTTGATTTACCTCCCACCACTTATTCTTCTGAAAAAATTTAAAAGCTAAAACATAAAGTAAGAATAATTAAGTTTATATTATCCCCTAAACATATCTAATAAACAAAGATTTAGAAAATATGCCATGAAGCATTTCATATATTTAATAATGCAGTAGTCATAATTAATAGGATCAATTTAGAATTTAAACAAATGAATAATCTCAATAGGAAGATTTCAAATCATAAAGAAATGGATCTGAGTAATACTTATGGGTTTATGTCTCCATTTATAACTACTATGCTATTTCTATAACATTGAATAACAAGTCAATACTTTCAGGTTGTGGTAAAACTATGGTGTATCAAAATTTATAAAGAATTTTTGTATTCATATACATTCTTTTTAATAGAAATATATAAGTAGAGAATCTAACAAAAGGGAAAATAAAAGCTCGTCAGCCTTGAGGGCCAGAAGAACAGTCTACTGCCTATTCTGAGATATGAATGGAATTTGAAGTATCCCATCCCAACTAAATATCCCTATACCATCATGTTCTATCCTCATTTAAATAATGCTATATGAATCACGCAAAATGTCTAACATATAAAGTCACTGAAGGTATACTTCTTCATAATCTCAAGATCACCTTTCTATATAGCAACCCTACAATCACATAGCTTTCAGATGAATCTTTTTACACATTCAAACCAAATTTCTGTCACTAAATTACTTCTGCCAGACCTTAAACATTTCTCACACTGTAACATACCCAGAAAACAATAATCTTGAAATGAGCACTCATACCTTGGTTGAGTCCTACTGGACTGCCCAAAATGGAGGATTTCTTACTTTCCATATATCACCTAGCAAAGGCACACTAGTAATCTTGGAATTCTGGTTCACAGATACTATAAAGCCAATACAGTTTGTATAACCCAAGAAGCTGCCAACTTTCATTATCACCTCACATTCATTTCTGCTTTAATAGTTTCATATATTTACATAAACTCATATCTTTGTTTAATTACAAAAATACAACAAAACTACCTGCACTTATTAAGATACTATATTTTAGGCACTATGATCAACATTTGAATTATTTTATAATTATGATCTTCACAATTACTCTATGTGGGATGAGTTAAGATACTATTAGTTCTTAGCTGAGGATACTACAGCACAGGCATGGCCTCAGGGTATGGAAAAAGTAAGAATCAGCTCTAGAAATCAAACTCAGGTCTTCCTGATGCCAAAAATTTTTTTTTTTTCTGTGTGAAGAAAAGCCAAAATCTCCTACTCTCCCTTCATCTGTGCACTCAGTGTAAGGTTTTATACACAGTAGAAATACAAATAATACCTTTTATATAAATAAATGACCACGAGAATAGTTTGTTTATTCTATACTGATATGTCAGAGAATAATGAATATAGCAGAACAGACCTAGGTAGTTCGATTCTCAAAATGAGTTGACTGTGCCATTATTTTTATGAATATATGGTCTGGCTTTTAGAATTTTGTTTTAATTTTTGTTAAACTTCTTCACTCAATAGTTCAGTGGTACAGTTTTATAAGACCTCAAAGAACTAGCTAATTATGTTTAACTCTCTAAGAGTAATGACTGTAGCCATAAAAAGCCCTAAGTAGAAACTGATCATAAACCATTAGACCTGAACTTTTTAATCACTACTGTAATTATTCTTATTATATAGAATGAATTCATTAAGACCATCATTTTTTATACTATAATATCTTTAATCTATCCGCTTCTGTGAATAAATTTCATGCACAGGGCCTCTAATAGTTTAATAATATAGTATTGTGATCATTGGTATTTTACTTTTCAGTTATTTATTCTGTTACAGTTGTAAGAAATAAAATTATCAAGTAAAAAAGTTTGGTTATTGGTAAGCCTGTTGTTACTTGCAAGGAAGAAATTTACATTTGTCATTCATTCACCTACTCATTTACTGTTGAGTGCTTACTATTCGATGGTGCTTTCCTTGGTGTTGATAAAATAAAAAGAATAGTACATAATCTCTGACTTCATGGAATTCCTTCTAGCGAGGGTAAGCAAACTCATGAGCAAGTATGTCCTGATTTTTTTTCATTGCAATTTAAGACTAATATTCCCATAAGGATAAACATAAACTAGGGAGGATACATTCATTCTGGACTGTGGCTGTTGAATTTCCACACAGCTTTAAAGCAAAATTAACACCTGATGTAGAATGTTTCATTTTATTGTCACCTTCCATTAAATTATTAGATATATCTTGTGCCTCAGTAGACATGGTGCCTTAGCTTAGTGACATATTATAGCAGGGTCCATAGAACTGAATGGCAAATATTATTTATTTTATTTGCCCATCCACATGATATTTGCAAACTTAATTTTGTAAGCATGTTCAAGTTATTTTTTTATTTTTCTGTTTTCCACCAAAATATTTCAAAATCTTTGTTCATAAATTATTTAGCAAAACAGCACAGAATTTTTAAAGGCCTTTAAAAATAGATTTTAATTACATGTTCTATTTTGAAGTACCAACACTAACACTGCTACTTCTTAAAAATTGGAAGTCAGTTTGACACTATATGATATTAAATTGATTTTAATGCATGTTAAACTACTATCACCAAGTTCAATAACAGCTTGTTTCACACTTTACTGCTGATTTTCTTTAATAGCAAAAGTGGATTGACATTTGACAATAGTTTACATGAAGTTTATAAACAGTAAAATAGGGTGAGCATTTACCTTGTGAAACATTTTGGTTTTTCAGGATAAAGCTAAATTATAAAGTAGGAAAAATTTTTATAGAAATTTGTTCATAGTTTTGAATGTGTATATAATAATTGAAAACATGTTGAGGAGACTTGCATTATTTCAAATTGTCTATAAGGTGCGATTTCCTTCATATCAGCATATTTTCACACATGCACAATTAGAAAATTACTTGGAATGTAACTGCATATGCCACCAGCTATTAGCTTACTCAGAGTAGTACTAGAATTATAGCAAATAAAAAAGGATCAGAATTCAAGCTGATCAGTAAATAAAGGTGTACAAAAGGAGGTAAATTTTATGTAAATTTTAAATAGAGACTGAGGAATACTATATAATAAAGAGGTAATATGCAAATGGACCTTACACCTACATACTGCCTACAACCAGGTAGGCAGGGGGATTAGTGAGGGACAACCAAGTAACTGAACAGCAGGCTGCATGGGGTGACCAGGCCAGCAAGGGGGGCAGTTGGGAGTTACCAGGCCAGGAGGGGAGACAGTTGTGGGCAACCAAGCCATCAGGGGGGTAGTGAGGGGTGACCAGGCTGGTGGGAAGGGGGCAGTAAGGAGAACTAGGCTGGCAGTAGGGGGCAGTTACGGGTGACCAAGCAGGCAGGTAGGTGAGCTATTAGGAGCCAGCAGTCCAAGATTGTGAGAGGGATGTCCGACTGCCGGTTTAGGCCTGATCCCTGGGATCAGACATTCCCCAATGGGTCCCAGATTAGAGAGGCTGCAGGCTGGGCTGAGGGAACCCCCTCATGCACAAATTTCATACACCAAGCCTCTTGTTGATTAATGAAAGAGAATGATGAGCAGGTATAAGGGTAAACAATTACTTAGTATAGTAAAATTATAGTTTATTTTTATAAGCTTTACTTATGATACAAATTAAAGTCACACCTTTGTGAAGATGCAAGATATGAATATTTTAATAAAACTTTTGGACATTTTAAGTGGTAGTACAGCAAGCTTTTCTCCGAAGTTGGCACAGTGTTAGATACCAGGGAAAATGTGACTGTGTTTTTAAGTAGAATTCTATTGTTGACTGACTTGTGGCATTGAATGTCCGTGTTTCCTTTCAAAGAAGGTTTGTGCATTTTCAAAAACTGACAATCGTCACAAAGCCAAAGAATAGTTATTCTGTAAACCTTGGAAGTGACTTTTCTATGGCATGCAGCAAAATAGGGTGAGCATTTACCTTGTGGAACATTTCAGTTTTTCAGGACAAAGCTATATTATAAAGTAGTAAAAATTTTATAGAAATTTAGGAAAGTTAAAATCCTTATGCACTCTTGGTAGAGACATTTTATTATAACAAGAAAAATGTGTTGATCTCAAGTGGAGAGATTAGGTCATTTATCAAATAGTGTTACTGTTTCTGATACACAGTTAACATATACTTTTCAAATCTCAATAGAAGGAAGCTTGCTCAAATGGAACTTACTCACCTGAATTGGGAAGATTGATTGTTATGAGTAAAGGTTAAAACATGCTATGAAAATTTTAAACTATTCCATTTATGAAAGAAAAAGTGTAAAATTACAATAGGCTTGTAGGGATATGAACTTCCCTCTCAAAACTGCTTTTGCTGTGTCCCATAGATTTTGGATTGCTGTGTTTCCATTGTCATTTGTTTCCAGTATGTTTTTAATTTCTCCCTTGATTTCTCTGGTAACCCAGTCTTTGTTTAATAGCATGCTGTTTAGTCTCCATGTGTTTGATTTCTTTGGATTATTTTTATTGTAATTAATTTCCAGTTTTATGCCACTATGATCTGAGAAGATGCTTGATATGATTTCTATCTTTTTGAATTTGAAGAGACTTTGCCTATGTCCCAACATGTGGTCTATCTTTGAAAATGACCCATGTGCACTTGAGAAGAATGTATATTCTGTGGCTTTGGGGTGGAATGTTCTGAAGATGTCAATTAATTCCATCTGGTCTAGTGAGTCATTTAGGATTGATATTTCTTTGCTGATTTTTTGTTTAGATGATTTGTCCAAAGGTGACAGTGATGTGTTAAAATCTCCTACTATGATTGTATTGCTATTAATTTCTCCCTTAATGTCCTCCAGCAGTTTTTTGTTTTGTTTTGTTTTGTTTTTTTATGTATTTGGGTGCTCCCGTATTGGGTGCATATATATTTACCAGGGTTATTTCTTCTTGTTGGATTGCTCCCTTTAGTATTATGAAGTGGCGTTCGTTATCTCTTCTTAAGTCCTTCACTCTGAGACCTAATCAGATATAAGTATTGCTACCCCAGCTTTTTTTTTTTTTCATTTCCATTCGTCTGGAAAACCTTTTCCCATCCCTTCATCCTCAGTCTGTGTGCATCTTTTTTTTCTGAAGTGGGTTTCTTATAGACAACAGAAATATGGGTCTTGTTTTCTTATCCAATCTGTTACCCTATGTCTTTTGATTGGAGCATTTAATCCATTTACATTTAAAGTTAGTATTGATAGGTACTTATTTGACACCATTTTTATTCTATACCCCTGTGTTCCTTCTTCGCTTTCTATTTCTTTATTTTTACAGTATACCCTTTAGCATTTCTTGTATTGCTGGTTTGGTGGTGATAAATTCCCTTAGTCTGTTTTTGTCTGTGAAGCTCCTGATTTCACCTTCAATTTTGATTGATAGCCTTGCTGGGTACAGTATTCTTGGATTCAGACCCTTCCTTTGCATGATTTTGTATATTTCATCCCATTCCCTTCTGGCCTGATGAGTTTATGTGGAGAAATCAGTTGCTAGTCTGATGGGGGTTCCTTTATATGTAACTTTTTGTTTCTCTCTGGCTGCTTTTAAGATTCTTATTTTGTCATTGGTGTTTGCCAGATTAATTATAATGTGCCTTGGTGTCGGTCTTCTGAGGTTCATTTTGCTTGGGACTCTGCGAACATCTTGGATTTGTGTGGATTTTTTCTTCTCTATCTCAGGAAAGTTTTCTGTCATTATTTCTTGAAATACATTTTCCATGTCTTTTTCTGTTTCCTTTCCTTCTGGAACCCCTATTATTTGAATATTGTTTTGTTTTGTATTGTCCCAAAGTTCCCTTAGCTTTTTAATTTTTTTTTTCCCCAGAAGCTGCTCTAATTGGGTATTTTTTCCCATCTTGTCTTCTAGCTCACTGATGCGGCCCTCTGCTTCTTCTAGTCTACTCCTGATGCTTTCTATTGAGTTCTTTACAGTAGCGATGTCATTTTTCATTTCTTCTTGGTTCTTCTTCATTTCCTCTTGGTTTTTACTCATATCGTCAAATTTGTCTTCCATTTTTTTAGTCATCTTATGGTCTTTACTCTGAATCCTTGCTCTGGTAGGTTTCTTGCCTCTAACTCATTTACTTTCTTTTCTGATGAGGTCTGCTTTTCTTCCATATGCAGGCTGTTTCTTTCTCTCTGCATGATCTCTCTTTTGAGGATGTCTGGTTGTGTAGTTCTCTCTCTCCTGCTTTGATTTAAAGGCACAAAATACAACACAACCAGGTACAACACACAAGGCACTGAATAGAAATATGTTTGCGATATTAATAACCTCCAATAACAGCTAACAAAAACATACAATCAAACAAAAAGAATAGGCAAATCAATCTTACAAAAAAAGCATAAAACTTCAATATAGTTAACATTCAACATACAACTACAAAGGGATAGAGAAAAAGACTTTTTTTTTTTTTGACCGTGACGTGGGAGGTGTGAATGGGCTTGGAGCAGGAGGTTGGAAGTTAGATATACACAAGTAGGGTGAAATTTTAGGAGGGGGTAAACAGAAAGAATAGGGAAAATCTAGAGCAGGAAAGAGTTAAGATAAACAGGGCAACAAAGGCAAAGGTTAGGGAGAGAGTGATGGCATAAAGATAGGGTTGAGATAGAATAAAGCATTGGAGAAGGAAAGATAAATATAGACTGTAGAACAGTAATCTCAAAATAAAAATAAAATTAAAAAATAATAAAAATTAACAAAAGAAAATAAGATAAAAAAGGTAAAATAGTAGTAGTAATAATGTTGATTATGTATACAATGTAATAATTAAAAAGGTAAAATTAAGTGCGGAAAAAGAAAAAAATAGTTTCTTGAGTAAACGTTGCAAATAATGAAAAAAAATTAAAAAATTAATTTTTTTTTTAAATTTAAATGAAATTTGCAGTAATGAAAGTCATTCGCTTCCTCTATTGTTCTGTTTGGCACGCCTGTTTCCCAGTCCAGACAGTATTGCAGTTCCCTGCATTTCACTTCTCCTCAGTGTTGTAATCCAGTCTTGATTTTTAAGTAGGTCTTGCTTTGATTTTATTATACTAGGGTCAATTTGTGATTTAGCCTCTGGGTAGCAGTGTTTCTAGGTTGAGTTCCCAGGCTTTAAATCCTCTCTAGCTCCCCCCCCCCCCCACCTCTGTAGCACTGATCTATGGGCTTGGGGGAATGAGAGGAGGGAAGGGGCAAGTCCGAGCCAACTATAATCTCCTGTAATTCTCAGATATCCCTCCGAGTCAGATCCAAATGTGTTGCTCTTTAGATGTCTCCCCTATTAGGAGCCCCGACCACTTTCATGGGTGACACCGGCTCAACCGTCAGGGGCTTCTACTTGTAATCACTGCCCGCCCTCCAGTTTCTACGCGCCCAGAGTGTGCAGGCTTTTGTTTTCACTGTAAGCACTCACTCACCCTCTCCCCACAAACTCTGACCTTTTTGCCCTGTGGTCAGGCACTCCTTTGAGTCCAAGTGTTCATACCGCCTGGGATCAGTGTTCTGGGGGTCACAGCTGCTTGGTGGTCGCTGCAGCTGTGGATATTCAGGCCTCTGACACTATCCAATTTCCCTTCAAGATGGCAAGATTTCCCTGTTCAAGCCCGTAGGTAGCTCCGGGAAGGGACCTAGACCCTCTGTGGGTGCTTCCCTGTCAGGGCACCCTGGTCAGCGGCCCCCCAGTTTCTTCTGGTGTTTGGCTCTCTCTTGACTTGCTAATAAACACTCACAGCACCACCCTCAGTTGCTCTCTCTTTCTGCTTCCGGATAAGGCTCAGAATCCGCCTATCTATTCTTCCACCATTTTGTCTCTCTCCTTATCATAGATCGGCGTGATCTCTTTTAATCCTCACAGCAATGTTGAAAATTAAGTAAACTCATCAGGATTGGGTTTGGTGGTGACAGAAAATTCAAGATTGTTTAAAATATTGATAGATAAAATTTTATCTCTACTACATCCCCCAAATAAACACAGTCTTCAGTGTAAGCTACCCAAATTGGAAAAGAGTTCTATTCTCATAACTGATCTTGGTTCTTCCTATCTTTTGGCTCTCCAATATATTACTTCCTCCTGATGGTCCAAGGCAGATGCTTAATTCCAACCATGACTACAGTCTAGTCACCAGGAAGAAAGATGGTACAACAATGGATGTGCCCTTGCCCTTTAAGAACACTTCTTGGAATTTCATATGCCACTTCCCTTACACCCACTTGGTCAGAACTTAGTTATATGGCCACACCTAGCTTCAATGGAGGATGGGATACTTCTTTGTTCTGGGCAAACAAATGCACAGTTAAAGAAGAAAAAAAAGAAAAAAAAAAAGAAAAAAAAAAAGGCAGGGAAGAGGGGAGAATGGATATTGGGATATTGGAGGACAATACCCAGGAGGCATTATAATACCATTTGGCAGATGAAAAGTCAGGCACAAGGAGTACTGAAACAGTATAGAGAACTAGTCAGTAACAATTAGTATGTGGCAGAGGGAGTAAGCATTGAAATCTAAGTTCTAGAATAATTTAAAAAAATAAATTAGAATGGATTCAAAGTCATCTCAACAATAATGTGCTTTCGTGACAATCTGATGTGCTTTTTGAGTGAGAGTTATTGTTGCTCCACCGTATGTAACCCGAATCCTGCCTTTTACCTCTAACCTGAAATCTGAATACACCCATGGGAATGTGTCAAGCATGTGAATTTCATGCAACCTGTGTAGGGGGGCGGGGAGATTGAAAACTAGGTACTTGTGATTCTACCACACTACTCCTCCCTTTTGTAATTTGAAACTTTATCTGAATGTAGAAGGAACTGCTTCCAGAGATTTTGCTGTCACTCAGGTTTACCCCTAACCCCCAAAACTAGGATGGAAGCCATTTTGTTTTAGGATGGGAAAATAACATTTATTATCAAATGTATCAACTAATAGCTAACAATATCCTAGGGGAGACCAAGATCAAGGAATATACTATATCGTCTAAGATCAAAATTATCCATTTGGGGTTGACTTTCAGACTTTGGTGCTTGTGACTTTGTTGACTTTTCTAAGTTGCCTCTTATAAGGGGAGTATTTTTTACCCTCCCTTGCACCAGGCACACAGAAAATTTAGAGAGCCTAGGAGCCAATTCCTCTGCCGACCAGTATCATTGTCTCCTTCCCGACTGATAGACTTAAATAGTGACCCCCTTCTTCTCCTGCTAGATAATCTGAAGAAGCGAGTACTTCCAATGGAAGTAGAGCTGTCCTTAGGATTAGCATATTCCTCAATATTTTGCAGAAGAGTATTCACCAAAATTTGGTTAGATTCCACAGGATCATTCTTCATACATTCAAGAGCTGAAATCAGAAAGGAAGTCAACTCAGATTCTCAATCTCCAAAGACTATTTACACAAACATTTTTTTCTACCCTCCATGTCACATTATAATATAACTTCATTTAGAATACTTTTTTGTCACTGTAAAAGTAATATTGTTTTATTGTAAAAAATGTTAAAATATAAACTGTTTATTAAAAGGGAAAGGAAGTGAAAGCACTCAAACGCAGGGAAAAAAATGATATTTTCACACCTGTCCTTGCAGTATTTCTTAATTATCTAACATAGACACTTCAAATAAAAATAGGATTAGCATTTTTTTCTTCCCATAAAATATTACCCCATATAACACAATATCCAATCACATGATTCTACCATAATTTCTTTAATGAACACCTTATTAATGAACAATAAAGGTGTTTGCAATTTTTCACTGTTTTAAACAATAATCAACAACTATTAATTTAGATTTACTATCATCAAACACTGTACTATGTGCTGCAGAAACAGTGGTGAATAAGAAAGACAGATTCCCCACAGTCAAAACTTAACATTCTTGCCTAGCCCGTGTAGCTCAGTAGTTGAGCATCAACTTGTGAACCTGGAGGACACGGTTTGATTCCTGGTCAGGGCACCTGCCTGGGTTGCAGGCTCCATCCCCAGTGTGGGATGTGCATGAGGTAGCTGATCAATGATTCTCATCATTGATGTTCCTATCTCTTTTTCTCTCTTCCCCTTCCTCTCTGAAATCAATAAAAAGTTTATTTTTTAAAATAGAACTTAATATTCTAGTGGAGGAAAAAACAAGTAAATATAAATCAAGTGCAAAAAAGAAAATTTAACAGAATGATAAGAACAACTAACTGGGAAGGACCCCTTTAAATAGGCTAGTCAGGGAATGCCTCTCTGAGGTGACACTTGAGCTGAGATGCAAAGAATGAGCCAGCCTCCAAGGCAGCCCCATGAAGATCAAGGGCAGAAACTCCAGCAATGGGAGGCAGGGATCGAGTCATAGTACAGAAAATGGCCAGTGTGGCTGCCCCTTCTAGTGAGGGGGACAAGATGTAGGCTATGGTTGGAGAGAAGTCAGAAGCCAGAATTTTCAGGGCGTGTGGCCTAAGGTAAGGGACCAGACTTTGACCCAGAGAGTAGTGGAAAGCCACTGAAGGGGTTTAGGCCACGACATGATATGATCCAGTGTACATGTTTCAAGGAGAACCTGGCTGATGCATAGAGAGTAGTGTAGAGAGAGTAACAGGATGTCAGGAGCTGTCAAAGTGATGCAGTTAAGGAATGGGGGTGCATAGTTAGAGTTGAGACAGAGAGAGGAAATTACTTAGTGCAAAGGATAAAGGAGGCAGGAAGAGTGTTGGCTCAACAAATCTAAAAGCCAAGTAGGCCCATCAAAGTCTACAGCTTGATGTTGATCTCAGATCATCAAGAACAGAAAAAAAGAGTCGGGCTTACACGGTACAGAAAAATACATAATCCTTTAAAGAACCACTTCTCAGCCACTGGTTTGTGCAGCATTAGAAATAGGTGAAAGTGTAATTAGAATGATTTTCCTTGGGAAATATTTCCTTCTATCTAGGTATTTCTAGGAGGCTGGTGGGAAGAGGAAGGCAAGGTGAGTTCTCTGATAGATGGAGAAGTCTAGGATTTCCATTCTGGGTATACTTTCCCTGAAATTTCACTATGGTAGCTGGAATAGGTGACCACTATACAGTAGAGACCTCAACTGTAAAACCTAAGAGAAGGCAGCTGACAAACAAAATGTCACAGTCAGAACTAAAGCCAGGGTTCAAGGCCTCAGAGGGAAGATGCTACTAACTCATCGTTAATGTGGTAGCAATAGCATGGCAACTCTCTGGGAAGCAACAAACAAACTGATATTTCCTTGGCCATAGCGACAAGTAGACTCCTTACCTGCCCTCCCAATACCACCCCTTCCCTGGCCCAGGAGCCTGAGTCGGTTCAGCACAGGTCTTTTGTGGGACATCTATGTGGCCAGCAAAGCTTAGTGCTTCTCATATTTTGTGTTCAATCTTCAAAACAATGTTTAAGGTCAACACCATTATCCTCATGATGCAAGTGGAGAAACTGAGGCACAGAGACAAAGTAACTAGCCCTAGCTCACATGGCTCATTAGCAAGAGATCTAGTATTTGAAAGTGGTCTGAGTAATGCTGATTGTGAGGAAGAAAGTACCCCTAGAAATCATTAACCATTTTACTCTCTGGACAAAGAGCGGTAAAGACAACAAGAACTTGTCTGTCTCCAGATAGGATTCCATCATTTCTTTAAAAACAGCATTCCCAAAGTATAAGCTCACACCAGGCACCAGGAAACTCTAATTGGGCTCAAACTAGAGGCCAAACCCCCTAAGGATTGGCATCTGCAACACGAGAACAGCAGACCTGTGGCATTCACGTTACTACAAAAGGGCTGAGGCATAGGAACAGGTGGTATAGAAGCATACATTCTCTTCATCTTGTCTCTACATCAAGGAAGGAAACTGTGGTAGGAAAAATAGTAAAGAATAAATAATTCAAAAATCATTTCCATTTGGTACTGGAATGAATTATACCACCCACCATTGATCACAAGCAACCTAAACTCTTCCCAGCACCCATTGGCAGAGTTAAGAACTGTGTTCAATGCTGTGCCCCCACACTCAAGTAAAACCCTAAATCTTTTCCATGGCCAAAGGCTGAATGAATCTTCAGAGTACTTATATAACACCTGTGTATTTGTGGAGGATGTATTCCTCCCTTCCCCAGTAGAATGCAAACTGCGTGAAGGCAAGGTTATCAGTTTTGTTTACAGCAATATCCCATGCTTAGAATAGCACATAGTATACAGTAGGTTTTCAATAATTAACAAATGAAATTTCTGGAGAGCAATGGCAGGGAGTCAGCAGAAGTACATCCTATATAAAACATAGGTGTGGCTATTCAGGGACTAAAGGAAACTAAGGATATTGAAAGTGAAGTAAAACTTTCTCTTCTGATAGACATTGAGAATAGCAGCTCCTCTTTCTCTACACCAACAACTCCCATTCCCTACCTCTTGTTTAAGACTTTGATAAGATTAAGAATAATGGAGCCCTGGCCAGCATGGCTGAGTAGTTGAGCATTGACTCATGAACTACTAGGGTGTCACTGTCCCATTCCTGGTCAGGGCACATGACTACTTGTGAGCTCAATTCCCAATAGGGTGTGTGCAGGAGGCAGCCGATTGATAATTCTCATCATTGATGTTTCTATCTCCCTATCTAACTGGCATGATGATAAATAATGTTACCTTTCTCTTACTTCTCTTGACTTAAACTTTTATATGTAACATTCATACTGGTAAGAGTAAATAATACTTAAAATAATGTGACATGTCCTTAAGGAATCCCCTTTTCCTCCTTTCTATCTTGCCTCATTCCCTTATGTAACCCAGAACCCAGGTGCGAGGCCCAGACTCACCATTTTGTAATAGCTGCACATCTTCCTCATGTATGTAATGCAGGTTTATCTTCTCAGCTATTAATGCTAAAGACAGAACAGATGTAAAGTCATTCCAGAATTCCTGGGCCTTTGGGCCATTCCTTTCCCAAAGCTCAGTAGTGCACAAGGATTTATAAACCAATTTTAGCAAGGAATGCATGTGAGAGATGCTTTGCTGGCTACATGTCGGGGTCCTAGTAAAAGATCAACCCTTAGAGCAGCTGTGACCCAGGTGATAAGTGAAGCTTGTGCCAGGGATGTTAGACTTCATGGGGCTCTTACACCAATAGAAAGATGGACAGAGGGCACAAGGCAATAATTTACAAAAATAAAACATGGATTGCCAATAATCAGGAAAGAATCCAAAACCTAGCAGCTGATTAAAAGAAAAAAAAATTATCCAAAACTACAAGCATCTTTTTTTTCACCTATCAAATTAGTAATGATTTAAAAAACATATTACCTAGAGTTGTCAAATGTTTGGCGAAATAGATACTCATATACATACTGGTGATAAGAGAAAATGAATCTAACTTTTTAGAGGGCAGTTCCAACATCCTTAAAATTTGGCATATCCTTTGGGCCCAGCAATTCTACTTATAAGAACTGTATCTTAACAAAAACAATCATGATGACATGCAGAGATGTAACCACTGTGTCCCTGCCTATAAAAACATAAGATGTCACAGTCTCAATATTAAAAAATAAGGACTGGTTTCATAAATCCATCTATACAATAGAATTAATATTATATAGTCATTAAAAACAATGTTGACGAGTATGTAATGCATGTATTTGTGATACAGCTGTGGACCAAAGTTTATTTTTTTAAAAGTTTGCCCTAACTGGTTTGGCTCAGTGGATAGAGTGTCAGCCTATGGACTGAAGGGACCCAGTTTCAATTCTGGTCAAGGCAATGTACCTTGTTTGTGGGCACATCCCAAGTAGGGGTGTGTAGGAGGCAGCTGATCAATGTTGTTTCTAACTCTCTATCTCTCTCCCATCCTCTCTGTAAAAAATCAATAAAATATATTTAAATAAATAAATAAATAAATAAATAAATAAATAAATAAATAAATGTTCTATAGCTTCACTGGATTGAGAGACCCGTGATTGAGTGTCGACCCAGGGACCAGGAGATCATGGTTCAATTCCCAGTCAAGGCACCTGCCTTGGTTGTGGGTTTAATCCCCAGTAGGGGGCATGCAGGAGATAGCCAATCAATGATTCTCTTTCTCACTTCTTCTCTCTATAAAATAAACTAAAAATATATATATATTTTAAAAGTGCTATATTTGTGTGTGTGTGTGTGTGTGTGTGTGTGTGTGTGTCTGTGTAGCATATTTTTAAGAAAAAAATTCTAGGGTGTTAGTAGTGGTTAAATCCAAATGATGTAAGTTCTGGCATTACTTATTGTTTTCTTACAGCCCGTGTGAATATTTTATGCTTTCTAACATTAACACATACTGTTATCTATATACTGTATATAAAAGCCTAAGCAACCATTACAACTGAACAGAAGACCAAATAGGCCAGCAGGGGGGTTAGTGAGGGGTGACAAAACAACTGAGTGGCAGGCTGCATGGGGTGACCAAGCTGGCAAGGGGGTTACTGAGGGGGTGACCAGAAGACTGAGCAGCAGGCAGCATGGGGTGACCAGGCCAGAAGGTGGGTTAGTGAGGGGGTGACCAAATGACCTAGCAGCAGGCTGTGTAGGGCAACCAGGACCGCAAGTGGGGGGGAGGGGTGCATTTGGGAGCAACCAGGCTGTCAGGGTGGGCAGTGAGGAGCAACCATGCTGGCAGAAGAAGACAGTGAGGGGTGACCAAGCCAGTGTGTGTGGGGGGAAGTTGGGAGTGACCAGGCTGGCATGGAGGCAGTAAGGGGAGACCAGGCCACTGGTGGGGCAATTAGGGGTGACCAGACTGGAAGAGAGGGTAGTAAGGGGCAACCAGGATGGCAGGGGGAGAATTATGGGCAACTAGGCCAGTGGGGGTTAGTTGGGGGTGACCAGGATGGCAGGGGGAGCAGTAAGGGGTGACCAGGCTAGTGGGAGGGGATGTAGTTTGGAGCAGCTGGGGGTGACCAGGCCAGCATCAGGGCCGTTAAGGGCAATCAGGCAGGCAGGGAGGTGAGCAGTTAGGAGCCAGTGGTCCTGGATTGTGAGAGAGATGTTCGACTGCCTGTTTAGGATCGGGCCTAAACGAGTAGTTGGATATCCCCCTGAGGAGTCCCAGTTTGGAGAGGGTGCAGGCTGGGCTGAGGGGGACAACTCTGCACCCCATGCATGAATTTCATGCACCCAGGCTGCAGTTATAGTTTAAAACAAAAAAATATTTTGGGAAATCCATGGGGTTCCAGTTGAAGCAAGTTTTTTCCTTCCAAATGCATACATTTCTCTTCCTCACAAAGCAGCATGCTGACAAAGTGGGTAGATGCACACAGAGCCAGGACAAAGGCTGATAGTTTCCTCTTCCTCCCCAGGCCTTTCTAACACAAAATTTAGGGTCTGACAGCTCAACATCTCTAATCAGGTCAGAGCTAGGAAAGAATGTGACAAACTTCATCATACCATGGTTCTGGCTTAACCCTTTAGCAAAAGGTCAAGGAGAGCTTTCTTGCTGGAGAGAAGGGAGGAATCAACAGGAAGGACCACCTTACCTATGAAATGGACTGCAGCTGTCCGTAGGAAGGACTGCGAGCTCTTCAGGAAGCCGAAGCTCTGAAACAGTAACTCTCCCACTAATTGTCTTTTGCATCTTCTCACCTGTGAAGTCAAGAGGAGTAATGCTGACAAGGAGAGGGGGGCTGCAGGGAACTCTACTGGAGACCTCCTTGCAGCCATGGCCCTCACACCTTGCTCACAAGCAGCAGCATTTTCTGTCTTCAGTCAGCTTAAACTATTTGAACCTGTACACTCAGAAAGTCCCACCCCACGAAAAGTGCAGTCTCAGCAGGAAGTTCATAAAGAGAATTTTGCTTCTTGGTACCAACATGATAAAGGAGAAAACTAATATAGAGCCATGAGAAAACTGATGTAGAGCCAGGAGACCCAGGTTTGAATACTGGCCCTGACGCTGCCTCAGTTTTTTCATCTCAAATGTTGAAATAAAACCTACCTAACCTACCAATGGCTCCAATGGGATAACGGATATAAAAGTGTACACTGTAAAGTGCTCTTTCTATGTAAGGCATTCCAATTCACAATACTAGAATTACTCATTTAGTTCCTAACCTACTTGTGTAGCCCTTAAATGTTTACTTTTTAACAAGGATTCCTGTCTATGGCTTGTTCTTGACTTCACTGAAGTCACTGAAACCACAGACCTTTATCACCATGACTGCTGATCTCAAGCCCTGAGGACTCCTGTCTATATCTCTCCCTCTAACCAGAAGGATTCTATCCCATTGGCATTTACTAACCTTGCATGACGTCCCTAGCCACTGAAGGCAGAGTTTGGGATGCTAAGAGGATCAGATATGGAGAACCGGGGATTGGCATCCCAAATGTGGGTTCTCAGAGTTTGCTGATGAGAAAGAATGAGAATCAAGAAAAAGAAAGAATACATCTTCTGTCAGCCCTCTCCTCTTTACCCACCTAGCCTGCCAGTGAGTCCATAGCCTGCATATTCTAGCCCAGCTTCCTCAGAGACTCTTACTCACCAGGTACTTGCATGTTTCTTCCAACACCTGGATGTGATCACTGAGGGTGGTATGCTGAAACATCTGTGTGAAGGATGTCCAGCCAATCACAGTAGTCCACTCAATCAGGGCCACTCCACAGGCCTATGGGATGGAGACAAGGACATCCTAAGTCTCACTCCTACAACTCTGCAGAGCCAGGCCAGACCATGAAACTAGCCCACAAGGGGTTTGGTTGAGATTAGTAGCTGGGGTTTGGTTGAGATTAGTAGCTGGAATCAGGGGCCTTGATCATGTCAAAGTACATAAAATAGCTTCAGGGAGCAAAATCATATCAGCCTAAGACTGATGGCATCCAATAGGGGGGAAAGTGCTCAGATTCAACCCAGATGATGTTAGCAAAGAGGTATAGAGTGAACGCAGACCCCAGACCAAGCTCATGGAAGAGGACTAAAGAGAAGAGGCGGTGCTCTAGCAGAAAAGGTTGAATCAGGCTGAGGTTGGCAAGACAGAGGTCACCAGTACCTTGACCACCTCGGTGTTGTTGTCCTGAAAGCTAAGCAGCAGAGGCACTAAGAATTTGTACAGATGTTTCTGGATGGTGAATCCAGGCTTGAATTGGTTGACTTTACATAACATGTGCCCCAGGGCAGAGATGGCTGTGATCTTCACCTGGTCCCTCTCCTGCCATGAAGAGCAAAATGGAGGTGAGGAGGTTATGCTTTCCCTCTGGCCCTGCCTGGCTTGGCTTTCATATGACCACATTTTATTTTTCATGCCCAAGGACATTGTTTTTACATACTGTAAAGGCAACATGATTTGTGTAGCTGAGTAATTCTCTTTAGCCCCCTAGAGCTAATAAGTCCTCTGGAGTTATGGCACTGTGCTCGGGAAACTAAGATTATAATTTCAGTTCTGCCATGGATCATATCTACACCATATCACTTTATTCTTTTCTGAGGATTTAGCTCAAGTATGACAAATCTTAAAAACATTAATTGTCCTAGTTATGCTGTAATTGTTTAAATCTGTATTAGCTTGTGTTAATTAGCAATGATCACATCTAGCTAAACTTTATACACTTTCAAGAGTATAGTACATATTAATTGAACAAATATTTATTGAGCACCTATCATGAGGTAGGCATAATGCTAATTAGCAGAGATGATGGGACAAGACAGTTCCTGAATTTGTAGGATATAAAAAAGAGGTATTTTAACAAGTGAAATTATTTTTTGCACAAAACACACATGGCTAAAAGAGAGATGATTCAATGTTAGCTCTTTAATTAAAAAAACAAAATCCAGAGAGAATCCAAGATGGCGGCATAGGTAACACCTAACTGCAGCCTCACACAACAATTTCAATCAAATAGAACTAAAATATAAAATGGACATTACCCAGAACTACAGGAAAGTTGACTGACTGGAAATTCTACAATGAGAAGGAAAGAGAAAACCAGAAGGAAAATCAGAGGAGCTGTAAAAGCCTAAGGTATGGAGATACACTGCGCACGCTGAGAGGATGGAGCTGGAGAGGAGGGGACGGCTGAGTGCCTGGCTGGCATTCCCTAGCAGGAAGGAGATAAAAGCTCCAGACTGTGCTGAGCCACAGTTCTAACAGCACTGAACCCCAGTTCTGAGCAAGACCCTGGGGACCCAGGCTCATAGAGAGGGAGCGTAGGCTGTTAGGCGGACTCTTATGGGAACGGCAAAAGGCAGTGCCCCGGGAGGCGCAAACATTATGTGCAGAGGACGGGCGGTTGACTATGCCACTGTATTGCCCTGGCGGGAAGGAGACAGGAGTTCTCTGAACTCATTTCCAACTCCAGTGCCAACTGAACTGAACCCCAGTTCCAGGCTCATTGAGGGAGAGCCTAGACTGTTTGGTAGCAGACGAAACTCGAGGGCACCTTTCTCTCAGAGGTGCTTGCAACGTGTACTGAAGGACCCTGAGGAATACTGAGACTCAGGAGCTTCATAGGGCATGGCTGACGGAAGCCAAGGCTCCATCCTGAAACTCTGCCCCATCCAAGCTGAACACAGAGACTTTTAAGGCTACCAACTCAGGGAAGCTGCGAAAATGCTGAGACAAGGAAACATATCAGAAACAAAAGAAATGGAGGACAAAAAGCGACTGGATATAGAGTTCAAAACCACGCTTATAAGGTTTTTCAAGAATTTCCTAGAAAAGGTTGATAAGAACTATGAGGATATGAAAAGGGATCAACTAGAAATAATAAGAGATCAACAAGAAATAATAAGGGATCAACAAGAAATAAAGAATACATTGTCTGAAATAAAAAATATTATACAGAGTCCTAAAAACAGAATGGAAGATCGCAAGAATCAAGCCAAATATTTGGAACATAAAGAGCCAGAAGATACTCCTCCGCAGAAGCAAGGAGACAAGAGAATCCAGAAAGTTGAAGATAATGTAAGAAACCTCTGGGACAACTTCAAGCAAACCAACATCAGAATTATGGGGGTCCCAGAAGAAGAGAGAGAGCAAGATAACAAAAACATACTGAAAGAAATAGTGACAGAAAACTTCCCTCACCTGATAAAAGAATTAGACCTACAAGTCCAGGAAGCACACAGAACATCAAACAAAAAGAATCCAAAGAGGATCACAACAAGACACATCATAATTAAAATTCCAAGAGCAAAAGACAAAGAGAGAATATTAAAAGCAGCAAGAGAAAAGCAGGTAGTTACCTCTAAAGGAGCACCCATACGATTGTTAGCTGATTTCTCAACAGAAACCATTCAGGCCAGACGGGAATGGCAAGAAATATTCAAGGTGATGGGGCAGAGTTTCAGGGTGGAGCAAGAACCTACAGCCAAAATACTCTACCCAGCAAAGCTATCACTCAGAATTGAAGGCCAGATAAAGAGCTTCACTAATAAAAAAAAGCTAAAGGAGTTCATCACTGCCAAACCAGAATTATATGAATTGCTGAAGGTGCTTCTTTTGGAAGAGAAAGAAAATAAAGATAAAAATTATGAACAACAAATACATAACTATCAACAAGTGAATCTAAAAACCAATGGAATTAAAAAACCTGATGAACAATATTAACTGTTGAATATAATAGAATCAGAGGTATGGAAGGGCAGTGAACTGTCGATTCTTGGGGGAAAAGGGAAGTGGGGTGTGTGGGAAGAGATTAAACATAAACTGTGCACCTATGGATGAGGACAATGCGGGGTGGGAAAAAGGCAGAGGGTGGAGTAGGAACCTGGTGGAGGGGGGAAAAATGAGGAACTTTTGTAATAATATGAACAATAAAGGTTTATTAAAAACAAACAAACAAACAAACAAACAAAACAGGATCCAATACAGTGGTGGAGTAGGTGGAAGTTACACTCACCTCCTCATTTGTACAGGATCAAAGCAGAACTACAACTAAATTTTAGAACAATCCACCTAAATAACCAGCTGAAGTCCAGCTGAACAGAAGTCTTATGACCAAGGATTTACAGAAGAAGCCACATGGACACTGGTAGGAAGGACTAAGGCACAAAAAGAGCCGGTCCCACACGTGCAGCAGTTGAGAATCTGGAAAGATATTTCACCTACAAAGGTCCACTTTCAGGAGCAAAGGGCTCAACCCCACACAGTCTCCCCAGCCTGGAGCACCAGAACAAGAAGAGAAACCCACCTAAGACCTGGCTGTGAAATTCAGCGGAGATTCCATCTACTAGGGAGAGAAGGGAGTCTGCCAGAAACCCAGGAGTCCTCTTTAAAAAATCAGTGCAGAAAATGTCATTTGCAGCCACTCACCTTGGGCTCCAGTGGAGGGAAGGTAGCTCAGAGCAGACTGGAGTCATACAAGGAGAGACTGGGTTTTATGGCTTCAGGGAGAGAACTACAGTGACAGCCACCAAGGTCCTTGTGTTGAATCCCTCTTCCACCACAGTCCACAGATGCCATATTTCTTGGGTTGAGCATTCCCCTGCACAGGGCTGCACAGGGCATCAGCCTGTGGAATGCATTAGTACTGCCCTCCCAAATACCTGTATCTCTGCCCTGACAAACTTGCACCAGCCAGCCTGAGTTGGCAGTGCAGGCTTTCTTGGAAGGATCTTTAGAATGTTTAGGCAGATAAACAGGATGGGATGTCAGAGATTGAGTTCTATGGCTCTAGGGTGAGGATCTTTTTCCTCTCACATGCATGACTGGAGCCACCATATTCCTGTGCAAAGCTGTCCATCCACATGACCAAATATTGGTCTATTTTAGCCTGATAAATTCTGCTGGCCTTACCCAAATGATGCCTTCAGATCCCACCCCATCACAAATGTCTGCAGGCCCCATGCAGGTTATAGCTGGCAGCTGGCAGCTGATCTTGGAGTACCATGAGACATTTGCCGAGTGGCCTCAGAGGCAGCACTGGCTCCAAGTTTGTATACGTATCAACCTGGTGAATACCACTTGCCCTACCTGGTGACTCACTGAGAACCTACTTCAAATTGCATATTGCCAGAGGCAGTTTCAGTGATTGGGCCCAACAGGTAGCCAGCAGGTATTTTGGCTCCTCCCACATTCACCCTTTTCCTGCAGAGGCTGTCACAAAAGGTGGATTGTTTGTAGCTCCTAACAGGTAGCCCAGGGTCAGTTATAGGCAGCATCTGATATTCACCAGCACCAGAGTCCCTCCCAAGAGGCTTCAGAACCTAGTGGCAGGCTTCAGACCACATCAGAGCACAAACCAATTAGCTCCATAAGTGGCGCATTTTGGCAGATGCCAAACCTTGCTGGGGTGAATTCTACTACATGGGCTTAGACCCTACCCTGCAGCTAGTTCATACACTGAAGTCAGGGTCAATCCTCATAGTCAGCCAGCCTGAAGGTTAACCCCACCTATGGATGGGCCATCAACAATGAAAACTCAAGACAACCTTGGCTAGTGTGCTTCAGTAGGATGGGTGTCATCCTGTGCGCTGAAAGATTGCCAGCTCATTTCTTGGTTGGATCACATGCCCAGATTGTGGGCTCAGTCCCTAATAGGGGATTGTGCAGAAGGCAGCTGATCAATGCTGCTCTCATATTGATGTTTCCCCCTCTCTTTCTCCCTTCTTCTCTCTCTAAAAAGAAATAAAAAAATATATCATAAACATGCAACTAACATCAAACTCAACAGGGAAAAACTAAAAGATCAGAAGCAGGACAGAGATGTCCACTTCCACACTCTTACGCAACATAGTAGTGGAAGTCATAGCCAGAGCAATCAGATAAGAAGAAGAAATAAAAGCATCCAAACTGGAAAGGAATAAAGCTGTCATTATTTGCTGATGACATGATACTCTATATTGAGAATGCTAAATATTCCAATAAAAAAACCCTAGAATTTATAAATTAATTCAATAAACTATCAGAATACAAAATAAATATTAGTTAGAAATTGATTGTTTTTTCTTTTTTTCTTTTTTTTTTCTTTTCGGTTGCATCAGTAATAAACTATTAGAAAGGAAACCTTAGAGAACAATCCCATTTACAAATGCATGAAAATAAAATAAAATAAAATACATAGGAATAAATCTAAAGAGATAAAAACCATACTCAGAAAACTATGGAACACATTAAAGAAATACACTGAAGAAGTTACAAATAAATGGAAACATATACTGTGTTCATGGAAAGAAAAAATTAATATAGTTAAAATGTCCATGTTACCTAAAACAATCTATAAATTTAATACAATTCCTATCATAATATCAATAGTTTATTTCCAGAACTAGAACAAATAATTCAAAAATTTATATAGAACCAAAAAGACACCAAATAGCCAAAAACAATCTTGAGAAAGAAGAACAAAGTTGGAGGCATAAAGCCACCTGATATCAAACTATAATACAAGGACACAGTAATCAAAACATCATGGTACTGGCAAAGAAAACCACAACAAAACAAGATTAACAAACAAACAAACAAAAAACATACAAATCAATGGAACAAAATGGAGAGCCCAGAAATATTGATAAATTCTTGCTTATATGGTCAAAGGAGGCAAGAACATACAATGGCGTAAAGACAGTCAATTCAATAAATGATGTTGAAAAAATTGGACAGACACATGAAAATAAAAATGAAACTAGATCCTTATTACACCATGCATTAGAATAAATGAAAATTGGATTAAAGACTTAAACCCATAAAAATTCTAGAAGAAAATAATAGTAAAATCTCTGACACTTCTCTTAGCAATATTTTTTTCCCTGATATATCTCTTTGGGCAAAGGAAACAAGAATAAATAACTAAATGAGACTACATCAATCTAAACGGTTTTTGTACAGCAAAGAAAACCATCAACAAAGTAAAAAGTCATCACAGCTGGCATGGCTCAGTGGTTGAGCATCAACCTCTGAACCAGGAGGTCAGAGTTCGATCCCTATTCAGGGCACATGTGTGGGGTGCAGGCATATGGACATGCAGGAGGCAGC